>NC_141824.1:20714830-21068330 GCF_982586985.1 Callionymus lyra
AAGTCATTCATGTAATCATCTGTGATGAACTGGGATTTCAACTACATATTTAAAGATAGCATGTCATACGTTTGCGGTCTGACGACTCGACACAGTTGCTTATTAAAAACAGCCGTTATATGAGCGACTGTCAGAAACAAGAGTCATGCAGTAGCAAATCTGTCTGCAAATGTATTTACTGACGGCCTCTTGGCTGGACCTGATTTCCCAATCCTCAGCTCACACACACACACACTCACACACACTGGGTCAGCGTT
The DNA here is from genome assembly GCF_982586985.1 of Callionymus lyra. Lineage (NCBI taxonomy): Eukaryota > Metazoa > Chordata > Actinopteri > Syngnathiformes > Callionymidae > Callionymus > Callionymus lyra. The sequence goes on from NC_141824.1 coordinate 20,715,088, forward strand.
GGTCCGGCTCAGGATTGATCCGTCCCGCAGATGCTAAACGATCTAAGCGGTTGCCGGTAGCGACATGGCCGGCGTTTTTTTTCACCAGGATCTCTCGTCGCCCCGCGATAGTGTGAGACGGCCGAAGCGGCTATTAGTGAACTTCCTGCTGCCGTGTATCCGCACAGGAAGAACTGGCCGGGCCTGATACCGATCCCTCCAAAAAACGCTGGATTCCTCGCTCAGCGCAGCGAGGGTCTCCCACACGCCGCGGCCGGGTTCAAGAACTTCCTGTTCTGCGGTCTGGTTCGGGGCAAAGCCAGAGGAAAAAGAAGTTCATGCACCAGCAGAATCACAATGGTGGATACAATTCTTACACTTCAAGTTGGCAGTGTAATTACAGATCCAAATAAACAGATTATTGCGAGCGAGAATGAAAAACGAGCTGTTATTTCCTCTACGTCGACACTTGACAGCTGCAGAGACGGGCTACGTGATTTCCTGACGCGTTTGTCGGCTTTTTATACGTTCTCCTTTTGTCTTCCCAGGTACAGTGTTTTTAACCGTGAATGATTTTTGCTGCTAATGAATCCTGTTGCTCCGATCCAGAGCTTGGTCGGCCGCCAACCATCATATTTATGTTATTATCGAGGGCGAAAATGTGTTGATGTAGTAGGTTCGCGAGCACAAAAGTGTTTTTGACCTTCTTGATAACATTAGCAACAGATCCGCACAAACACATGCACAGATGTGGAAGGAAGCGGCCGAGAACCCAGTCATCGACGACAAGCTTGTGGTTCATTCATGTCTTTACACGTCAGTGAGGAAGTTGGAGTCCGTCCCGGTCTACTTGAGACTTTGGGACACCCTGGAAAGTTCAGGTTAGACTACCACTCACATAATTGTCTTCATCGATTATTATCATTATGGATTATGGAAGAAAACAGAAGTGGATTAACGAAACTGCTAACCATTTCTCCATCGTTAAACATATCAATACATAAATATCGCAATAACTTTTATTTACTATACTGTAATAATTTGCAATATTAAACAGCACTCTATAATAGTTCTTTAATGGTTTATAATTCAATCAAGTATGTTTGATGTAAAATTCAATTAACTTTAGTTTAATATTCACTGCGTTTGTTCATTTTTGCTTCGCAATTAACTTCCGGCCACTAGATGGCAACAGTAAGTAATTTTTATTTGTATAGCGCTTTTCCAGACCAGGGTCACAAAGCGCTTAAACAATCAAAACAATATTCAATAAAGTATATACTTTAAAGGTCAAGATAAAACTGATAACACAACAGGAGTTCCAGAAAATCAAGTTATTGGGTCTTCAGCTGATTAAAAATGCCGGCAAGATCCTGTGTCGATAACTGAGGACAAGAGGATACGGACGACTCCAGCAGCTTTTAAAGCCGATGTTTTGACATATTTTTGGTTTCAAAGACAAATGAAAGCAGTTACGACTCTTCGTCACGAGTCATGTGGTCTGTAAATTCTGCAACACCAGAGTCAAGTACTTGGACAATACTACACATATATTCTTGTTCTTGCAGTATCGTAATAGGTATTGTGTTGCAAGATTCTTGCCAATACACACCCCTAATAAAGTGATTTTATTCAAGCTGACTAAGCAATACTGCTGCCATGCAGCCTCCAGGTGTGTGTGTGTGTGTGTTACATAAGCAGAGATGTTCATGAACCTCCATCCTGGTGTCATCGACGGCACAAGCCCTGCCGCACGTCACAAATCCACGCCGATCACTCCATTCACTCCATGAGTCGCCGGGCTGTTTTGCGACTCCTCTCGTGTCCAGGGTGATTTCCTGACTCAGAACCCGAGACAGCGAGCGGCTCATGGGCGCAGACAGGGCCCGTCGTTGTGCCGTCGCAGCTCACCATGCTAAAATATGTGCATGTGCTGCTATATGAAACACAATGTGAGTCTGTAAATGCACAGAGACGCGTCTGTGGAGCGGCGGGTTATTTTTCGCCCTCTTGATCGTCGGAGCGGGTCGGGCCGGGCCCTTCAGCTGCCGGAGCCCGGATAAAGATGCAGTGTGTGGAGTGCTGCCGGGTGCCTGTGTGGCGCTGCTGACCCGCCAGAGGAAGGAACGGATAGAGGTGGTGCTGGGCGGGGTGGGGGGGGGGGTAGATATTTATAGGCTTGTTACCAAAGTACAAAACGGGGATATCCCTGTCGTTTGATACCATCTATAAGACAATTAAAAATACATTGAAGAAACTGGTTCTTATTGGACGAGAAGCTCCTAAATTCCACTATGGAAACTGCAGATCAACATCTTGTCTTCTTCCATGATGTTATTTGTATAAATATTATTGTTCGGAAGACACTACAAATAAAGTTATATTTATAAACAAGAGCATGGCGAAGGAAAATGCATTTCAGGATATAGTAAGATGGAAAAAATTGAACAAATAAATACATAATTAAGAAAAATTCCGTCTGATAATAGGATGATTCACTCAATGAATATATGTTAAAGTAAAACATGAAAACAAGGGCCATCCTAGACAAGTATAAATGATACATTGTTTTTTTTGGGAATACACTACAAGTAAAATGTATATTTAATTCAAATAAATATATATATATATATAATTGATCATAACTACCTACATACAGTGGGTACGGAAGGTAATCAGACCCCTTCTTTTAAGCTAATTTTTTCCTCATTAATGTACACTTTTTTTGGGGGGTGCTGAGTGTACATTAATGAGTAAAAAATGAACTTAAATGATTTTAGCAAATGAACAAAGAGTGAAAAATCGAAAGGGGTCTGACAACTTTCCGTACCCACTGTACGAACATCTTAAAGAGCTTAAAAACAAAAATAAATCTTAGCTCATTAAAATAAAAAATTATACAGGAAAAGCAAGAGCATTGTGAAGGAAAATATATTACAGAATAGAATATGATAAAAAATAAATAAATAATGAACTAATAAAAACTCATTCTGATTAAAGGAAGGTTCGCTAAATCGATACTAATGAAATAAAAGAACAATGCTTAATCAAAGTAAAAATGTTCTTAAAAAAACAACTGATCATTATCAAGAAAAGTATAAATGAGACGTCTGATAAGACCGCGACCTCATAAAAGAATAATTTTGTAACTGAAGGATAACCATCTGTGTAGATAACTCACATAAAACATGATTAATAAGGGTTAGTGAAGTGGAAAAGTGCTGCTGCAGATACCATTAATATGGTGGACGTTATCTTCTAATCCATATTTGAAGTCTCCAAAGATAGCCCGGGTTTGAGGGAATAAAAAAAAAAGGTAATAAACGTCTCCTGGTTTTAACCAAGCAATTACTGTCCTTTTAGAGAGTCGTCTGGGTCTCTTAGCGGCTCGTTAGGAGCAGGAAATGACTCGGGCGCGTCACCGAACAAATAGAACGGGTGGCAGGTCGAGTTTATTATTACTCATCTAGTCTTTTAAAGATCAACCATCAGGCCAACGTGGGAGGAATTGTAGATACGCACCTTTAAGATTGAGGCAAAAGAAAGCTATTTAACTCCTAAATTAACCTTGTTGTTGACTCCCAAACATTCCCGAGCCAGAGTGCATTCTCCACCATGGTCATTGTGGTCTTCACCATCCAGAGGCAGGAGCTTCTGGGGTAACAGTGAGGTATGTTTGGGTCAACTATTTACTTAAAAATAACTTATATTTATATATGGGAGTTATAGTGAGATGTATTTTAAGCTTTTAACGTTTTTTTTTTGTTTTTTTTAAAGATATTTGTTTATTGATTTTTTACATAAAAACAACCAGTACAGCTCAACATTGTAAATGGAATGATATATATAAAAAAATATGAAAGAAGAAAATGTCCATCAAAAAAAAGGGAAATAACATTTTTTGCCGCTGTAAAAATAAAAGTATATATATATATCCACATACACTCAAACATATACAGTATATTCATTAAAAAAAATAAAAGATGTAAAGATACATTCTTGTATAATTAATAACGTTTGTTTTTTGCAGGTTGTGCCATTTTGTTTTTGATAATTTTTTATCTGTAGGTCGGTCCGTGAAAAGAAATGCAGTCATTTAACTGGTCCATGTTTCAAAAAGGGTTTGGGGCCCCTTAGCTTCAGCATTCCTGGAACACCTCAAAAAGTACCTAAACTTGGTGATAACCCTCACATTCATTCTCTGGTGCTGCCCATGTTCCACAAGTAAGGGTGACTAAGAGGCAGAATCCTCCAGAGAACCAGACTCAAGATCTTGGCTGAACACGCTTGAAAGTTCAAGGCGCTGTTGCTCGTTCCACAGGGTATTACGGTAAATGCAATTTGACTACGTCGGATCGATAAAAGACCCGACGATAAGACAATGACATCATAGCATGAATATTTTTGAGCCGGACGTCTGTTAGGGTGACGGTTACCGTGGCAACTTGAGGACTGTCACGCGAGACACAGATAATCAGCTGAAAGTAAATGTGCATGAAGAACGACAACCATGTCATTCACTGATCTCTGCTGCCAATAAGACGTTGGTCTGCGAAAGTCACCAAACCGCGACTGGAAAGGACTTCCTGCCAAGTACATAAACTCAACTGATGGCTACTCCGGCCAGACTTGGTTGTCATGGTTACGCGTATACACACCATTTTACCTTAAAATAACATCATCAGTTGACTTTGTCCAATTTATTTCGCAAACAAATTTTGAGTTTCATTTCAGAATGTTTGGAAGAAAATAATATGTTAAGGCCCATTATATATAATAAATAGTATTTGTATGTGTACGTGCTTATTTAAATACATTTATATGGCTTTTAAAAAATGTTTCGATTTATTTTTCTATTGTATTTTTGATTGTTTGCGAGCAACATCACCCACGCTTACAAAGTGAAGTCTTTCTTTTTTGGTTTTCTAAGACAAATGTTTACGGTTGTGTAACTATCACCACTCAACGCCTCGCCTCAGGTGTGTAAAAGATAAATGAACAGTCTATAGTGGCCACTCCTTTGAGTCGGAACAAAAAGCTTTATTCAATAACCCGAGGTTAATTTTAGCATAAAGCGTCTCTTTGGTCTTCCATTCTCGTCACACAAAAGACACTCTGTTTTTAGCCAGGAAGCACAAACACCCTCTTTTTTTGCCTTATAATGAAATTCCCTTTTTTTTCTGCATCAATTTTAGGGAGTTTCCGGATAAAAAATAAATTATAATCCTCCTCTTACTAGAAATCTGCTACATGGAATCCGAAGGTGCGGGTGAAGGGATTTTTTTTTGGACCTATTTTTCAGGTCATTTATTAATTCAAAAAAGGTAATATTGTTTTGTGTGGTATATGTGAATATATATTATATTATCTGTTTTAATTTAACAGAGTGAAGTTTAACGTTGTTTTTTGCTGCACAGTATTTTGCACCGGCCCTAACTATTTTCATACTCAAATGATATGATGACATGTATATAATTGTTATGAGTTATTTACTGGTAACAAAAAATAAATCAAAATAGCCCAGAGTCTGGACTAAATGAACCAAAAAATATGTCTAGATATGTATCGTAGCTTAAATAACACTTAGGTGAACAGATTAGGTTCTAATGAATTTGCTGATATTAAAGAGGAGATTATAGCGGAAGTAACAGACCCGTTTGAAACAGCGGATATGAACATATAATATAGAATGAATGGTAGAGATTAAAGGGTGTTTGGCGTTGGTCTTTGACTGAACTTTCTCCGCCTCTTGCTATCGCTTCCTGTTTTGAGAGTTTGAATGAGCTTTGTTAACAAATCACGCATTCTTTTGACATCATTTCTATAAGTGAAAGTTTAATAATTGCGATTCAATTAAACAGATGTCCGATCAAGCAGTAAGAAGTCATGAAGCTCAACTCCATTGTGTGTCCTTTATTTTAAGAACCTTTGAACGTTCTGTTCATGTTGAAAAGGTTTACGCTTTAATCAATGTAATCTTTGTGGGTCACGATATCACTTTCAGTTCGTATTGAAACCTATTTACACTTTGAATTTGAGCAGGAACTGGAGCCAGCGCAATAAAAGTCAGCTCAGAATGAACCCTGACTCGCATAGTTCCGAGCCACTCGATCATTCGGGTCGGACCGGCCGCTCTAATCCCGACAATAATTTCAAGTCGCCGGTTTCTTTGTCGCCAACAAAAGCCAAGCGTTTCTCCGATCAATACAAACCTGTCAATGATTGTTTAGGATCTATTGTCAGATTATCAAAGTGTCCTCCAGTCAAAACCTGCCGGACCTGAATGTCTATCAATCAACCGAAAATACTTTCCACACCTCAGCCTGACCTCATGACAACCCTTCAACTTGCTTTTTACAGTCCAAGAAAAACGGCCCGACTCCTCGCCCTCGGCAAACAACGTCCTTAATTGTGGCGCTCGCTCCGGCGTCCTCTTGCGGCTTTTTATCCAGACAACCTCGACACATTTCTACGCGTTAAATCAATATTTATCGAGCCGTCGTCATGTCGGGGCTGGAAATATGTGTCGCTGTAAAGCGATACAGTGGAACAAAATCAAATTATTTCGCCACAAAAATCCCCCACAACGTTTAAAATGTCCTCAAGATGAATAATAAAAAGCTTGCGGTCGCCGTGACTCAGGGCTTCGCATTCCTGCGTGGGGACAGCAGACTGTAAGAGCGACATCAAAAAACCGGGTCACCCAGACCTGGACCTGGACCGGGTGCTGGCAGGGGGGGAGGAGTTGGCAGAAAGTTTGCAGGTCACACCACAAGAGCGATCCACTCTCAAAAACCCTTTTTTTTTCTCATAGTCAGAAGAGGAAGATGAAAGAATTGAAGGGAAATAAAAAGAGCTTCCTTTTCGATCACATCACACATGTGCCGCAGCGCTGTCAAAGTTCTGACTTCCTGTCAGCGCCTTAAATCTGTGTCCCTCAACAGGAAGTGAGAGATCAAATGCTGCAGCATAAATGATGCAACTCAAATCTGAAAACAAACATTAAAAAATACGTCAAAAAAATATTGTCTCTTAAGAGACGAGATGGCCATGTTTAAAAGAAAATTAAATTATGATTAATTCAACAAATAAATATATTAAAAAAATTAAACAGAGAATAACCTTAGTTTAGAAAAGCCGAAGACAAAGTTAAAAATTAAAAAAAAAATCTTGGTTTATCATAAAAAAAAGACTCAGTAAAAAGAAGATAATCATTTGAAATAATGATCGCAAAGAAAGGTTGAACCACATAAAAAAAGTCACATTACTGATGACCTCATCAAAGGGTGACATTTTTATCACCGCACCTATTACATCATCAGCGGTCCGTTTCCAGTGAAATCCGGTCAACATGGTCAAAATAAAGTTAAAGCGGGTGTTTTCAGACCACAGTAGGAAACACAATTTATTCCATAATCTTCTTATCAGGGAAGTCAGACCCCGACATCAGAGCTGATTGAGTTTGAACTTGGCGAGGTTAAGCTGCGACGGCAGGAGCAGGTTCTGATCACCTGAGGGGAAGTGAACTCACGAGACCTTCCACTGTTTGTTTTGAGAGTCAAGAATCCACCTCAGGTGTTCCTCCCTCTGCATGCATAATGTATTCCACTGTTGAGCAAAGGTGAGGATCGAGAGCAGCATGATGTCACTGCAGTCAGACGACTTTAAAAAATAAATATATATATTTATTGCTTGTTTGGCTTCCATTTTAAAATCATTTCTAATTATCGAAGTTTTCCCATAAAAAATAATACCCGTTTTATGCTATTTTCCCCATAGTTATTTTCTATATACTCAATGTACCTCAAGTAAAATGTTAAAATATATATTTGTTTATGTTTTTGTACTTGTTATTGTAGTTAATTGAATATTTTTGTACATTTTCTTTTACAGATGACATGAATGAAGTTAACTACCGGTTAGAAAAGAGAACGCAAATAGATAAAATTAACTCTTAATAAGATTTTAGAATTCATTTTTAAAAACATAATTTAATTTAAGCTTCCTTAAAGTGATTCAGCTCAAAATAACCAAGACATTTTTGCCTTTGTGCTTGATGTCTCCATGGCAACCAATTAACTGATATTATTGGTTGCCTAACTGTGAATATAATGATACAAATAAAAAATAAAAAGTAAGAAAATGTGGAATCTTACATCAAGTATTCTTGAATATTTTTATATATGTAATACAAATAAAATAAATAGTATTATAAAAATATAAAAAAAATAAAAACAAAACGGTGCCGTTACTTCTTTTTTTTATAAAGGTGAGTATTTTTGTCAAGAACATTTTCCCTATAATATCTGAAAATAAAGTAAATCTAAGTTAAAAAGCAAGACTGTACAGTGAAATAATAAATAAACAAGTTTAAAACAAATAAACAAGCTAATTTGCCAATAACTAAATACATTATTGGTAAAACGAATACAATTTTTAAACAGTTTATTTGTTATCAAACACATTAAAAATGTTTATTAATAAATGTCTGTATTATTAATTATTATTATATTAAATAATCAGGTAAACAGACAGACGCACTGACGTTTAAGCGTCTTCTCTTGTACTACTTTCTGCACTCACCAGCACAAACTGGTTTTGAACCAGAGACCTCTTAGTTTCCAAATTCAACAGAAACCTCAGCCCTGTTGCATTCTGGGTATTTCGTCAAGAGTTCACCGGGAAGCATCGGCCCAGACTTCACCGGAACCAGGCGTAAATACACACCCCGAGTTGACGCAATGACGCACACTGTCCACCGGATCAATACCGGCCCACACACCAACTCTGGTTCGCCTTTTTCATTCCGGCCCGATGCCAGGATCAATACCAGCGGAGCGTCCGAGCCCTCGTGGCAGGGCGGACGACAACAAACCTCGGACGGAGGGAAGAGTTGTGAAAGCGTTTTTTCACAGCGTTGCTCAATCACAGCCGGGTGCCGTTACATCAGGGCGACTGTAATAATATTTGTCAGTCAGCTGGATCACATTTCCTTCAAAGTTCTTCACCAGGAACACTCGCGGCACCAGCTCAATTAATCTATTAACTCCGGTCATGCTTATTTCATTAGCTGCAGCCGTCTGCTCGTGGAGATCAATGGTGCGTCGTCATGGTTTCTGGACTCGCACACTTTTTTTTTTAACGGTTTAATGACGAGTTACGCTCTTTACGAGTCGCTCACAGATGATCCACAGCATTCCCTGAAGGTGACTCTGAGAATAAATAGTTGAGCAAGACTCAAAGAATGATATTTTTCTGGATTGAAAATGATTAAGGGATATTATATAATGCAATTTCCAAATTGCAAACATTGATTAAAACATTGACTCTACAGTAGTTGGCGGCATTAAACAAGTTTAAAGCATAAAACATGAGTTTACCTGTCTTTTAAAAAAGTAAAAATATGTTTAAATATATTTCATTGTGGTAGCCATTTTTATTTGGATTTTTGCTCTCAAATGTGATCTTATTTATATATATTTTTTTTTCATTGTCCATTCCAGGTCCATGGTTCAACTTCACTTATTCTCCACTCACTCTCATGTTGACTAGAGTTGGGATTATTTTCAGATTGATCCTTTCTTTTTTAGAGTTATATGCAAAAATGTAAGTACATTTTAACGTAGCGTATGGAGCACTGGTTCATCTTCGTCCAAAAAGACACTTAAAAACATCCATATACCTCTGCTCGTTCTTTGACGTCCATCTTGTATCGAAGCCTCGAAATGAGGAATTTTTTCGCAAAATAGTTTAACAAGTCTATAGTTTAAGCTTTGTTTGTAGATAAGATTAAAGGAAAACATGCTACAGAAACTGGAAGTACTCTATATAACGTGAGCGCTTACATTGTCTACTGTCTGGAGTACTTCCAGTTTGTGTAGTAGGTTATTGTTTACAATTAAAATATAGTTTTATTTAAGGTTTTCCGGAAAACAATTCTCATGTCAATGCTTCAATACATGGAGTTACAGATGAGCAGTATGAAGGTATTTGTATGTTTTAAAAGTGTATTTGTGGACGAAGACAACTGAGCTCCAGTCGCTACATTAAAATGAACAAACATTTTTGTCTTTAACTCTAAAAAGAACAGATTACTCTGAAAATAATCCCAACCCTTAGTCGACTTTGTATCAATACATTGACGTCATTTCATCATAACAAGCAGGCTGGCAAACTTATTATAAGTTCATTATATGAAATGTAATTGTTAATACAATGATTGTTTAGTATTAATCTCGACCAAGAATATCACATACTGAATCGCCATGGCAATATTGGTAATTTTTTTTTAAATAAATCGCCATTAGATTGTTTTTCTCTTGGTTCTTACTGAAGAGCTGGAGAAGGTTTCTGGTTAGAGGTGCGAGAAAACTCTTTAAAACTTTTACTGGATGAAAATGTCAGGTTCGGATTCATTCATGGCCGAAGACATACACGCGAGCGGGAGTCAAATTGAGAGTTGTGAGGAATTTTAACAGACTCCGACTGAGTAGAAATAAAGTGACAAGGCGTATTCCTCTGCCGAAGAGCTAATGAAGTAGCATTAGTTCTATGAAAAACTTTCTTGGATTCGAGTATTAACTCCTTGGGACAAACGGTGGTTGAGTTTGAGTCCAATAACTGGACAATAAGTTTCAAAGAGCCGTTAAAATAATAGGTTTTATTACCGTGACCATACTCTATACTCCCCTCTTTTCTCTCACTGTATCCTCCCTCACTCTTTTTTCCGTCCATCTGTCGTCGGTCAACACTGAGTCAGAATCAGAATCAAAATCAGAAATCCTTTATTTGTCCCGCGAGGGGAAATTCAGTTTAAACAACAGCAAGCACAATACCTCAAATAAAAAAAAAATAAAAAAAGTCTTGTTCTTGAGTCTTGTTCTGCTCAAGGTTTCTGCCTTCTCAAAAGGAAGTTTTTCCTCACTGTGATTCACTCATTGTTGAGTTCTTTTCTCCACAATAGTCTTACTTAACCCGTAAAAGTGTCTTTGTTATGATAGGACACTTTAAATAATATAAAATTGAATTGAAACCGGACAATAAGTTTCAAAGAGCCGTTAAAATAATAGGTTTTATTACCGTGACCCTACTCTAAAATCCCCTCTTTTCTCCCTCACTCTTTTTTCCGTCCATTTGTTGTCCGTCAACACTGAGTCTGGTTCTGCTCAAGGTTTCTGCCTTCTCAAAATGAAGTTTTTCCTCACTGTGATTCACTCATTGTTGAGTTCTTTTCTCCACAATAGTCTTACTTAACCCGTAAAAGTGTCTTTGTTATGATATGACACTTCAAATAAAATAAAATTGATATGAAACTGGACAATAAGTTTCAAAGAGCTGTTAAAATAATTGTTTTTTATTACCGTGACCCTACTCTATACTCCCCTCTTTTCTCTCACTGTATCCTCCTCACTATTTTTTCCGTCCATCTGTCGCCCGTCAACACTGAGTCTGGTTCTGCTCGAGGTTTCTGCCTCAGAAGGAAGCCTTACTTAACCTGTAAAAGTCTCTTTGCTATGATATAAGACTTTAAATAAAATTGAATTGAAAGTGGAATGAAATCAACGTCTTTTCTCCCGGGCTCTTTACGCACCCAAGTCGCCCCGGCTTTACTTTTAATCCGTAAAAAAAATAACACTAATCCGAACGCACCTCTTCACCTAGTGTTCCACTCCGGTGTCGGTTTTTTCGAACACAATAATTATTTCCTCCTTCATCGTGACACATGCAACGTGTCAAACACCACACGGCTGAATCACCGCCATCAAAGCGCTAATATGAAAAGTGAAGGCGGGAGGAGAAGTTTACCGGATTCAAAAGCGGCCGCGGGGCGAGCGGGATACGTTGAACGGGCGGCAACAATAAAAGTGATATAAAAGCCCTCGCGCCTGGAATGTTCCCTGTGTCTGCCATCGTGTCTGCGCATCAGGGCTCTAATTAAGAGGCCCAGGTTAAGTGAACACGCTCCTGAAAAAAAAACCCGTCGTCCCACATATCTCCGACACAGTGCCTCACAGTCCCGCTGACTAACCAGTGGCACCAGACTTTGGCCTGCGGCTCCCTGATTCCAGTAAACGTCTTGTTATGCAACTCCTAACAAGTGTCACCCAGTCTGAACTTAAAGAGCGTTCTGGGACTCTTCATTACGCTGACGAAGATCGTGACTCGCCTGCGCCTGCAAGATCCGACACGACGCCAGCTATTTAAGGAAGTTCAACATTTTCACATTGTTAATTCTTTTTTTTTTTTTTTTTTTTCCCAGGATGGCAGCTCGAAGTTTATGGTTTTTAACCCTTCGCATGGCGGTTTGTTGTGAGGCCGTAAAAGTAGGGGGGGGGAATGGAGGCAGGAAATGGGGAGGAGGGAAGCACTGGTCCGGCCCTGAGAAACACAGCTGCCCCTCATGTCTTGGGGTGATGCCAAGTCCAGACTCCTCGAGGGGCTGCGAGATGTGTGTGTGTGTGTGTGTGTGTGTGTGTGTGTGTGTGTGTGTGTGAAACAGGAGGGCTGCTGTTCACTCTCCCCGTCCCTCTAATACACTTCCACCGACTCCACACAGTTCGGAATCATGCTCGACAAATCAGCTTTGCATTCATCGGGGATTAGCATGTTTCGATAGCCGCATGCTTCATGCTAACACGCCAACCGTCAACGAAGCCGCCGGAGGTGTCGCACTTATATGAACCTTTATAGAACTCAAGCTTGTCGGCACAGAACAAATAATCTCCTTGGCCGTTTTACAAAAAGGCGAAGCCAACAAAAATGCCGTGTGTGTGTAGTAGGGAGTGTTTTCTGTCTGTGTAGCATGTTAGCCTTTTAGCTTCTGCTACAAACAAACAAAAGCTTATTTAAAGTTCAACTAATGTGTATTGTATCATCAGTATGTGTCTGTTGGTACAAAACTCTCTTTTCATTGAAATACTTACATTAGAAAACCTGCTTAAACCACGTCCACTAGAAAACACTTTGTTTTTCTGGAGATTTAATCTTGTACCATAACCACACCCACTCTGTTGTGATTGGTCATGGAGGTTCATCATGCAACATCATGAATCCAGGAAGTATTCACCTCAAAGGGACTCATTGTATAAACAAAGTAGGGAGTGAATACAGACCATTATTACATCATAATAGACCCCGCTCTCATAAGCTCTTGTTCGCCGAGATTTCAGACAATACAAGATGGACATTACAGACGAGCAGTATGGAGGAAGTTGGATGTTTTTAAGTGTCTTTTCCGCCCTTAACTCCAAGATAAGACTCCAAATAAACCTCAACCCTTAGTAGGCATTAGAGTAGAAAATTAATACTATTTAAATTTCAGGTGAACAGTTTTTTTTATGTGTAAATTGAGCTGCTGTAACAATGTTCTCTTCCCTCTGTGGGATGAATAAAGCTATCTTTATTTTCTTTAACTATGGTCAGCGTGGTCAGTACCCGTCAGAGGTTCCCGTCAGCACTAGATGGAAGCATGTTTCCCTGGCTAGCTGAAATGCTACACGGACACCCTCAAAGCGTGGGTTCAGTGGGTTTTCCTGGCTGCTGAATAAAAACACTGACACAAGAACTACCCGAGCCCTCCACGAAAACCTGTTTACTGTAGGACTCGGGGACCTGAGTCAGCGGGTGCACATACATGCTAATGACCCTTGTATCGCTCGCGGACCTTCGTGTTTGTCCGCAGTTCGCTTTGAGATCCGTGTTTACCAGAGGTGGAATTCCAGGGCAGGAGCGTTCAGGAGAGGAACCTACGACCCGACTGATCTTCCCGACATCAAAGAGCCGGGCCGAGTTCTCCGGCCGAGTCGGGCTCAAATCAAATATTTGTCCATCGGTGACACACGGACCAATGGGAGAGTGAGAGTGGCTTGTTAGGGTGTGAGTGGACGCCGACACCCGTGAGAGACTCTGATGAGGTTTTGGCATTTCAAGTGCATCCTGAACTGTTTTGGGTTTCACAGCGTGGCAGGAGCACTGAGAAGTGAGGCGGCCATCGCGAGTCAGGTTATTTTATATGGCCTACAAAAACTTGTGAAACATAAAGATACCAGTAAATTGACCAAACTAGTGAAACAACACAATACTTAAAACTCCTGTAAGCTAACTGCAAAACTTAGAAGAAAAAAAGGAATCAAAAATCAGAGAAAAAAGTCAAAATAAAAGCTTCAGAATATGTAATAAAAGGGACACAGATGACACTACAATGAAGTACTTATGTTACACAAAAATAAACAAACAAAAAGGACAGGTGGAAATGTTTATAATAATGGGTATAAAAATAGTGATGGTCTGATGAAGCTTCATAAAACAGTGTCATTATTTTCAGAGTCCACTATTTGTCCATTTCCCCTTGTTTTTAACAACTGTTTTTATGAAACAACATATCATTTTTTAACTGATGGTGCCATCTACTGACCTCTAAACAACATGACAGTGTTTCATGAAGCTTCACCATATAAAAGCGTTATTCTTGTCAGTATAGCTAGTACCCGAATTAAGAAAACAAAAAACATTTTGCACACCAATAAAAGTACAAGTTAAAAGTTGCATAGTATAAAAAAAAGATATATAAAAATATTTAATATGACCCTGTGACCCACAGTTGAAAGTAGTTTGAGTCATGAAAAACAGGAACGTACCATTGGAATGTAAATCTTTTAAATGTTTGTCGAAAGTTTTTTTGGATCTATTCTACACCAATTAACATAAACACCGATTTATTTAATTTATATTCAAGTATAGCTAATGACAAAGACACACATATTGTGTCCTTTGACAGTTTCAGTACCTCATTTAAATGGCACACCAAGTCAATGTGGTGCCCTTCAAAGACACAGACGAGACAAGCCCGATCAACCCATACCTTATAAATGACAGGAACCTAAAGTGACCCGCCGCCTCAGACGGAGCAACAATGCAACAAAAGCTAAGAGGCTCAAATATTCAGACGTGTGTTTAAACATCTTTACAACTTTAGGTTCTCCCGTCTGGTCGCGGCTCAGAGGCAACGCTTGAGCAGACAATGTGCCACGGCCCCCCTGCCTAGAACTGGGCGCGGATCGCTCGGTGAATGACTCCCGCCTCGGCCGTGAATGGCAGTTACCGTTCCCACCGCTCCGCCTCGGTCGACACCCCCATCGCGGTCGCGCTGAGCGCCCCTTGCTAGTCGTCGGACGCACAATGAGCTCATGATGAATGGTCCTGAGAAACCTCACTGATGCGCTGCAGATTAGGTTGAGCCTCAGACAACCGCTGGGGTGCAAGGTTAGCTAGTGTGAACTAGCAACGGCGTTATCGCAACACTCACAACAACTATTTAATGTATCGCAGAAATCCCTTGAATCAGACGACTTTTCTCAAGGCTTAATGTTTAGTAACCCTTGGGTTGTCTCTGGGTGACCCGGAGGCCTGAAAACAAATGTGTTTGATGTATCCCTTGTGTTGACTCTGGGTGAAGGTGACCCGAAGGTTTGTGGCGAGTTTGTGGTATCCCTTGTGTTGTATCTGGATCAAGGCCAATGACCTCCCCGGCTTCAACTCGCAGTGGTGGAGGTCGTTCACCTTGACCTTGAGATAACACAAGGATTAAATATATTTGATGTTGCAATCATAAACCGGAAAAATACATCACAAACACAAGCAGTACGTAAATCAACAAAGTGCATTTATTATGTATAAATGGTTGAGAATATTATAATATTATTTATAATTAATTATACATTGATATGGACTCCTCTTCCATTTATTTATTTTGTGTAAATAATATTTTATATTTATATTTATTTTATATATTTTAATTCTTACTTTACTTTCATTTATTTTGTGTAAATGATATTTATTTATTTTTATTTCATCTATGTTGCATAAATGATCTTTACATTTTTATTATACTTACATTAATTGTGTGTAAATAATCTTGTACTATATATTTTTAATTGCTCATTTTATTGTTAAATTAAACATTTTAAAACGACTTCTTTTGTGACTTTATCATGTATGAATATTTCATTTAATAATAAAAACTGTATTTAAAAAAAAAAAAACTAAAAATTACTAAAAATGTAAAAAAAGAAAAGGTGACAGATATTAAGTAAAATTGTATATATTTTTATCAGACAATTATATTAGGAAGGGTAAAAAATCAAGATAGAATCAGGATAAAAATATTCTGGCGATAATAATAATTTTAGATTAAAGGAAGACAGGGTATATGGGGAAGTAGTCGCCAAAATTCTCTCACTTTATTCTTTTAAAGTCAACAAGGTCACATGAGTTCAGATATGTCCCAGCTATTTGGGGCATGAGCCTGAAACTATCTTCAGTTTATCACCGATCACATAAGTTCATGTTTTTGTTTGGATTGTGGGAGGAAATCCGAGTGTCCGGAGGTGCTTTAACGTCGATACACTCTTCAACAAGAGTGTCAGTTGTGACGGATGGCAGTTAGTCACCTGATCACATGCCGCGGGCCTGCGAGGGTCACGGTTGAACAGAGGAGTCACTGGGCAAAACGTAGACATGGGATCTCCATAAAACTCTCACCGTGTGATACGTGCATCCCAGACCCCCCTCCGGCGACGCGAACGCTCATCGATTTACAGTGTGAAACTTTCGTCGCATCCCTCATCGAGGGTTGGGGTCTCGGGACACTCGGATCAAAGTCCGATGACCGAACGATATTAAACATGGATCAAACTGGAATCAGCAGATTTGTAGCTCATCAGGGAAGTCAGGGGGGGAGGTGGGGGGGAAACCCTGTCGAGTCAGCAGACTCTTGTAAATGACAAACTGCAGGAGAAGTCAGATGACTGCCGAGAGCCGTCAAGCATTGGTCAGCTTACTAAGTAACCATGAAGTGGACGGATGACAATGATGAGGGACATGGTTTTCACGAGACCATGAACGCAGCAGATGATACAAACAACCTCTGGACGAGTCTGCGATGGACCCGAGAGACTTTGACTGTTGCACTACTTCCTAAAAAGAACCTTAAGTGCCTCTCGCTGATGCACTTGTCCTCCACTGCAGGCCAAAATATATCTGTATACAGCAAACATGCAAAGAATTCACATCTTTATCATCTACTAAATAAATCGTAATATATGATTCAAGATATGAAGTAAAATAAATTCACTATTAAGCCATTTTTTCAAGTATGTTCAAAAATAACCTTAAAAAATAAACATTATTATGAAATATGTAAATGTTGTGGTACAACACAAAAATACAAGCTACAATGCAAAGTATCTAATATATAATAACGTTATTAAAGAAAAGATAAGAAACAGGAAACTGCAGGTAAAAAAAACAAATAAAAACCAAAACAATGAGAAAAAAAGTGGACTGTTGGAAGAAAAATGAACAGAAAATAACATATTTTTCCAGCACGATTGTTGGAAAACACGTGTCATTAAATATTGAATTTAGGAATGAAAACAACAAGTATTATATAACAAACAATATTCCTCATTTAAGGTCGTGACAAAACTAATCATAGAAATAACAAAAAATAGTATTTATCTCACTACTTATTTGATTAAATGTTCATTTTGATATGTTTCTTGAGCTTAGCTTAGCATCCCTCAACCTCCTCTCGTATTTTATCGAAGCCCATAAAGGTAATAATAACACATTAGCACGTTCATGGATATGAAGTGCTGAAACTATCCATTAGATCTGCATTGATATTTTGGTGTTCAGGCTACACTGCATTAGCTCGTTTTTCCACACGTTCTTCAATCCGTACTCGTGATTTAACTCGCAACTGAAATGGCACCAAGTCACATATTAAATTCGTAGACTTATTGGGATTCAAAAGATATTCTGAATCAAATTAATTTGCACCAAGGTTGCCGGACGTATAGTATTTCCCATAACGCTTTTTTTTCTGCGTTTCTTTTCTGTTTCTAAGTGCTCTTTAGCCTTTGAACAAACTATGATGAGTGATGTCCTTTATGAGTTGAACAAATCTTCATAAAGCTATAAAGCTTGACACAAATGAACTTTCCCCTAAATGTATGTGACTTTGAAGCTGGTTCTCGGAAGATGAAACAACAAAAATAAACTTTTGAGTACATCTTCAAATCCTTGTAGCTACTATAATGTACCAGAAAATGAACTTTTCAAACTAGTTTTTGTTTAATTCAGAGGGCAGCTATGACTCATTTTAGCTAAACATAATCACTGCTGTGTTTTTTTTTTAAATGCTGCCATTAGCACAATGGTGCTCTCTAGATAAAGCTTCTCGCAGCCTGCAGAAACATTATCTCCTGCATCTGAGCAACACAAAGTGATTCATTGATGATATCTCACTTCGCAGTAGTTTTTCTTGCAGCTTTTGGTGGGATTTATCTGAAAACTTTAACGACAGGATTGCAAGTCAAAAAAGCCTCAGAAGTCAAAAGGTGACGCACTGGAAAAGCCTCAGAAGTCAAAAGGTGACGCACTGGTACTAGTCACACTTTTTTTTCAAGTGGTACCCCAATTTTTAAGGTGGACCTTACCTTCCATCCTGCAGAGCTGTTACTGTCTCCCTTGTCTTTAAAGTAGGGGACGCTCTTCACCATCCAGTCGTAAATCTGAGACAGAGTCAAGCGGCTCTCCGGGGAGCTCTCGATCGCTTTGGTTATGAGGTCCGCGTACGACATGTTCCCCCAGGCGTTCCTGCGGGAGGAGCTGCTCTTCCTCTGGGCGGCGGCGGCGGCGGCCGCGGAGGAGCCCCCCACCGGGGAGGAGAGAAGCGGCACCTGCTGCTGCTGCTGCTGCTGCTGCGGGTGATGCTGCTGCTGGAGCGGCGGCCGGTGCTGCTGGTGGACGCAGCTCTCCTGACACTGGAAGTCTCCGCACAGCACCAGCGGCTTCTCCTCCTCCTCCGGGAAGTCCTCGTTCTCCTCCAGGAGGCTGAGGTCGTTGATGAAGTCCACGTTGTTGACGGAGGGCTCCTGCTTCACGGACGGCACCGGCGACGACGTGTTGGAGTCCCCCGGGTTGACGAACTCCGGCCGCGGCAGGGGCCAAGTGCAGGAGCGGGGCCGCGAGAGAGGCTCGAAATCCGGGTCGATCTCCACCAGGTGCTGGTGCGCCGCTTCCGCCATCGTCTTGAGAGTGAGATGAAAGTTTGTTTTTTATTAAAAAAAAGTCGATTTTTTTTTAATCTCCTGGAAGGGGGGTCGAGATCTCCGTCAGTTACATCCCAAGAAGAAAAATGAATAAAATAAAAATAAAAAAAAGGTTAAGGGGGAAAGAAGTCCGTCTCTCGTGGTGTCGCTGGTTCTGGTTCTCCCGCGCTAGGGGGGGGGGCTCGCGTGCGTGTGTTCTCGCTCGCCGCCTGTTGACTGTCTGTCCCGGACCAGCGTGTGAGCGCTTTACTGGAAGTGTAGTGAGTCAGCAGGCCCCGCCCACCGCCCGACTGACAGCCGCGCTCCGCCAATCACGGGCGCCCGACGAGAGGCGCGTAAAAAAGCCGAGCTGTCATCGCTTTTTTTTTTGTAAACAAGTGATTCTACAAAAGCACGCATCCCGTTACCTGTCGCTGTTTCAACACCAAATAAAGACTTTTCCCCCCTTAAAGCCCCGTGTGAAGACTGTTCGGTCACTCCTGGTTACAAAACCTTTGATCAAAGACACACGACAAACATTCCATTTCCTCCATTTTTTAATGTTTTTTTTGTGTTAAACTTGTTAAGCCAACGAGCTTAATTGTGTTGTATATAAGCTCATTATCAATAAAAAGTAGACACAGGTCGTTAAAATAAATAGTTTGCCATATTTCTTTGCAACTCGACTGAATTTTATAGTATGTTTTTGTGTTCCATTGTATCTTAGATTGTCCAAAGTGTATTAACCGAACATATAGTTATATAAATAAATTGTTTGACTACCACAAATGTTTTATGAAAAGATCAAAATTCAAATGGAAGCTAATGCTGATTTTTAAATATATATATTTTTTGTCTGTCCATGAAAAGGTTTTTTATTGTCTCTTGAAATGGTCAAAGATATAAACACATAATATTTTGAACTTCGGAATAAGGAATCAATCTTGGTGACATTTGGCCCCAAGTACATTCTTATGGTGTCAAATGTGGCCCGCTAGGAAACTAGTTTGGACACCCCTGTCTTAGATGGTACTGACAAAATGCCTATGATATGAAAAATCTATCCTTATAATTATTCAGGTTAATGTATTGCTAAAAAAAACCCATGATTTTCTGAACATGTTTTTAATATAAAATTAAAACATTTGTTTGTCTTTTATAAAGAAGTGAGTGTCGCTAACATTGCTGGATGCTAATGCAGCCCTAGTCTTGATGCTAAGTTGTGATGCAAACTTTTAAGAGCAGTTTCACCTGTTTTATGACACAAACACTCACATCTGTCTACAAAAACATCTCTGTAGCTACGACAATTTAAAATAAAAAAGTAAAACAAGAATTTGAGGATTTTTACAATGGTTCTTCTACATGTTCAGGTGAAAAAAGACGACTTACATGCTTCATAGAACCGTTTGTTTAAAAATCTTTGCCTAGGTTTTGTATTATTTGATGTTAAAAACGTCTTATTATTAAACCTGTGTTCATAAAAGAGAATGAACGCTTGTGGAAGATGTTTATTCAAAACCTGAGATGCGTTTCGTGTTTTTTGTGACCTCTTGTGGTGAAACTTTTGTATTACAATCTTTAAATACGGTTTTCAGATGTGGTGTTTGTCGGCATCTATCGGTTACTTTATAGTATTGCAACAAACCACAAACTACACGCTCATACAGGACTTCGACTGTACAAATGGATAACGTTTATACCTAAGCAGCTACTATAGATTACAATATAAGATTAGACACAACATGAAAAAGATTGCGAGTCGAAATATATTCAAATATTTTAATAAATCCTGAAACTCAATACTGTGAAATAGTGTCTAAAAATAATAATTAAATAGTAAGTAAATATGTTGTAAAAAAAAACATTGTAAGTGGATACTAAATAAATACGAATCGTGTTTTCATATAGTAGGTAACGGTTTTGAATGGAAATGTTTAAACAAGAGAACTGATGTTTAAAATATTAAAACAAACTCAAAAGGAAGGAGTACAAATAGTAAAAAAATTAAAAAATTAAAAAATTAAAAAAAGTGAAATAAAAAGTTAAACTCTAATGTTACATTTTAAAATAAATAAAAACATGTTTCCACGAGATTCTAAGAAAGAATGGCGAGGCAGTAAAAGCACATTGGTTTGAATATTTGAAGAAACTGGGTGACGGAGCTCAACACAGTGCTTGCTTTTACAAAGCGTGGCAGAAAAAGAAGCATCAGCTCAGCATCAGCTGCTTAAATCCGAGTTAGTGACAGAAACACAGCATTTGCTGTTGGGCAGGATGACGTTTTCATTGGCTGCTGTAGGATTGATTGAAATGTGCTCTCTAATGAAATCAACATTTCCTGTAATCTCGTTCCTGGAGGGCCAGAAGAAGTTCACGCTAAGGTTAGGGAGGAAATCGGATCATTTGTGACGACAGAATATCATCGATATTTGTTAAGGATTAAAAACTACATCTCGATATTTCCACTTTTTTCTTTGTTTTTGTTTTTCAGTCCTTTTAGAAAAAATAACTTCAATACATCTGAACAAATGTCTTTCAGGACAGATCAATAATTGAAGTTTTCATTTTCCCGATTACCATCTGGATCCACAAATCAATTCCTCTGGTGCAGAATAGAGCTCTTGCATGAAGGGTCATTTTATCTGAATAAAAACTTGCATTTTAGCAGGAAGAATAAGCATATCTATGTTTTTGGAGCCAAATGATTAGCTGTGGCGGAAGTTTTAGTGAAATATCTATCGCCCTAACAATGTAATTCTGCTCAGGCACCAGTGAAGTTTTTGACTGTAATGGGAAAGTTTGGAAATGTTGGAGCAACATCTCTGGTTCAAAGTTACCTAAAGGCCCGAAAACAAATGTATTTGGGGTATCCCTTGTGTTATCTCTGGGTCAAAGTGACCCGAAGGCCCGAAAACAAATTTATTTTTGGTATCCCTTGTCTTATCTCTGGGTCAAAGTGACCCGAAGGCCCCGAAAACAAATGTATTTTTTGGTATCCCTTGTGTTATCTCTGGGTCAAAGTGACCTGAAGGCCCAAAAAAAATGTATTTGTGGTATCCCTTGTGTTATATCTGTGTCAAAGTGACCTGAAGGCCCGAAAACAAATGTATTTGTGGTAACCCTTGTATTATCTCTGGGTCAAAGTGACCCGAAGGCCAGAAAACAAATGTATTTGTGGTATCCCTTGTGTTATCTCTGGGTCAAAGTGACCCAAAGGCCAGAAAATAAATGTATTTGTGGTATCCCTTGTGCTGTCTCTGGGTCAAAGTGACCCCAAGGCCTGAAAACAAATGTTTTTGTGGTATCCCTTGTGTTTTCACTGGGTCAAAGTTACTTGAAGGCCCGCAAACAAATGTGTTTGTGGTATCCCTTGTGCTGTCTCTGGGTCAAAGTGACCCCAAGGCTGAAAACAATTTTTTTGTGTGGTATCCCTTGTGTTTTCACTGGGTCAAAGTGACTTGAAGGCCTGAAAACAAATGTGTTTGTGGTATCCCTTGTGTTGTCTCTGTGTCAAGGTGAACGACTTCCACCACTGCATATGTATTTCTGGAAAAACTATTAATTTTCGAGTGTGTGTTTGACTTTTACCAGTGATCTTGAGTTGTAGTTCATTTTATACTGTAATAGAAAAGTTATTTATATTTTCTGATTTCTTTTTTTTTTCATTTTCTTATTCCTTCATGAACTCTTTTATGATTGTTTATTAAAAAAAACATTCATTTTTTAAAATTTAAATTTAAGTAAAAAAAAACAAAACATATCAATGGAGGAAAGGGGAACACATTTACTATAAATGAACAATTAAAAATAAATAAAAACTTTTTAAATGTGTTATGAAACTTTTCAACATGACCAGTTTCACACGTAAACTTGTGCAGGTCTGTGTTGGTTTAAACACTGACTCCACTAAACACACAGAAGACTCTCATATTTCACGACTCATTCTTTATTCATCACCCGCAGGTGTCAGAAGTCCAGACTTCAGCGCCACATACTCCTGTTACCTGTCGACAGTCACAAGGTCACCACGAGTGCCGACGAGAGTCGAGGTGTCTCGGGACCCTGTGGGGCGACAGGTAACTAGGGAGCGAGGGAGGCCACGCCCCAGCGGAACAGGTGCTGCTGGGTAAACAAGCGCGTGCACTTAGACGCTCCAGGAACGTCCAGGACTCATGATCTCCACCACGTCCAGTACCGCCGAGATGGTGACTCAGGGGAAGCTGCAGATCAACTCCATTGACACCGTAGAAGGTGAGTGGCAGATCTTCACAACATCTTCTCAATGTGATGATGATGATGATGATTGAGTATCACGTGGCTCTTGGTACACAGAGGATCACGTTACACTCCAATAATGTGAGTTATGAAAGTAACATAGTTTTAATCTCAACTATAAGGTAAGGTAAGGTAAGGTAAGGTAAATCTTTATTGATCCCTCAGAGCTGAACATTATCTTGTTTAAGTGCGAAGAAAGAGTCTCCTCGAGAAAAAACAAGAAACAGTGGAATAAAAGACAAGTATTTGAGTAAACAAATTGGATCAAATCCCAAAGAGAGATCGTTCAAAATGGAAATAAATATTTTGACATTGAATTAGATCGTGTAATAAAATCCTGGTTTTAATCTGGATCCAATAATATGTCTGTGTTGTTCCAAAACACATATGGATTACTTGGAATAAACAAAACAGGATTATCCTGATCCAATAAGTCTAAACTTCAAAATTGGTCAAATGATTGCATCATTTAGTGAATATACCTTTATTTATATTTGCACTTGATGCTTCGTTCTGTTTTCTGAACCTTACACAAGATTTACAAATCTAAACTCAGTTCTGTAACTATGAATTCTGTCTTTTGGAGTGTTAGCATACAAGGCTAATTGCTACTTCTTGTTGTCGCCTACAGACAAAAATTCCGGAAAGCTGGGATGCTTCGGCTGGATTTTGGTGATCATTTCCCTCCTTTTCATAGCCACGACGTTCCCTCTCACTATATGGATGTGTGTGAAGGTGAGCGCTGCCGTTCTGACACATGACACCGGCCCGGTAATACCGATACAGGATCGGTGTGTAATATCCAGACGGATCCTTTGACATGATGGTTGTAAAATATTAATCGTTTCTGTTTGACGACCACAAAATGAAGTAATTTCTTCCGAGGCAGATTTAAGAGTCGTGTAGTTAACTAGCATTAGCACCATTGTTGTGTCACAAGAACATGATCCAACTGTACATATTTGTAGTACTACAACAGTGATGCCAATAGAAGAAGCTGCATCATTTTTGTTAACTGTTGAGAGTAAAAGTAATAATCATCACAAACTTCACTCTCATCCAATCCTGATCATCTAACAGATAGTGAAGGAGTACGAACGTGCAGTCATCTTCAGACTTGGGCGTATCATCGACAGGAAACCCAAAGGACCCGGTTTGTCTCAGTTTTGTTCCTCGAATGTCTCGGTTGATTCTGAATCTCTGTTGCCTTCCAGGACTTTTCTTTGTGGTTCCTTGCACAGACAGCTTATACAGTGTTGACCTGAGGACAATTTCCTTTGACATTCCCCCACAAGAGGTAAACAAAAACATGCATATTTAAGTTAAGGATCTTGTCTTGAAGTCAATACACTCTTTAAAAGGTTAAGATGAGGTGATGTTTCAATTTTCTTACGAAAACGTTTTAAAAATCCTGGCAGATCTTGACCAAAGACTCGGTGACCGTCAGTGTGGATGGCGTGGTCTACTTCAGGGTGAACTGTCCCATTTCTGCCGTGGCTAATGTCACCGACGCCCCTGGGTCAACGAGACTTTTGGCCCAAACCACCTTGAGGAACGTGCTCGGAACCAAGAATCTGTCGGAGCTTCTGTCCGACAGAGAGTCGATCGCGATCAGCATGCAGGTGAGGCGAGATTCAAACGATGGTTAGGTGTTACAGGATGTTACCAACAAACGGCTACTGTATAGGGAAACTGGAAGACGATGGCTTCTAATTCTTAGAGAGCTTCCTGTGATAGATCATTTCGTAAACTGCCAAGGTGCAAGCTGATTTGGATTCTTGGCCACATCGATGTACAACATTGTCCTTAGCGACATGGATGTCTTAGTCATCAGTGAAACTGATCCCGAGTTCTCTCCAGCACCTCCATGGACTCTCCTAAACTGTCCTCTTTTTTTTTTCTCACTATAATTTCCCTTACTCCTCTCCTCATCCATCTGTCTACCCCCCCACCCTTCATCCCAGCCGGTCAAAGCGGCAGGCCGTCAACAATGAGTCTGGTTCTGCTCGAGGTTTCTGCCTTCTAAAAGGAAGTTTTTACTCGGCATAGCTCACTGTACAGCTCACTGTACAGTGTTTCGCTTCTTGCTCTTTGTTGAATTGCTGGGATCTTTTTTTCCTTAATCAACTATAGTCTTATTTCAACTGAATAGTGTCTTGGGATAACTTTGTTATGATAAGACACTTTAAATACAATTGAATTGAATTGAATTGAAACACCCAATTTAATCTGTCTTGCTACCCTAGACCTCATTGTTAGATATATGGACACTACACTATACTGGTGTGAATTTACAATACTGTCTAAAGCAGGGGTGGGCAAACTCGATCCTCAAGTGCCGCAGTGGGTGCAGGTTTTTGTTCCAACCAATCAAGATGACACCTTTTGACCAATCAGGTGTCTTAGGAGTGTAATCAGTTGATTGTCAGTCTGGTGTTGCTTGTTTTAGCTGAAACCTCATTGGTTAATTTGTGCAAGCTCGATTGGTTGGAACAAAAACCTGCACCCACTGCGGCCCTTGAGGACCGAGTTTGCCCACCCCTGGTCTAAAGGCATCTCAGACTCCCTCCCAATCTCTAGTCTTGCTCAAAGGTGAGTCACACTATACAAGACTTGGCCTATTTCGATGGACTGATTGGCTGTTTCAAAAACAACGTTTGGTTCGGGGAAACTTGATTTAATAATGTTTGGACAGTTAATATTTTCTACCGCTTATTCCCTTATTGGGGTCATAGGGGGGCTGGAGTCTATCCCAGCTCCATTGGGCGAGAGGCAGGGGACACCTATAACAGGACGCCAGTCTGTCGTATAGCGCACAAAGACACAACCATTCACACGAACACATATACCTACGGAGTTCCACAAGGTCCCATTCAACCTATGTATGTTTTTTGGAACTGTGGGAGGAAACCGGAGTGCCCGGAGTAAACACGCAACACGGGGAGAACATACACCACACAGTAAGGTCAGAAGTTGTCTAGCTCAGGACCTGGAAGCGAACGTGCAACCTTCTGCGCCACTGTGCGCCCAAATGTCTAAAGGTTTTTTTTATTATATAAAAAAGGAAGACCCACTGGAGAGCATGTTTCCCCGCAGGAGTCTCTGGATGAAGCGACAGATCGCTGGGGAATTAAAGTGGAGCGTGTTGAGATGAAGGATGTGAAGTTGCCACAGCAGCTTCAGAGAGCCATGGCAGCAGAGGCCGAGGCCAGCCGGGAGGCGAGGGCCAAGGTGAGTCCCCTGTAGGGCAGAGTGAAATACTTAAGTTTTCATCCAAAATTTAGAACAGAACAGTAAATTAAATAAAAACAATCAACATTCAATGGAGTCGTTGTGACGTTGTGACCATTTCATTTTTCACTTGTTTAAATAAGCAACATTTATTTGAACTTCCAAACTCAACGTTGCATACCTGGTGAAGTCCCTCTCACTAATCTCACCTGAACAACTCCC
Organism: Callionymus lyra; assembly: GCF_982586985.1. Taxonomy (NCBI): domain Eukaryota; kingdom Metazoa; phylum Chordata; class Actinopteri; order Syngnathiformes; family Callionymidae; genus Callionymus; species Callionymus lyra. The sequence goes on from NC_141824.1 coordinate 20,741,892, forward strand.
ATAATGCTTTGCCGCCCAGCCAACCAATCACTGTTGGCTGTTTATTACTTTTGCCATAGCAACATAGGATTAGAATTTAAATACTGCAGTGTATAGAAAGGCATTATGGGAGTTCACCGTAGGTAGATTGTAGGTGATTCTCTTTACTAAATATAAGGTGATGACATACACATTAATGCATGTATTTATTTCCAATTAGTAAGTAAGTAATGGTTATTTCAGGAGTGTATTTCTAAACGTTTAAATATATTTAATTATATATTTTTCACTTTTACCCTGGATGTCTCTTTTTCCAAACACTTTATTATTAACTAATTATTGCACTCCCTTAGTACTGACTAGACAGCGAAGACACTCCTGAAATCTGTCGCTGAAAGGGTCACCAAAGCTGCAGAAATAATTGGGAAACAAAGATGACAAGGCGTCACCGATGGCACCGCTATTAGTCCAAATGATTGACACTTTGACAGAGAGATAGGAAGACACTTATTGAGATACAAACATTGATCCCTGTGGTACGCCTTCTTGGTTGAAATGTCAACATGATCTTTCCTGCTCCAGATTATCGCCGCAGAAGGCGAAATGAAGGCGTCGCGGGCGCTCAAGGAGGCATCTTTGGTCATCTCCGAGTCTCCTTCTGGCCTGCAGCTGCGATACCTGCAGACCCTCAACTCCATCGCGGCGGAGAAGAACTCCACCATCATCTTCCCTCTGCCCATGGACTTGATCCAGGGTTTCATGGAGAGGAAGTAGCCCTTTATTTAGCTCTTTATTTGCACTTCTTCAAATGATTCTTTTTCCAAGACTAATCCTGTAAATGTATATATACCAATGTATTTACTCTTAACCCACACATATGCTCGTTGCTCTCATTTATTATTGTCAGTTAATGTTCAGTACAAAGTGCAACATGGACAGTGTAGGTGTGTTACTACGTCAACATCTACATTTGGACCAGCTACACAAGAACATGTATGAAATGCACAAGAAAACAAATAAAGTACGACATGCAACATTTCTGAGGAATTACAATCTTTTAGTCACGTCTGATGAATGTGAGTTTATGTCCACAGGACACAAACGTTAACTAACACTTGTTAACCGTCAACATTTCAGGCCTCGCTTCAGTCGTACAGTGAGCTTCACTAACCACAGCGCATTGCTTCTACACAGTATATTTGTGTTCATTAAATAAGACCAAGTATGAGAGTCACACAGAGGAAACAAGTACTCAACATTTGGATGTGATCTGTGAGTGTCCGCTAGGTGTCACCTTGGCACGCTTTTGCTTAACCATGAGATCAAGCAGAATATTTATTTTGTTATAAATTTAAAAAGAAAATCAGCAATTTTATTTCTAAAGACCAAATAAAAATCTAAAATAAAATATTGTCTGTGAAATTTATTGGAAAAAAAGACAATATAATATTTGGAAAGGCGCTAGAACTAATGGTAAAAAAAAAGAAAACAATATAATATTTTGTTGATTAAAATTAAATTTCAGCTTAAACATGTTGAACAAATATGTTGGACTTTCTTCAATATCACTTTAAACATAAAACCACCAAAGTATTTATGGAACAAATATAAAATATATATAAAGCACTGAACTCTGAGAAATTTGACTCATTACAAATCACTTCTAAAAAATGCGTAGCCTTTAATTGTTTTTTTTGTACCTTAGTCTCTTCTGTTGTTTTCATGTGTCTAAAAAGCGCTATGAAAAATGAGGGTTTATAATAATTATTATCATTTATAATTTATCAAATTGTCTGAAATATAATTGCAATTGAGGAAAAAAAGAAGGTAATGTATTGCAGGTGGTGCAGAGAAATACAATCAAAATATTAAATGATAACAGATAATGATGAACTATAGTAGCTGTAGTTGCTTCTGTCTCGGTGACTCTCATACTTGGTTCAACAAAAGATGTAAACGCTTGTCAAAAACTTATATAAATAAAGTAAAAAAGACATTCATTAAGAAACTATCGCAAGCCTGAGATTCAAATTCTGCACCAAGAGAATTGAGGTACGAGCAGTTTTAAATCCAATTCAGTAGATGAAAAAAAAACGACTGTAATATAGTCGTTGTAATATAGGCGGCATTTCCTATAAACATTTGTTGGTTTCATTAATTACTTGCAAACTGTTTCGATCCATATAAGGTAATACAGTACTGATCGTTATGACTTCTATTCAATTCAATTCATTCAACCGTCTCCTATGTAAAATCAAGCTGGAAGACTGAAAGGACACCCATAAAAAGAACAATACTCGTCACTGTGTGTTGGCAGCTTCTGGCGGACCAATGAAAACACATGTCTTCAGTTCAGGTTGCGGATGATGAGACGTCTGCTGGTGTAAGAAAAAAATGACTCCTGTCCTGTCTCGTCGCCCCGAGACGGACGTTGAGGTGGAAACGATGGCGGAGGATTCCTGTTTCTACACAAGATAAGTCTTAAGTCTGACGTGAGATGCTCACGTCTGTGTGATCAACATTCTACAGACGATGTCATTGATGGTAGGAGTGTGGTCGAGCGGGTGACCCGGGTCCTGAGGCGGGTCGGTGGAGGGGGGAGCAGCTGGGGGACATTCTCGGGCTCAGCTCGCCCGTCTGCAGACGCCACAGCAGCTCCTCGTTGTTCCGACTCAGACGGTTCTTCTCTTTGTTTTCCTTCTCCACGTTCACATGCAGGTTGGCGTTCTCCTCCGACAGTTGCCTGATAGAAAACAAGCAGCTTTTGACTGAAGCCTGGTTTGAGGGTAAACCAGACCTGAGCCTAAAATTGTTGAATAAACTCTTTACCCTTGTGATGTTTCTGATGAAGCTTCATGAGGCAGTGTCATTATTATCAGAGTCCACTAGATGGCGGTCTCTGAACTATTTTCCTTTGTTTTGAAACATCACATCATTTTTAAACTGATGGCGCCACCTACTGACCTCCAAACAACGTGCTTCATGAAGCTTCATCAGCCCATCACTACTTTACCCAACATTAGGTTAGTGGTGCCTTCAGAAATCTAATTCAAGTCGGTGACTTGAGTCGAGTCCTGAAATCTTGACTTAATAATAAGCAATGCTGACAACGTGGAATGAACAACAACATATTTTGTCACTACATTTACATGAAGTTGATTTATTATAATGAATCGACTCTATGAAAGTTTTATTAAGATTTTTACTGTTATTCCTTATTGCTATATGTCTGGTTAGGAATCATACTACAGTTTTTTTTACTTAAAGAATAGAAATCAGATCTGGTTTAAAGTCACACATTTTACTTGTATTCAAGTGAGACTAAAACAGAGTTTACATGTCTGTCTGAATTCTTTCTGAAGCACAGAGCTGTTAATGTTCTTTCTCTGAAGATTTCCACTGAACATAAACTTATCTTATCTTTCAAGGCCAGGTTTAGCATTTACTCCTTCAGAAACCTTGGGCCTCATGCGCAAAGAAGTTTGTGGATCTTCTACTAAAATGGGGCACGTACAAAAATATTCAAATGTATGAATCTGCGTGTGCACACAAATAAAAACACTTTTCCTTTATACATCCCAATCAACATAGAATTAATCTCTATTAACATGAATACTTTATTTACAGAGACGATCAGGGGCTTATTTGAAGCATCTTAAAATGTAGTTTAGTAACTTAAAGCATTGAGTATTGATGATGTTCTGAGGTTCTGATCGTCTGATATTCATATGAATGTGTGGCACAGCTGCGCAACACACACGTGGAAATTCTTATTCAATTTATAAAATAAAAGTGTTACAAATTAACAAATCCTGTGACGGTGTATTATTACAAGTGTGTATTTCAGGGAGTGAATCTTTTGAATGATTTCTAACCAATCCTGTAAGTTTCTTAAAATCCGTTAACAACTTTTTATTCAATGCTACAAAAAGACAAACAAATAAACACAAAAATATTTAAATTGCTACTAGAATTTCTTGTTTTTGTAAATAAACCATTTATCTCTGTTCTCTACAACAGGTTTGTCAAAATAAACAGCAGATTTAACAGGGAAAAAACTGAAAGTAAACACAAGACAAAATACACTTTTGTTGGTAAAAAAAAACATCCGTGTCACTTCCTGTTTTTTAAGCAGAACGGAGAATGAAGGTGAAAGTGTGGATGACGGCTGACCTGGACACGGCGAGGTTCTTGTCTATTCGCTCCTTCAGATCTTCGTTCTGCTGCTGTAACACCTGAACTCTCTCTTCCAGGTAGACGTTCTTTTCAGCCTGCTCGAAAACAGAGAGGCGGGAGCACAACTTTAAATTCTTCGAAACCACATGCGGTTCCTCTGCCTGTCTGAGTAACTAATAACATTTTACTCCATGAATTTAAAGCCTACTATTTTCTCCAGCTCGGTGATCTTGAGTTCCTGCTGATGTATTTGCTGATTCTTCATTTCCAGCACGTCCTTCAGACTCTTCAGGTCTTCCTCGATGTGTTTGTACGGAGCCAGAGCGTCCTGTCCGCGGAGAGACGATGTTAAAACACACAAAAGGTCAGCGACGTGACAGAACTTCCAGCAACACTGACCACGATCTGCTCGTCCGTGCTCCTCCGAAGAGCTTCCTCAAATCGCTTGGCTCGGTCTCGCAGGCTGCGGTTCTGGAAGGTCAGCGTGTCCACTTGATCCTGCACGTCCAACAAGGTTAAGAATGTTCAGGAGACACTCATCTCAAGAAGTTGAGCAGACCTGCAGCGAGAGTCGAATCTTCTCAAACTCCTCCTCCAGAGACTTCCTCTGCTGATCGTGGGCCATTTTCAGATCTGACACGAGCAACACAAAGTCGTGTCATAACCAGAGTTTTATCAAACATCTGCCAAACTCATTGCTCTTCACTTGGATCTCAGAAGGTTCTTCACAGAATCCCGACAACATTGTTTTGTATAAAACATTTACAGTATATTAGTGTTATTTGGTTAGGTTTCATGAAACCTCATTAGATGTTTCATGAAACTGCTTCCTTTATAATATTGGGCTTTCCAACCACTAATTTAACGAAACCTCACATAATTTTTAAATGAAAAGCTCTATTGTCTGTATATAAATTTAAAATCTCTAAACATAGGAAAATTATGTCACAACATGATCTGGAGCTTATAATCCATGCGTTTGTGTCTTCTCATTTAGACTATTGTAACAGTTTATTTTTGTGTCTAAACATGAAGGAGCTGTCTCTCCTGCAGTTAATACAAAACTCTGCAGTTAAAATTCTGACTCGCTCAAGTAGAAGAACTCACATTTCTCCGATCCTTAAAACTCTTCACTGGCTGCCAGTTTGTTTCAGGATCAATTTTAAAATTCTGGTTCTTACTTTCAGATCTATTCATGGTCAGGCTCCTCCTTACATCACTGATCTGATCCAGTCTTACACCCCAGCTCGGGCTCTGAGGTCTGTGGATCAGAATCTACTTATGGTTCCTGAATGATTTTTCTTCAAATGTCCATCTTCTGTGTCAAAGGTCTTTTTTTTGTCGATCTACCTGAAAATAAACTCTTGTAGTATATTAAATTTGGGCTCCTTCACTTTCTTAACTTAGATTTTGGGTCTCCTACTTTTCTGTCACACATTAATATTTGTAAATATTAAAAAAAAAAATGTATGAGGGGTTTTGCTATATGTTTTGATTTCAATAGCTACATGCTAATATTTGTGTTTAGATGCCGGTGCCCTTTTAATGCTTCATCAAGAATATAGTTTTTTCTAATATATGTTTTGAGTCAGTGATTTGTACTTTTCACGGTCCGGGTGTGCTCCTCCTGCAGCGTTGCCAGCGTGTCCTTGTGAGCCGACTCCATATCTATCAAGGATATCTCGTGGTTTTCCTTCATTTCCTCCATCTTGACCCACAAAAAAAAGAATATTTTTAAAAGAAGTTTTCTGGAACGCGATTTTCTGGAGTCACCACTCGGACCTGATCCTGGTGCAGGAAGCGCAGCTCCTTCAGCTCGGCTCGCTGCTGGTCCTTCAGGCTCTTGGTGTCGGCGGCGTGCTGACCCTTCAGCTGCTCCTCCAGCGCGCCCAGCTCCCTCTGCTGACTCGCCCGCAGACCCTGCAGCTCCGCTTCGAAACGACGTTCCAGTTCCTCCTTCTCCTGCTGCAGTTGCTCCCAGTGTGCGACGCTGAAAGCTGCGACACACGAGGGTGTTGAGACGTTGGAGCAGATCCAGGCACGATGGCAGGTGCTCGGCTGCCTCCAACTTACCCACTTCATCCCTGATCCTGGCGAGCTCCAGGGACAGTTCCCTCTCCTTCACGATGGCACTTTCACTCTGCGAACACAGACGTCGCTGTTAACGATGACATCACTAAATAAAGTGAAGCGTGACAAGTCAACATACTTATTAAATAACTTTAATGACTCGTCAGTATGTGTCTGTTTGTACAAAACTCTCTTTTCATTGAAATACTTACATTAAGCCCTGCCCCCTTGTTTACCATAACCACTCGCACTCTGCTGTGATTGGTCAAGCATCAAGGTATGTCACCGCACATCATCAATCCCAGAAGTCTCCACCTCCATGTGACTCGTTGTATAATCAAAGCGGGGCGTGATTACAGCTGGCATAACCTCTTGTTCGCTGAGATTTTCGGATGGGGTCGACCTTTTAGTATTAACTTCAAAACATGGTCATGATGAAGGACTTAATGCATCTTGGAGAGGAAGACTTTATTATTTGAAACATGGGAGTGGGTCATATTAAATGCCTTTTAAAGGTGGTGAAGGTGATCTTGGGGTACCGTTTTTATCAGAATACATTTTCAATTTAAAAGTCAAAGCCCTTTTCCTTCTGTTACTTACAAGGAAGGGTCAGAGGAGCCAGTATGAGAAACACAATTTCACTCTGAACCAAATGAATTAAAGTTGCAAAACATTTAAACATACAATTCTATAGTTCACTTTGATGAAGCCAGAAACGGTGTTTTTTTTTTAGATAAAGAACAATATATTTTTTCCCTCTTCTTCCTGGTCACTTTTCTACACAAAAACAAACCTCAAATTTAAAATAAAATATTTTGACCATCTGCTGATCTTTAATACAAGCCTGCAGAGTTTCACCGACTTAAGAGCAGAGGTGCATGTCAAGGCACTAAAATAATTCATACAGACAAGAACGAAGATTTAATCCAAGGACTCCGTATTTCCTCAGGATAACTGGTAAAGATATGATGAAGAATGAGCAGCTGAACAAAACCATCAAGAGCTGAAAACACAGACTAAAGACCATGTTTTCCATCTCTGAACCTGGTTTACTCTGGACACTAAGAAGCTCATCTTTCAAACTGCTGCCACCACCCAGACCGTTAAATGACGATCGATCAGAGCCATACACACACACACACACACACACATGACGTGAAAACATCCTCGGTTGCTTCTCTTGAAGCTCACGAAGCTGTGGTGGACGAGCGTCTCCATAGAATGATGTCATCAGTCTGCAGTGACTACAGGAGGGATGACCCCCAGTTCAATCCCACACTCTCCCTCTGAATGTTTACAGATTTAATCATCATTATTAACTCATATAGAGACATTTAAACGATACAAAATACGAAGAGGAAACAGTTGAGGAAAATAAAAGACTGTGGGGGTCGCGGCTCGACCTGGAGGGGCGTGGCCATGTTACCGTAAACACAAGAACAGGAGGAGAGTGATGGGAAGAAGTCGTGAAGAAAGAGAGCCATGCTAGCTTGAGATGAGAGGTAAACTGTCCAGTCCAGCCTCTGATGATGGCATCAAGTTTAACTGCAGTTGTTTTTGTCAATATTTTGCTGTGTAAAACAATAAAAGGAACATCAGTCCCAAACACGACATTTCCCTCCAAAATCTGATATTAAAGTTAGCCATTAGCGCTACGATGGCAGTCATCTAAATAATGGTTAGTTTACTTGTACATTTTAATGTCTTCTGTTTTGACAATTTATAGATTTGTTATTTTATAAAATATTTATACAATTCTGGTTCTAATCTTCAACATTTACAGTGTTTGGTGTTTGGGGGTAAATTAACTCTAAGAATCGTAGCAGCTAGCACTAGCATTTAGTTTTTCCTTAGCCTTACATTAATGTTTGACAAATGAACTATCATTTTTATTAAATGTTTTCTGTGGTTACCAGTTGGCTTCAGACCTTGCAAAGGTTTAAGTGATGTCACCTGTTGTGATGTCACTAAAAAAAACAGTGTCTATGGAATAACCAAAGGGAAAATATCATGATTTTCTTCTATGGTAAAATATACTTTTGTTTGTAAGAATCGACTTCTGAATGAATACGTCCAGACATTTATAAATCGACCAACTTCTATTTAAAGCCTAAATTTACAATGTGATTTTAAGTCGTATTATGTCATTGAGTTAAAGTGTTAAAGAGTCTTATCATAACAAAGTTATCTCAAGACACTTTTGACTACTACAGTTGAAGTAAGACTATAGTTGATTAAGGAAAAACAGATCCCAGCAATTCAACAAAGACATTTGGTCATTTAAAAAATACATTTTTATAACCTTCAAGAGCTCATTAAAGGCAGCAAAATCATGGGAATATATCAGTTAAAACATAAGTTATGAAATTCAACCCAGCATCTGAAACATGTTTTTAGCTCAGTCAAACCCAGCGTGAAGAAAAGCAGCGTTGACTCAGCAGATTTCCAACAGGTGGATACGATCCTCAACAGACCCCTCCTCTGAGAAGACCCCTCGCACACATGCGCAGCACCAGAGGCTTGTTTTTTTTACCCTTCGGTCCGAGCGACACATCGTGAAAAGATGCGGGCGATAGCAGCCGAGGCCCATTCCACTCCGGCGGCATCCCTGCACCAGCGGTACTGATGGAGGGATGAGCCGGGGAGATAAAGAGAGGACGGAGGAAGGGGGGGGGGGAGTAAAAGGAAAAAGGGAGGGAAGGATGGGATGCCTCACCTCATTTCAGAGCCTGCGACCGGCGTTTATCTTCGCTGGAACAAAGAGTGCTTTTCCCCCCTGCCTGGCTCTGGACCCTCCCCTTCAACCAGCACGCCCTGAATCTACATGCATGTGTGCAAGAATCCCACCCACCTGCCCACCCACCGCCCGCCGGTCCTCCATATAAAAGGTCAGGCAGGAGAGGATGGGGGAGGAACAGAATCAATAAGTGGACAGTTATCTCGCGTTACTCAGCACACGGAGGTGACGTCGTGACGGTTACTCACTTAAAGGCGCAGTCAGGATTTTTACAGACAAGTATGAACACATCCATGTTTAACTTTGGAAAGATGAACGAAGACGTCTGGTTTCAATATTACCACGAACGACCAAAATATAGATAACACAACATAAATATGACCAATTGTTGATGATTAAATAGCACTAAATAATAATATTAATTTTTACATGGATTTTAAGATTTTACGAAGCACATCAACCTAAATTGTATCTTAAGGAAGTACGATTACACTTGTTAAACTACAATTACAGTCAGTAATAGTGATGAAAATACAACCTTATTCTAACTCATTACTTACTTCAGACCTGAAGATACTGTTATGAGTCAACTACTGTGAAAACCCAACTCTCCTGACTCACTCACATGTTTCAAATGTTCAAGTCTTCGTCTCTAGGAGGCAGTAAGTCCCTCATCATGACCATGTTTTCAACTTATTACTTTATAAAGCTCTCCCCCGTCTGAAATCTCAGCGAACAAGAGGTTACAAGAGAGTCCACTATCCTCCTCCAGCCAGCTGTAATCACACCCCGCTTTGTTTACACAACGAGTCCCTTGGAGGTGGAGACTCCTGGGATTGATGACGTGTGGTGACAAACCCTAACGTTTGACCAATCACAGCAGAGTGGGCGTGGTTATGGTAAACAAGACTTAATCTCTAGAAAAACAAAGTGTTTTCAGTGGGCGGGGCTTAAGAACATTTTCTAATGTTAATATTTCAATGAAAAGAGAGTTTTGTACAAACACAACGTACTGAGTACAATAGAGTCCAACATCTATTTAATACACACTTACATCAACACATTAGTTGCCCTTTTAATTGAGTTATATTTAGGTTTTAAATATGTAGATTTGTGATATTAAATAGCCGCAGTTGTGTATAATTGATAGGTTCTAAACAAATACTTATTGGGTGTTTATTTTAAATCGCAAAATGCCTCAAAGGACAAATCCAAAGCACTAAATAAGACAAGAAAAAGGACTTTTGCTAAACTTTACAATCGACCTTCTGATTCTAACTAGAGTCGATGGGTAATAACATAAATGATACTATTTTTTATTTGATTTTATGTCTGCGACAGACTATGTCTACACATGTACTGCTCTGTGTTGTTTTCAACAAAACCTCAACATAGTTTAAAAGCTATATATTATAGAATAACATTTGTAATGTGTGTTAAATTTGTTTAAGAGTGTCATCAATGATTCTCATAATAAATAAAACATTTCATAATGCAAAACTTGTTTTTTTATAAATATCCTGATTTAGGCTTCAAGAAAATTATTATTATTATTATTTTTTCATGTTAAACTGATGGTTGCTGAATAAATAATATAATAATAATTGAAAGTAAACAAGAAGGAAAACTAAGAAACAAAGACGCCTGTATCTTCTTATTATCCACTCTTTTGCAGTTTTATTTAAGATAAAGTGATGAAGCCGACTACAATAAGAATCTTTATCTGACCCAGCTTAGTCTAGCTCAGACCTCAGATCAGGCAGAATTATCAAGTCTTTCTTTTAAGAAGGAGAGGATGAAGTGTTGAAAAAAGGAGACAATTAGGAAACCTTTTTTTATGTTCTTGTGTATCAAATGTGTGATATTCAGGAAAAAAAGCCTCTTTGAAGATCAAGCCATAGACGTCTAAAGAAAAAGACGCCTTTAACAAATGGGTTCTGACAGCAGAAGCACAAAAGCCGACTGCAACACGTTGTCTTTGAACGCAGCACGGAGAGATTCCGCTCTGATCTCATGAGTGAGGACGATTAATTTTGGGTTTTTTGTTCTACCTTGTGACTGAAGTGCTGGGTGGTGATGGTGAACACGTCCAGACACAGGGTCGCCTTCTTCAGCTGGGCCTGCAGGCTCTGGAGCTGCAGGTCCTGTTGCTCACAGCGCCGCCGCAGCTGCTGGATCACGACCCGGTCCAGGTCCTTGGCCCGGTCTGTCTGCACAGCTGGACCACGAGCTGAAACGCATTCACATCACTCTCAACTTTTGGCTCTGGATCTTTTGCTAGCAGATGTGTGGATGACCTTTGACCCCCATCATTGATTTTTTTGGTGAAACTAGAATCATGGGATTTCCAATAGGCTGGTAATGAAAAGCCTCTCAAACCAGTGATGGAGAGGCTTCCGTCGGTTTATTCTTTACCATAGAGATTTGACTTCATTTTTCATTTGTTGTCATGGCAGACGATACCAGAGCTGAGCTTGTCTCTTGACTTGTCTCTGGCACAAAACTGCTGACTAATGTCAAAGGAAATCTGACCCAACATGATTCATTGCTGCAACAGGGCCGGCGAGAGCTGATGCTTGTTGCCATAACAACAGCAGCCGGGTTGGCGTAATGAAGAGTGGAGGAGGAGGAGGAGGAGGAGAGAACAACACAACCGGGAGGAGGAGAGTAATAAAGAGGGTGTGAAGATGCCACTGGAGAGGCTCGTAATAAAGGGGGAAGTACACGTTAGATAAGTGTTTATAGTCACAAAAAACATGAGCAAGGACTCACCGGGGGACTGGGGCTTGGGCGAGACCACCGCCAGCCTTTTAGGGGACGGAGCCGCTCCCGGGTCCTTCTGCAGGTCTCTTCTCAAAGCTGTCAAGCAGAACATGGATCAACAAAAGCATTATAGATTCAATGAACTCACATATAATAAGCTTATTTCTGCCAATCTTAACCAGAACCAACAGGTGGCAGAAGTGAGCACATCTAGAGTCTCTGACTATTAAGAAGACAATGCTACATCATTTTTAGACAAAACATCATCAAATCCTTACATTCGTTCTGTTTGTAAATTACATTTCAATTTATTTATTTACTTTTTCTCATTTTGCTTTATCTGATTTATGCCCACTTTTTTAAGGTTAGTAATATATGTTACTTTATTATGTTGTAAAAAAAAAGAAAAAAAAGAACACTTGACATATTTTTTTTGGGCAACAATGGTTATTGATATACATTTTAAAATTAGGTTAAATAGTTAAATTTACACAAAGTCAGTTTATAGATTAACTTAAAAGTAATAATATGTGCATGTGCAGGAGACAATACAAAAGCAAAGAGACAAAAACATCTAAACATTATCAAAAAAACACTTATGTATGTAACGTATGTAGATCTACTAGAAGACTATCTATCTCTTGACATCCACCACACATGCTGATTAAAACAGGGTATTCAATAAATCGTCTTAAAAATGTGTTGCTTTTACAAAACTATAGCTTTTAACTATAACTAATAATTATTTATACATGTGACTTCAGATCACACAGAAGATCTGCTGTGCGTCAAATGTTTATTACAACACATATGTACTTAAATTTTTGGACGCTGAACACTTGATCCATTTTTAAAGTTCTTCTTAAAAATAAATTGTGCAGACTTGACACTGTAGGCCGCCCTGATCCTGGACTGACAACTAACACGTATCTATCTAAATATATACATAAAATAAATATTGATTTTGCTGCACCAATATTTAAAATTCTTTAATAATCAAGTGGGAGGTCCGGTCTAACCTGAAACTCAGATGTTAGTGGACAGTTGTGTATTTAATCGTATTTTTTTGTAATATTAACATCCAAATTACTGCAATATCTATATTGTCTACTCTCATGAACATGTTTTATTTAAAAACGATTGAACTATAAATGTATGGCTTCCGTATCACAGCTATAGTTCACCCTTGTTTTTATGCAATGTTATAAATCTGTTACATTATGTAATAAATCTATACAAGTAATAAGATATTCATTCATTCATCGCACAGTTCGGAGGATATATTAAGGTTAAATCTGCAGTAAATCTTAATCAACCTTCTGTGTCAGTGACCGCATGTGGACCTCAATAGGATGTTACGTAAGCAAGAAAGATGCGCCACTAGAGGGAGTGTTGCATCAAAATCCGGGTCAGCTCAGTGCGCTACACTTATTGACCACTGGGTGGTGTCAAAACACACCACTGTAGATCTGCACTGAACACAGAAATACTGGGTTAAAAAGCGATCAGTGATGCAATTCTGTGCAACATCTTTGTAGTATCAGAGAACCTGGATTCTTGCAACGCACCAAGAAATATTGGAAAAAAAAACCAACTATTTTAAATTATACTAAAATAGCTGTGTTTAGATTAGATCAATAAACTTATGTGTCAATAATGAATTTGTAACAAACTTAATAAATTACCCACTTTATTGATGCGCATATTTACAAATATAATCTAATTATATTTCATATATTAAAAAAGGAACAATATTTCATGAAAGAACATCATCAAATATTGATAAGGAAAATAAATCTTCAACTTAAACATGACTATAGCAAAAATGTTCAGGATAAAGTTGCTAGAAAATATAACTAAGACAGCAGATAAACTATATTCCTAGTTATTCTTCTCAAACCTCAGTTAGCTCGCTGTATATTCTAGCGATGCCTTCTGAAAATGAGGTCAGTCTATGTCCTGTGGACGACTTCTAATACTGGATCAAAATGAGAAGTACAATAACGTGTTTTGCCTCGAAGCGTTGTCTTTGATATTCAAATTCTTCTTCCATTTCTTGCCTGTATTTGTAAGGTACTGTGTATTTTTTAATTGAATAATGTATCAAACAAATACTGGCTGGATGTGATCACAATCCATCTATTCGATCATTTATTAAGAACTGGGTTTTGAACGTTGGTTCCTTTGAGGCACCGACCGAAATCCATCGGTAGTATCGAGTATCAAAACATGCTTTGTTGGACATCCACAAGTGATCAAAACTTGAAAATATGTGGATTATTTAGAAGAAATACTGATAAATTCCAAAGACAGATTGGTTTGTCACTTGAAAGCAAGTGTTATTTTGCACTGAAAGTTGTGTAAGAAAACAACTTGGAGAGAGAATGTACCAAAGCTGAAAAATGTTACTCAATATTTGTACAATGTATTATGTTGTTTTCTTTCTTTTATACAATGGTTTAAGAAGGGGTATTGAAAAAAGCCCTTTCAAGCGCAGGTATTGGAGTAAAGCTATCAGTATCATGGTGAAAATCTTCAATCGATACCCTGCCCTAAATTTCAATCCGAGTATCCATGTTTTTTTTTAACTTTTAATCCACTTTCATGGGTGTTAACTGACGGACTGAGGACACCTCACAACTGTGTTTGCTATTCATGAGCTGAAGAGGCAGTTCAGTCTCCACACAGTTTCCTGAACACGCACAGGAAAAGAAATTCCCATCAGGGATTTTGAGGTCGACAGTCGACACCAGGATCTGGCAGTGTTAACTTTTCACGCCACATAATACTTAAACACATGAAAGCACGTCTGAGCAAACACATGCTTGTTGAAGCACGCACAACAACAAACCTGTTTTCGTGTGTCTGCAAATAAACTTCTGCAAACCAACTCCTTCTCTTCTAATTTAAACACCAAGACTTGCCTTGACGAACTCTCTTCCTAAGTTGCACATTAATGTTGCATTTACTTCACTCTCCACTTACATCTAAGCTTCTGTGTGTTTGAAGACAAGATACAAAATATAACAAGGTATAATATATATTTATTATAATATTTTGTATAAAATATGAAAAATATTGAAGACATCTTCACATAGTGCAGCCCCTTTCTAAATTTATTTATATTTTATTTACAATGCTCAACAAAAGGAGAAGCTCTGACATATAAAATGTTACTTTTAATTTACATTATAATATAAGTTATTAGTGTGGGCCGCTTTAAAACCTGATATTGAGCTGCAATTGGCACACCAGCCAGATTTTAAGCACCAATTTTTTTTTGAAAAGCCAGCAATGCACAAAACTAGTGATGGGCTGATGAAGCTTCATGAAACAGTGTCATGTTGTTTAGAGGTCAGTAGGTGGCGCCATAAGTTTAAAAATGACGTTTCATTAGAACAATTGTTCAGAACAAAGGAAAATAGCGCAGAGACCGGCATCTAGTGGACTCTAAATAATAAACTATCTTGTGCTTTTTTAACACACACACCTACTCAACCCCTTTCCACAAAGAATGACAACACAATTACGCACACATTAACTAATATATTACATGGAAATAAACCAAAATTATTATGCCAATAAACTAAACAAACACAGCAATTCACAAAGTCCTTCACTCACTTTTCATCTTACTATCCTGCACACACACACACACACAGTCATGTGATTTCCACTACGACCTCCACTGAGGAGTCACAACTGTCATCACTGAGACGACATTTGTAATCCGCGGAGTGGTTTTTCCACCCGTAGAGTTCAACGTACCGACAGGCGAGCTTCTCTGGGGAGGCACAGAGTGGCGCTGCAGCCTCGAAGGTTGGTTGTGACCGTGGCTGTGACGGAGAGGAACCGCGTCATCTCCACTAGTGCTGAGATCTGTGGAGTAGACGAGAAGTTGGTAAAAAAAAAAAAAAAAGTATTATTCATTCTTATTGATGTTTCCGAACGACAAAGGACGAAACTCAACCAGATAGAGATGGACATATGGCTCGATAGAAGGAGGTAAGGACACAGTAATGCATTGTCAGTTGATGGATTTAGAAAATCTATTGATGGAATAAGGAATCATTTTTAAAGAGCTAATGTAACTCAGATTTCCACAGTACTGTCATAAGCTGTTACATCACCGACCAAGAGTTTCTGAAGGAGCTTTTTCACAGACGTAAAAAAAGCAACATGGACTGTTGCAGTATGTTGTTGCTGAGTGTGCAGGTTGACGGTGGTAAACCCAGGAGGTTTTGTTTTTTTGTAACATTTCTCCGACTCACATGTGAGACTCTCCCATTCCATTTCGTGACCCATTTCTTGCGGCTCTAATTTTCTGGCTCTAACCGTGTACTGGTGATTCATTTTAGGTTGTGTTTTGATTTTCTATCTTTATCAACTAACTCAATTTAAACAAGGTTTTAAATAATTTATGAAACTTTACTTAAAAGGAAGAACCAAATTTCCACCAATTTCCTTTCCTTCAACATCAAGTATCTTTATCATTCTTAAGATCATTAATGTCGGTATCTTAGCTTAATCACTGGTATTTTTATAGATCAACATATGAAGAGAGACAGGCCACAAATGGGCCCCAGGCGACAAGTTTGAAACAACCAGTCTAGATCCTGGAGTCTTTTTCATCACTCTCTGTGGTGCAGAAGTTTACTATGCGTCATGTGCAAGCGGGTTGCATAATTCTGCTGCCAAACTTCTGACAACTGTCTCTCTGAGACACAGCACGTTTTTTTTCAATAAAGCTCAAATTGAATTTCATTCATTGCATCATTATTATTTAAATTTGTGTGGCTATTGTGATAAGATAGTTATCGGTACAAAAGTGAAAAACACAACAACAGGTCTGTTGTTTTATCTAAATTACATTATAGCAGATATGGAAAATAGGAAGTTCACATCAGTGAGCAAACGCTGAATTATTCATGGGAAAGCTGGTGTGCACATCTGAGGAGACTCCTGTGGGAAGCTAACACACTCCTCGTTGCGGAGTCGTGAATTCACCTGGGAGACTCGGCTGAGACAAGTGAATACATGTGATTGCCTTTTGCAGAGGGCTGGAGGCTGCTTCACCCTGCTGAATCTCATTTATTGCTTCCATGCACAGTACAAGTCTGCTGCAGTCAGCGGGCTCTGATCAGGGATCACTATAACAACAGGGAGAGGAAGCGAGAACGTTCTGCTGCTGACTAATTCATAAAGCAGACGGGTCGTAAATAGAATCACACCTTTGCTGGTCCTATGATGGAAAAAGTAATTTCCTCAGGATTTGTAGTTTAGTGATAAACATCAAAACCAACCACGGCTGTAGAAGATGAATCGTGGAAAAACTCACTCGGTCCGGGGGGATCGCTGTGGCCACTCTCGTTCGACTGGTTACTGGACACCGATGAGACGCTAGAGCTGCGGACGAAGCCGAAAGACGCCAGACGAGCAGGTGGGAGGGCAGAGAACCCTGGTGGGCGAAGACCTGACTGTCCCCGCTTTAGCGCAAGGCCTTTCTGTGGCATCTCTGGGACTGTCTCAGAAAGTCATTTTAACAGTCAACGAAATGAGACCTTAAAGGTTATCAATCATGATTTAAGTTTTCACCTGAGTCCGGGTAGGTGAGCGTGGTTGCTGCCTGGGCAGATTGGGACCTGTGAACTTGAACCCTTGTCTTTGGCGTCGGTTGCCTCGTCACTGCTCCCAAACCTAGCTGTGGTCGTCTAGGGGAGCGGTACGCATTCCCTC
Source organism: Callionymus lyra (assembly GCF_982586985.1). Lineage (NCBI taxonomy): Eukaryota > Metazoa > Chordata > Actinopteri > Syngnathiformes > Callionymidae > Callionymus > Callionymus lyra. Next base: position 20,759,353 of record NC_141824.1, read on the forward strand.
CATCTTGAGAAACATGCTACAGACAGATAGAAGCTCATAGTGAAGATAGCTTTGCACAGTTAGTCACAGAACTAAAGGTCAGTAGCTCTCATTGGAAAAAGTCACATTCTTCCACAACAAACAAGACAATATCTCGATGTCAAACTTCTAGTTCTTAATGTTTCAAAACTCTTTTCTTACCTCTTGTTGGTGCTCCTCCGTCATCTCTTCATGCAAGCTGTCAGATTTGCCGCCCAAAGAGCCGTCTGAAGACTTCCCTGCTGTTGCACCGACATTGTGAGGATAGTGTCCAGACCTCTGCATCTCTTGACGAAACTTGTCAAACAGCAGATTAGATGGATTTGTATTTGTGGGTGCCTTTACTGGAGGGCTTGGATGAGACGCTTGTTTCGAGTGAGTCAAAGGTTCAGAGGGATTCTTTCGCACATAAGTGATTATTTTTGGACGGACATTCTTGGGCTTCATTGGAGGAGACGACAGCCCGATTTCAGGTTCCTTGAGATAAGGGTTGATGGGTTTTGGGATGCCGCTGCTCAAGGACGTTCTGAGCTTTGTTGTTTGAGACGCAGCCCTCTTCGGTGAAGTGGCGCTGTCTAAACTCTGTGCTCTTATACCCTTTGCTGGAGAACCTGAGGCTTGTCTCTTAGGGGAAGCCGTGTTAGACTTAGGAGGAGAAGTTGTAACAGTTCTACTTGGGCTGAGCCAGGGCTTCCTCCTATCAAGACTTGAGGACCTCGTGATCAAAGTATTCTCAAACAAATTCTGTTTCTTTGGCGAGCTCTCAAAAGAAGGCTGTTTCCTGTAACTCCTGTCGAAAGACTTCTGTTTAATAAATGTGCTCTCAAACGCTCCCTGTTTGTTATAAACTTTGGGCTCAATTGAAGACCGGGTTCTTCGGATGCCTGTCTTGCTTGGGCTGTACATAACACTTGGGGTTTCATCTGCTTGTGTGCCTTTGTCTAATTTACTGCTGATTTCTTCACAGGGTTGCTTCACAGCAGGATCACTCTTAGTGTTTCTGTTTGGATTCCCAGGTTCATCTCCCTGGTTATTGTTTTTTATGTGCTTTTCAGTACAATTATCCAGACATGCATCAAAACCATTGTGTGCTTTCTGCTTTAGATCCATTGAGTGGGTTTTAGAATTGCAGTTCATGTCGACATTCTTGTGATGCGATGTCCTTTGGTTTGATGAGTGCGGATAGGTTTTTTGAGCTGGGTGTCCTTTCTCAGAAATGGTATTGCAGGTCTGAGAGGCCAGATCCAGGTCTTCTGAGATGGTAGAATATGCCCCAGATGCAGTACGTCCAATAGTGTCCAAAGCAGTCACCATGCTGGTTGATGAGCAAGTTACAAAAGCATCAGTTCCTGAGCTTACATCCGACTTCCTGTCTTCCTTGCTGCTGATGTTAGAGGTCCCTGGTTCTTTCGACTTTGCACTGGTAAACTGTCCTCCAAGATCTGTACGCTCCAAGAGTCCAACAAAATCGCCCCCTTCTTCCACCAGGTATTTCTCGATCTCCCGGCACTCCAACATCTCAAACTCTGCCAGCTCGGGATCATCACTTTGGGAGTCGGCGCCCCATGTTATCACTTTTTCTTTTTCCACTATATCCTTTACATTACCAGTGAGAGAACTGGTGTCAACTGTCCTCCTGCAGTCATCTATCCTGATCTGATTAGCGTTGGGATCACTGTTCACCTGGAGACAATCTTGAGGGTTGTTATTGCGGGACTCCCCTTGAACGAGCGGCTTTCCGCTGTCACACATTTTTTCTCAACGGCGCCAGTGGATGCACTTTAAAAAATCAATTGTCCATGATATCAGCTATCACATGGTTTGCCAAAACTATCCAACAGTTCCGGCCCAGCAGAAGCTGGAGCTTGGTTCACATTACACTTAAAATGGAGGATGGACCTTCAAAGTGGGATTATCCTGAGGAAAGAGATGCAAAAAAACATGTAAGCATTATCATGATTAAGACATGAAAGATGTTTGTACCATTTTATCATTTAATTTGCTTCTGGATCAAGAATTTCGCAAGTGCTTGGAGGGCTTGAGAATCTTCCCAGTAGGAGACCAAGAGTGAAAATGAAGTGTTGAAGTTGTACGTGAGGTCCAGATGTTCCTGGTTGTACTTACAGGTAATGCAATTATCGGTTGGTAATTGCTCAATATGGTTGGTGTTGTTAAAAATCAAACCCAGGAAGTGAAACATTGAACCAGAGGGTAGTGGGATGAATCTGCAGAAAAGACTAGCATTCTCTATGCTGGCTCAGCAGCTGCACTGCAGAGCAGAGATTTGGTTTCACCTTCCGCATCCTCTTCACCCTTTATCTATATCTTGTCGATCAGTGCAGTCAGCTTGATGCCAAAACTTCCTCTCAAGGACAGAAAGCTGGTCATGCATGCACTTGACGCCATGACTTTCTGCCAGCTCCCATGGATGCAAAGCCTGCTGCGAAATGAACCGCTATAATCCGTGTGTATAATGAGCAGAGCAAACTTCCCTCCACTGACAAGTCCCTCTGGTCTGGACTTATGCGACAATGCTGGATAAATCCGGCTCGGGTGAGAATAAAAAGTTGAACAGAGTGGATTTCTGAAGCTTGTTGGAATGACAAAGAATCATAAATCAGCTCAAAGAAGTTGAACCATCAGAAATGTATTCTGTGGTGATTGGTTTAACACTGTGTTGGCAAAATCCCAGTAAGGATGTTAGATATCAAATGAAAACATGTTGAAGACCTAAGGAGGCGATCTTTTATCCCGATTAATTTTTGCTCTGACTCCTAACAGAAGTAACCAGAACAGCAACTCTGGTCACATATTGCTGATGTACTTGAAGTGTTTGTCTTTTATCAAAATGGATAAAAGGACTGCTAAGAGCTGACAACATGTTTTAGGAGCTCTGGATTAAGTCCTTGAATAACTAAGGCCTTATTATTCTTTGACAAAAGAGCTCTTGTGTTGTGCAAGCAAGTTCCATCACTCCACAAAAAATGGCATTTCTAACTTGACTTTTATAGCCTGACTTTATTGCCTTAAAGTGATAGTACACCCAAAATTCAACCTCATTTTCTACTCGACTAAAGGGTTGGCATTTTTTTTCAGAATAATGTTACTTCTTAGATTTATAGGCAGAAAAGTACGTCGATTTGAATGTTACGAAGCGTGCTCACTTTTCTCCGTCCAAAAAGACACAAATTAAAACAGTCAGTAGACACTGGGAGCTCTCGCTATATTAGCCCAGAGTGTTTCCTGCCTGTGTAGAATGTTAGCCTGTTAGCTTCTGCTCCGAGCTACCTTAAAATGAAGACTTAAACTTGTATGTTTCAGAACAATTTCTAAAGTCAAGGCTTCAATACAAGAGGGGCATTACAGATGAGCGGTATGGAGGTATTAGTGTTTTTAACTGACTTACATTTCCGCCTGCAACACTGAAAAGAGATAGACTACCCTTAAAATAAATGCAACCCTTAGTCGAAATGAGCGAAAGCTGAATTTTTGGTGAAGTTTCATTTAGGTCTAGAGTGATGCCCACGTGTACTCAGAGTGATGTTAGTGTTATTTTAGAACAACCTGACACAAACACAAGAGGCAGCTGTCATTACCACACACTCTACTCTTCATCGTCACATCTCTTAGCCACTGCTTATCTAATCTTCTTTGTGTTCCACATTCTCTGCCACAGCTACTTTCCCTGCTGTGACTCCATCGCTGCCCCGGTAATGTTGAGGAAATGTATGTTCCCCGCCGCACGCTTCCCTGAGCAAGTTATTATCCCCATCCCCCCACTTGTACAGCATCTCACCCACCGCCGTCACCACCACCTGCTTGTTAGATCTGTATCTTCATAGGGAGATGCAACTCAATTTACACACTTCCTACCACTGTATTCCATTTGATGAACAGCAGGTTCATTAAGAAAATCCAAGGGGGGGGATTTATGCATCCTTCTGGCTTCACATGATTTAAGCGTGATCGTCATCAAATATTGAGGGAGGATGAAAATGGAGGCAACAGTCTGGCTCCTTTATTGCTTGACTGGCCTCTTTGTTTAACCAACCAGCAGCTTGTCTGCTGGCGTGACCCGCGCAAAGGTGTGAATACGTTCAACATGTTAATCCTGAGATGGTTAGCACCTTGTCCCAGCTAACTGGGGTCAGAACAATAAATCTGAACACTATTTTTTATCCCTCTAATATACTGAGCCAAAGTATCAAATACCAAGTATAACAATATTGTCTCACAGATTATATACAAAGTAAATAATCTCTATTTCTTATCACTGCTCATGCCAGGTCTCTGAAGGAGTTAATGCCGACCCTGACCTTGAAAATAATAATTATCTAAGTTTGTGTTTGATTGAAACCTTTGGAGTAACAGAACTAAAGGCTTGAGAAACTGCAACATAGATGTAACAGCAAACTAACAGCTCTGTGCTTCAGAAAGAATTCAGACAGACATGTAAACTCTGTACTACTTTCTCCTTGCAAGTAAAAATGTTTTGATGTTAAACTAAAGCAGGTTTTTGTTCCTTGAGTTTCTACAGTAAGATGAAGGTGATATGCATGTAGTATGTAATATCACAAAGCAACAACACTCCTGTCCATTTTAATCTTCTTTTAATTTGAGTCGTAATGACCAATATGCTGATCAGGCCACAGAGTTACAAGAGTGTAGAAGTATAAACACAAGTTATATCAAGCAGAAATAATTAAAGTAAGTAAAATATCTCTTAAATTCAACCATCTAATCTGATATGATCAAAGTATAATCTCTATTTTATATATAGAGATTATACTTTGATCATATCAGATTAGATGGTTGAATTTAAGAGATATTTTACTTACTTTAAAAGTGCATTATTTGGTGCGAAATAAGCATCTAATAAAACCTGAGAAATTAGATGTTTTTTTTTCCTGTAGTATGATTAAAAAAGTAATTTTGATAAATATGTATTCGTGACAAATTTTGTTTCCCTTTGATGTCCCACTTGTACATATCAAAGATCAACCTAGAATAACTAAATTCGACTACATAATAAAGCAGGGGTAACCACCATTATATGAGCTTTTGTTGTAGATGCATAATCATTGTTTTATTTAAGTGTTTTTTTTAACTGAATGTACATGTCCTCCATAGTTTACAGCGGTTATATTCCTCCTCCCTCTGCATTTTGTCTTCCTCTCCAAGATGCAGTAAGTCTCTTATCATGACCATGTTTTGAACTAAATCCTTTAAGTCCCCCCTGTCTGAAATCTGGGCGAACGAGAGGTTACGAGAGCATAGTCCATTATGACAAAATAATGGCTTCACTCCTCCTCCAGCCAGCTGTAATCACGCCCCGCTTTGTTTATACAATCCATCCCATGGAGGTGGAGACTTTCGGGATTGATGACGCGTGGTGACAAACCTTGGTGTTTTAACCAATCGCAGCTGAGGTGGTGGAAATATGCTAAACTAGATTTCATCTCCATTCAAAGGTGTTTTCAGTGGGCAGGGTTCAAGATAATTTTCTAACGTGAATATTTAAATTACGAGAGTTTTGTACAAACACACACATACTGATGAGTACAATGGAGGTCCTAGATCTATTTAAAACACACCTCAATCAACACATTTAAACAATGGTTTGCTAAGAAACAAATTAATTTATGAAGTACTGTATTTATAATATTTTATCCACTATAATCACTCTGTTGGCATTCTGCAACAATGCAAAACAAACTGAACTGTTAGCTAACATTTGTAAATAATACTCTATCATGTGCAACATTCAATGTTTTGAGTGTTTTGTTTGTGTCTAAATAAAAATAAAAATAACTTGCTGGCCAAATTAGCTCAATCTTAAACTTGTTTATTTTTGCTAGTTGACACAGTTTTACAAGAATTCAGCACATAATCCCATTTAATTTTTAATTTGTTATTATTTATTACTATAATTATTGTATTAAACGCAATAAAATGTGATCAAATAAGAACATTGACTGACACGTATATAGCGTAAATCAAAAAAGAATCCATATATAAATATAACTATTTCTGATCGATAAACTGGACAGGTTACATAATCTTTACCAATATACTGCACCAGTTACTGTCTCTTGACAGCTATAACTAAAGTAGAAAGATGTCCTGCTGCTTTATTTTTTTATTTTTAAATGTAACAATGAACGTAAATGTGACTCACAGATGTGGACGAATGTTACTGAGGATAAAAAACGCCGCAGGTGAGCAGAAGACGACGCTCTCGTTGGATCGTGCAGGTGTTTCCTTTTTCTCTAACCTCCAGTAAACATCTCCATTGATTCGAAAAAAAATGATCTGATGTAGAAACGATCAAATGCAACACAGTTCCTCAGCAACACCAGGATCTCCTGCGGATGCGTCAACAATGACCTGAAGATCGCTCGAGAGGATGAAGGAGTGCGGAAGGAAAACAAACTCACCTGGGAAGAAGAGGAGAGACGGAGAAAGGAGGGAAATGCGGAGAGATGAGGAAGAAGAGGAGGAGGAAAAAGAGTCTGCAGCGTCGCTGGAAAAAACAGGGAGAGAAGGTGAGAACGTCTCGACGCCCAAATCGGTGTGATGGCAGGGCGCCCCCTGCCGGTGGTTCCTACCCTTGTACTTGCTCAGTTACAACAAACAATTAAAATGAAACTGCATCAAGACAATGAATTTAAATCAAATCAAAACATACATCTCGTCATATGTTGTTGATTAATTATATTTCTTAAAATATGCATTTCCCCCCACAGGAAATGAAAAGATCGATGTATTAAATATAAAGACAACAACAAATAATTATTTATTTTGAGCGCCTTCGAAAATTCTCAAGGTCATCTAACATGTCATTAATGAAAGAAAAACAATAAAAATAAACGTGATACAATCAAATCACATAGTTTGTGACCCTGGTCTACAAAAGCGCTCTATAAATATACATTTCTACTTACTTAGAGTTAACTATAATTATAAAACACCAAATAACAAAATATATGAATATTTACAAATCTGAAAATATGGCATTCAATTTCATTTTTAATAGATTATGTCAAGAGGAATTAGAATTTTTTTTTTTTTTTTAAAGATATTCTGCATCGTTTTATCTCGGGTCTTGATGTGAAGGGTTCCTTTTTTGCACAACACCACCACCCAGTGGTCAAAAGGTAGATCTTGTAAACTATTAAAATAAAATAATTAAAACGTCTGAGCGACGAAACGAAAAACGAAGCGAACAGTTTATTTTTAGTTAGACACAAACAAAACACTCAAAACATGATAGAGCCAAGTAGTTACACTTTATTCACTATTAACCAGTGCAGTGTTGTGTTGGACTGTTGTGTATCGATGGCAATCAGTATTTTCATGTAAATGTAATATTTCCCAGATTATCTTCTTAACTGTGGTTCTATGAGTGTGGGCGCCATTTACACTTTTTAGACTCAGAGAAGTGGTCTGCTTGACCAAACATGTCTACACATTTATAGAACCACAATTACAAAGGTAATCTGTGGAATCTACAGTATGACATTCATGCTCTGCCCTCTATTGGCTGTCGCTATTGGTTACATCTAGTGATGGTCTGATGAAGCTTTATGAAGCAGTGTCATAATTTTAAGAGTCCACTAGATGGCGGTCTCTGCACTGCAATATTTGTTGTTAATACCCTTTGCCTTCAAACCAGCATCAATTCTTACAGGTACATTTGCTCAAAGTCAGTGGTTTTGTAGGATTCTAGTGATGTGTACGATCAACCAATTATATCAAACAGGTGCTAATGATCATAAATTTCAAGTAGGTTGAAACACAGTCATTAAGAGAAAGAGATACAGCTGTATCTAAAAAGCCATTCCTTAGACATGGAAACAAGGCCGAGCGACTCAACTATGAATGAAAGCATAAGAACTGGGGTGCTCTTGACTGTTGATTCAAAATTGAAATATTTGGTTGTAACCGAAGGTGTTTGTTCACTGAAAGGCTGGAGAGCGCTACAGTAATGAGTGTCTACAGGCAACAACGAAACATGGTCCTTGCAAGTTTGGGGCTGCATTTCTGCAAATGGAGTTGGAGATTCAAAAACTGTGTGCAAGTGTATCTAGAAGAATTGATGCTGTTTTGAAGGCAAAGGGTAGTAACCCCAAATATTGATTTTATTGACCTTTCTCTTCTGTTCATTCACTGCATTTTGTTCATTGATGAAAATAAACTAATACAACTTCCGTTTTTTAAAGCATTCTTAGTTTACAGGATTTTTTCACACCTGCCTAAAACTTTTGCACAGTACTGTATATATATATATATATATATATAAATATATATACACATACATATATACTGTATATACAGTATATTTACTATTTTTCAAGTGAAATCGACTGAAGCAACCAATCACAATATCAAATACGTTAGAGTATGTTTTCTCCTGTTGACTCAAACCGTCAGTTCCTCTTCAGAGATCATCATCCTCCCTGATTTATATGAGGATATGGATGAACGCCTATTCATCCGTGGCCATGGGCTCTTTTCTGATGTTGCATGTAGATGAGTTAGGTGGACTTCTAGCCTCTGCGCTGTTGTGAATACCGTAGCCAAAGTAGATCGAGAAACCTTCAAACAGAAGCGTTAATTGGTAGGCTGGCCAATATTTATAGAATTGATTTTGAAGAGAAATACCGAGAGCCATCCAGATGGCGAAACGTATCCATGTTCCTCTGTCCAGCTGCATCATCAGGAAGATGTTGATGAACATGCTGGCAAGAGGAACGAAGGGCAGGAGAGGAACCTGACAGCAGCAACCTTCCATTAAATTACTATCACCACAAATATGTACAGCCAGCATTGATTTTATCACTGTAGAATTATAAAAATGAACTTTTAAAACAAAATTCTCAAAGACAAAAACACAACGGGACGTTTCTACTGTAGGAAATGTGAATGGGGAGTTCAACTTCACATACAAGAGTTAATTCTAACAAGAAAAGAACAACACTTTGGCACCTTTAACACAAGTTTGGCTTTGCTCTGTGGCTGTCTCCACACCACAAACACAACAATGAGGCAGATCCCAAAGATGACGCCAAGGACACAGAGAGACCAGGAGGTCCAACCTCCTTGAACAGCCACCAGGCTGAAGCAGCACATCAGCACGCCTGCAAGTGAAAGAACTTATTGCTCCAGAAGTTCCTCCAATGGGAGTTCTTCACTCACCCAACAGACTGGTACAAATATTGACAGTGAACCCGGAGAGAGTTGACGGTTCTGTGTTCAAGGGGCAGATCAAGTTTTTCACCGTGAAATGATGGGCAGTGTGATGCAGAATGTTGGAGTGCTGGATCTCTTCTGAACTGGACTGGCTAGGCTGGTACCTTCCCAAAGGGCAGGGTCAAAACACTGTGGCAAAGTGACTTGACCGAAAGGGATACCTGATGATGAGCACACATGCAGCAACCAGAGTGTAGACCAGCAAACTCCCTAAGGACATGAGATCCACCAGGTTCCTTAGGTCAAAAAGAAAGGCCATGGCAGCTGAGGAAAAAAAAAGAGAAGAGCTTCACTAACCTTTATGAGTTTGATTACACAAGGAATTACAAACATTACTTCTAAATTACTTCTTTATTATTATTTTTTGCTTTACTAAATATGCTGATGTTATGTTCCAAACATGTATGAACAATAATAATATTGATAAATAATAAATAATAATAATACAATGAAAACATAAAAAATAATACAAAGGAAGGGGGTAAAGAAAACCCTTTGTAACCGTGGTTCTACGATGCTCATGACGCCCACTATAGGCTATTGCTATGGGTTACCTCTTGATTATATAAGGGTGGCTTACTTCCCGCTGCTGGTTGGCGAGTTTTTCAATTTTTCTCTGCAATGAGGTAACCCATGGCTATTGCCTGTAGAGGGCAGAGCACTCATGAAGTAGAACTACTACTTTTTTACTGGGTAAAACTAATGACAAAATCCAAATAAATAGATAGATCAATAAATAAAAATCTATAAAATCTAACAATAAACAAAACATTAGAAAAGAGTTTAAAGAGAAACAAGATTTTTTTTTAAGACATGAAGTCCTTCTCAAAAAGCAGTGTTTACACAAACACAGTTAGTGTGTTGAGACCAACGGCTCACCTGCCACAACACTGGACATCAATGTTGCTGTAAGCGGGGTTTTGGTGCCAGAGTGTATTTTAGCCAAAGGCTTGAAGAGCAGGCCGTCCTGTGCCATGGCCCAGATCACTCTGGGTGTTGTCAACATTTCTCCAAGTAGACTAGTGGAGCAGACAAATTAGACTTCTAGTGTTGATACACACCAGACGGTAACACATGGAAAATATTATTCTTGGTTTGGAAGTGTAAATTGATAAACACAGGGGCCCCATAATTTGTTGCATTTCATAAAGACCACAAAAAGGTAATTTGAATAAAGATTAAGGGCTGAGACACAACAAGGGCCCATCTGACAACACCATGAACTCTTGACTCAAACAAAAATGTGTCGTACCTGGTGGAAAGTGCACACAAGGATCCAAATGTAGCCACGTATGCGATGCCGTCCCAGCCCACGTACTTGAAGGCCACTGGCAGTGGGCTTCTTTTGTCCAACAGATAGTACGGCATCATGACTGAAAGAGCGGCCGACACGCCGAAATATGCCACAAAGCATATGAATAGTGATGCCATAATCCCAACAGGGATGGCTCTCTTTGGATTCTTCACCTCCTCACCTGAAGAAGAGCAGAAGCAAGAAGCTTAACTTTCTTCTTCAAACCTTCATGGTAGAAAATGTAACAAGTTGTGAGTTACTAATCTAATATTTGCACATTAGTTTGTTTTTAGTTCCTAAAAAGTTTGCAATAACAGATGGTGTAGTCAAATGCTAATGCTAAAACCTTGGTGAACACAGAAGCTTACTGATGAGGATGACGGACAGACCCTAATCACTTGTTTTTCATTGAATAATAAACAACAGAGTTCCTTAATGTGGGAATTATAAAGGTTATTAATCTACAAATGTCCATGAGATTGGCTCTATTGATCTAGCTTTCACTTCCATGCTGACATCTGTGCCTGTACGATGATTTCTGGAAGCATAAGGGGAGATAAAGAAGAAGATGAACGGTCTGTCGTTGACAGGAGGCTGACCCCTCTAGGTATGTCAAGGTTCCGGGAGTAGCATCCCAGTTTTTGGCACCAGAGTGCAGAGCGTTCTGTTGACACTACATGCTCTTCATGCAACACACTTTTCCATGCCCCCTCATCCTTCATCAGCTCCTGAGACATCATGGAACTGAGAAGGACTCCCTGAAGGCAAGGGTGCACGTGCGATGAAAGCCAAGCTCATCCAAGAGGTTCAAAAGCAATCAACTGGACTGTGTAGAGTTCTAGGAAGATGTTTCGATCCTCATCCAAGAAGCTTCTTCTGTTCCAAATGAGCTGGGGTTAGTATATTTCCTGCTAGGGGCAGGAGCAGAGAACAAGAGGGAGGTGTTGAACAATGCATGGGCTGAAACCCATCAGGGTGATTGGCCAGGTGATGTTGGTAGAAACCCATTAATGTGCTTAGGGTCTGGTGAGGGTCGTTAACACCTGGCGAGGGTTGTTGACCCTCACTGTCCTGCAAGGTGGGACCATCACATGTTCCCTGTTGAGGTTCCTTGACGACTTTTCTAAGGGGGAGAGTTAAGAACTGCATTGTAAGTAGCTGAATGGTTATGCTATAAGCCCCCACCTCTGTTGAGTAATGTCCCTTCTAGGGCTTAAGTTACAGGCAATCAAAAAAATGCCATGCTTTACCGCTCTTTCCAGCTATCAATGTCTAACATGCTAGTTCTGTTAGACCCATGGCCCTTCTGAGTGTGGAAAAGAAGACCTGGCTTTGGATGGACCATCATCAGCTTTCTCTCAGAGCTCAGCACATGCCATGTGTCCTGAACCTGAAAGCAGACAGACTGTCTAGGGGTCTACTCAGAATGAATGGGTTCTGTCCAATCGAGTGACTGCAAGAAGAATTGTAGGTGTTCTCTTTGGTTCTTCCTCAAGGCCTGGTAAACATCTGCTGGGTTTGTCGCTTTGGCCAAACGGAATGGCTAATCAGGCTGTGTCTCCTCCTCACACTTGGTCAGAGGGTCTAATGATTGATGGTGGCGGGGACTAGGATCAAGGAACCCTTGATACATTGGTGAACAACCTTGTTTCGTCCGGACAGGAGCTTTATACCTCAACATGGGGGACATTTTCTTGCTGGTGTGCAAGCAGGTCCTTAGACCCAAGCTCCTCTTTAGTGTCCGCTGTCTTATCTCTATACAGCACTTGCTGGATAGTGGAAAGGAAATCGCGACACTGAGGGTTTTCTTTTCAGCCAAAGCTGCGAGGCAGGCCAGATCTCGTTTTCACCCCATGGTTGCTCAGTTTTTGCGGGTAACCTGCAGGCCATCTTAACTAAACTGTAAACTGTCTTTCTCTTGGAGTTGTGACGTTGTTTTTGTCTTTGCGCCTGAATCAATCATTCCATTGGTTCTCCTGTCATCCTTCCTGATAACAACTCGCAAATAAAAAGGGCAATAATAAAAAATACAACTTAAAAAAAAATAAAAAATTGAATGATAAAATTCACAACATTTTATATTTAAGATTAATAATGTAATGTTCTACTTGTGGCCTAACTTTAACCAGACACTAACTTTAAAGTAGAAGTATTTAAGATCACCCTTTATCCTACATGGCCTTTAAAAATAAAGCAGAGTGCAGTTATAAAATAATTAAAATCAAGTTTTAAATTCAACAAAGAAAAAAGATATAAATATATACAATTAAAAAACACACATTTTAAAGCAACACCGATGTTCATGAAATGACAAAAGCTTTAACGAAAACGAATGACCTGTAGTTGCAATAGAGTCGAACCCAATGAAGGCGTAGATGCAAGATGCAGCACCAGAGAGAACTCCGCTCCAGCCAAACGGCAGAAATCCGCCTTTTCCCAAACTTTCCTCAGACACCATTGTGTCAGTGAAGCTGCAGGTGAGATCGGACATGTTGGATCTCCACTGATTCATCTCAGGATTTTCGTCCCCTACTTGAGACTGGAGTTACAGGTGGCGTTGAGGATCTCTTCCGGGTTCAGACTCCAGTTTTCCAGGTCTCCTTTGATGAAGCCAGAGATAATGATGGACAGCAGCACCAGAACGTTGATGCAGGTGAAGACTTTGGTGACCATTGCCGATTCTTTCACACCAAACGCCAACAGCCCTGAATTGACCGGCGAGTTCAGCAAACCGTTGATTCAAAAACAAACTTAGATGCCACTTACCTGTCAGTAAGAAGATGATTAAAACTGCAAAGATGTCCGGGTACTCAGCCAGGGTTCCCAGGGCGTTCATGGACATGTACTGTCGGCAGAATGCCTCAATATGTCTTCCAATAACCTCATCAAATGTTGCGCTCCAAGCTCTCGCCACACTGGAGGTCCCTGAGGAGACTCATATTACACCCTGGTTCTTGGGCAACCGAGAAAGAGACTTACCAATGAGACAAGACAGGATAAGGGTCCAGCCGGTGATGAAGGCCCAGAGCTCTCCAATCGTTACATAACTATAGAGATAGGCAGATCCAGTTTTAGGAACCCGTGCGCCAAACTCAGCAAAGCAGAGTCCAGCTAGGATGGAAGGAAAGGCAGCTATGAGGAAAGAGAGGACGATTGCAGGTCCGGAATCTTCCCTGGCAACCAGCCCTGCAAGCACGTAAACACCTGAGCCTAGAGTGCTGCCAACACCCAGACCCACGAGGTCAGAGGTATTTAGACACCGAGACAGGCGGGAATCCTCAGTGTTGTAGTCGACAACCTTGACACGCAGAAGCTGCTGACGGATTTCTTTCAATCCGGTCAGGATCATTGTGAGGACAGACGATCTTAACAACCAGAAAAAAAAAAGTTAATGGTTGTTCGATTAAAAACTACAACATCTTTTGTTCCTCTACACACTTTGAAAGTCTGACTTAAAAAGTGAAAACCAAATTGAAAGCTTGGGCCTCATGTACTTAGAAGGCACATTCACAAAAAAGTGGTGTTTGTTTGTTTCATGTTCATTCATGTTTATATGCATCAAGAATGAAACAAGAGTGGTATCTGAGATACTTGTTGTTCAAACAAACACATGAACTGAAGAGATCCATTGAATTATTAGATTAACAGGAGACAACAGGCACGCTCTCCCAGCGGGACACCAGGGAATCAGAAAACTTGAAAGAACAATTGCTTGGAAGTGGTAAATAAACAACATACTCTGGATTGTTCCTAGATTGGATTGTTCCGTGTTTGTTAATAGTATCCTCCCTCTATCTTTAAGCCATCAATCTGTGAAGACCATTTTTAAGTCATACTGGACTCCGCTTTCATAACCACTAGTTTGCCCAGATTTCAGACGGGGGAGAACTTTACAAAGTAATAGGTTCATAACATCGTCATAATGAGGGACTTTCTGCATCTTGGAGAGGAAGACTTCAACATTTGTCAGGAAAGTTTTCACTTTAAGTGTAAAATACACCCTATCCACAATTATCAATTTACTACCCAGAACTACCAATAAAATTCGACCAACTCAAAATAAAATCTTAAAACTAATTAAAGACGGAAGACTGTCCTGATCATTATTGGTCCAAGAAGAGGGAGCCAGCGCATATGCATCTGCAACACCAGTAAAACGCAGCTTTTCCAAGATATCTTGTCCTTTTTTACTTAAAGTCTTTCCCTCTAGTCCATTGAAACTTTTTTTTTAACACCGTTTCAGTGGTCCTTTTTGAATTATATTTATCCAGCTAGCATGTTTAAGCCCAAGTATCTCCAACATGGCCGTGCGTCCAGCTTCAAAGCAAATTCTTAACTTAGGGCAAAATCCTTTATCCATTTGAGGCATTTCCACTCTTATTTTTATTCTTAATACATCAGAACTTTTTCCTATAAAAGTACGTACGACACTTTTTTTTTACACAAAAATAGTACGTGTGGCCCCAAAGTGTCAGGGTTGAACCAGTGACTCCATAAAATACTGAACCTCATGTAACACATTTTACCATGACACAACTTATTTCTGAACTTTCTTCCAACACAGCTTATAAACAGTCTTTCAATCAACAACAGTTTCTGAAGACATGACTGCTGTTTGGGCAAGTAAATGGAAACACTTATAAAGACAAGAATAAACCCTCAGGATATTTAGTTTAATTGTCTCGTTAAAATGTTTAATTCTGTATATATAGATTTTAAAGTCTTAAAGATTAGAAATACTCACCAAAAAACGGCTTTGCTCTGCACCAACAGTGAAAATACTTTTTAAGTTCAGCAGTTCTTCATTAAGTAAGTAAGTAAGTAAGTTAGTAATATTTGTAGAGCGCTTTTCTACCAGAGCGGACCACCCCCAAGTGTTGATTTAACAAGTGACCAACAAGCCTTTTGTTTTAACCAACTATTCAGTCTGACGCACAAATAGACAAATAACATGGCAGCTGTACAAAAGCTGAAAACCTCTCCCCAATTGGTAACCACATTCATAAAATACATTCAGGTTTGTATATTGAGTGTTTGCCCAAACTGGTGGTTCCGGCTCAAGGTGTGTCCTTGGTAAAACAATTACAAAATCTCACCCTTGAGTCTGGCTTTGGCACCAACATTTCTGGGTTTAACCAAGGACATTGTGACTCCTCATTAAATCCAATAGCTAGCATCTGCCTTAACTTGACTTCTATCACGCTTTCGTGAGCTTGAAGGACATGATAACATCGCTGATGGACAACCTTTTCCAGCCAGGGCATTACTACACACTGAGGAAAACAAAAATCTCAAGATGATGCCAGAAAGTCTTTGCTCGTAGACGAGATCTGCGTAAGTCGGGGGATCTGCTGAAATAGGTGTAATAGTGAGCTGAGCTGCTTCAAAATCAGCTGGGTGTTTGAAGCCAAGTGAGCACTTTTGAGATACTCGTGTTATTATTGCCTTTTATACTTTTGACACATCATGCTTGTAGAATCACAGCTTTACACAACCCTACATGAACTCATACTTGGCTGTCGGGACTAGTATCAGCACCCATTCACTGGTATTCAACTCTCTAGGCTGTGCACGTTGGTTGTAGGTCGCCTGTTGTGAGTTTGAACTGGGTCTCAATCTATTCTCTGTTCTATCTATCTGGTCTATGCGGTAATGGTGTTTGGCTTTTAAGTGGTAATTATTTTGATGCTGGAGCCAACGTTTTCTTCTACCCCTAGAGTTCGGGTTCAGAAGCAGATAAAATAGTGGACAGGCTGGTCCTACTAGACACATGGAATTGAGTTTGACAAGTATTCAGTTCTTCGTAGTTATCAAAACCTTGTGAACTAGGACGATAGAACTACCTGAGTTGACTTACGTTGGGCAAATAATGGCTTTATGGGTGGTACTCTCCATGACTACTATATAAAGGCTGGTTTGCCTTCCCCCCTACGGAGGCCATTGTGCCCATGGGCTCATCTTCCCAGTGCCACTGTCATGATATATGGTCAGGTGTTAGCACAGTATTAACACAACTACAGTATTCACACAAGCATGCACACTGGTGTCCATAACTCTGTCAGCAACCATACAGAAACAATCGATCACTGTGTACAGCGTGTTACAGTATTCACAAATGGGAAGTGATGATGTTTTGACGGATGTGACGTATCACGACCAAATATATATATATATATATATATAAAACAATGTTTGACTTTAATTTAAAACAGTTAAATCTCATTCATTTATGTTATACCTACATACCTTCTACTTGTTCAACAGACAACGGGTAGAGGAAAACAAAAACATTCTCACCACACTACAAGTTTGCCTGCATCCTCCACCATATGTGACTAAAAAGTAAAGTAGTCTTTGCTCGACCAAACCAAAAAAATATTTAATGAAGATCACAATCTCTACTTTAAGAACACATGTTAGTTCCATCTTTCTTCCAGTCTTTGAATTCAGCCTCTCTTATTCTGGTCACACCTGGTCCGTTAATGGAGTCTTAATTTCCCCAGCTTTGGGTTCTGGTTCAAAGTGTGTCCTGGGTGTTGTAGTTCTTTCAGGGTACCATATTGCTTTTCAATCCCTAAGACACAGAGAGGGAACGTAGGGGCTTTCTACCAGCAAGGCTCTTGTGACATCACAATACAAAGCTATTAAAACCAAATAGTGTCAAGATGTTCTGTAGAACCAACTTATCCAAAGTTAGGAAGGTATTGGTGGTGGTAGGAAGGACACAGGAATGATCTTAAGAGGAATTCTGTATTGAAAAATTGGCTAAAGCCAGTTTAAACACTAACATGAAGCTAGAGCAAAACAGAATTCAAACGCAGTGAAGTATCTCGCCGCTAAGGGTAATGTTTTAACAACATGGCCGAGCATAGATGTTCAGCTACATGCTCAAAGTTATGAAGGACTATAAATTAATTATGAATAAATACATGTATAAATGTATAAAAAAATATGTATAAATATGCTGGATAAGCAAACCACAATGTAATCTCTCTCAAGTCTAACAACTAGTATAAATACTCATGTGTCATCTGTCTGAGAATATAAACAATCGTAACGGTGGTTTGAAGTGTTAAGTTTGGAGTGTAAGGATGTCCGTGAAGGCATCGCGAGTCTCGGTTCGTGAAGAAGAAGACTCGTTCTAGACGAGGGAGTGTGTGTTCACTGTTTTTCACCGTTGTCTGCAGCCTGATCAGCATTATCAATAAAGTTGATAATCCTTTCATGCTCTCTCCTTCTCTCTCTCTCTCTCTGCGAACACTACACAATGTCTAAATAAAAAAAGAGAGTAAGCCTATTATACAATTACAAGTTACATTTTTACTAATAACAATGTGTCTTACTGTTGCAAATTTTGAAATAAATAAATATCTGCATCACGTTAAGCTAAAAATATTTTTTTAATAATTGCTGAAAAATGAAAATGAGTACTTGGGAATCAACTCCGAACAACTGAGTCCAGAGGTATCATACCACTGAGCCACATGAGCTGGTGTTATATCTGTCAGAATCACAGAGTTCAATCATTAGGGTCATGGTTGTTAAAAAAAAAATCAGTCTCATGCACATGAACAACACGGACAAGTTTGTTTGCTAAGATTTCAGAAAAGATTCTCCCAGTCTTCGTGCAGTGTCGAGGCTTTAGACCAGTTTCTGCAGGAGTGATAGTTTTGAGATCGACATCGATTGCTTTAGTTTGTTTCGCCTGTTTAAGCAATCACTGCCTTAGACTGATGTTCGACCCACTTGATTTACAACAAAATGTAAAAAATGACAAAATGTATAAATAGTAAGTAAGTAGGTAAGTCATTTATATTTGTAGAGCGCTTTTTCAGACCATAAATAGAAGACAAAATGTATAAATAAAAGTCCAAATGTATAACTGACAAAATGTATATTTATATGTAAAAAAGATTCATTCTTTGACAAAAATTAATTTCAAAGTCATTTTTTATTTTGACATATTGATATTTATCCAAAGATTTATTTGTACGTTTATACGTTTTGTTACGTATTTATAATTTTTTTTTAACGTATTCATACATTTATTTATACACAAGTTATTTATCGTCCTTCATACATAGTTGGTCATGCATGTTCAACCCTAAACAACTGAACCGTAAGAACCGAGGTCCCTCCTCCTCTTATGGCAGTTCCACGTGAAAGTTATGGGATGCTACAGTATAATACTTCATCACATGACACAGATCTTGTCCTTGAGCTGAATGCTTTGTTTCTTAATGTTGAGAAGTTTTGAGAAAATGTGTTTTCTTCCATGAATGAATACTTGAAGCACGGCCAAGGAAAATGAATTATGACCACCTGACTGATCTTGTATCAAACTCCCTTTAAGGGTTGGGGTTGGCAGGTTGTGTCGCATTTTTGAATAAGCAAAATGCCGAATCCTCTTTAGAGATCATCATCCTCCGTAATGGATTTGGAGACTGTCTGCCTCTCCGAGGCCATTGGCTCTGATGATTCATGTGGGTTGGGTCGACTCCTGGCCTCTGCCATGTTGCGGATGCCGAAGTACATCAAGAAACCTCCAAACAAATGCTCATTTCCTCTGTCCAGCTGCATCATCAGGTAGATGTTGATGAACATGCTGGCAAGAGTAACGAAGGGCAGCAGAGGAACCTGACAGCAGTGACAACCTTTATTAACTTAATACCACCACAATTATCTTCCTGCAATAATTGCCAAAAACAGTAGTTTTAACGTCTACCTGACTTATTATGCTCATATCACTAAAGATATGTCTCAAGCATCACGGATCTATGATAATACGGATCTATATAAATAGACATTATAATAATAATGTATAATAAATAGACATTATAATAATAATGTCTATTTATATAGTGCCTTTCTAGACCAGGGTCACAAAGCTCTTTGACAGCCATTGTAGAATGTATCAAACGTTATACATTGTATTGAGTTATGCATGTTGATGAATAGATAAAGCTACACAATTTATCAAGTCAAGGTATGAGCAGTCAAGCAGTATATACGTATACAGTATGTATGGCTGGGCTGATTAGTATGCCAAGTCACGGTAACGAGCACTGTGTTTAGATAAAAAGTAATGTATCAGCATATGGGAAGGACGGTTGCTGAGGCCCTCGGGCTGACCTCTGCCACCGAGGCCCCACAAGGACCTCTAGATATGAGGAACCGATAACGCATGTTAAACTGTCTGTGACTGATGGACCACCTGACGAATTGGGGAACTGATGATGTATGTTGAACTGTCTGTGACTTGTGGAACTTTTCAATAAATTGACGCTGAAGTGTACAGGAGATCAGAGCTTAGTGAGCAGCCGCAGGAATGAGTTTGTGAACTCGTATTGGGCTGGCTAGGTTCTCCTCCTCGTCAGGCTGAATCTTGATTCTGACTTTGTGTGGTTCTTTTGGATTTATCATCGACCATTCTCTCCGAGGAGTCCTACTACGTCTATAGTCATTCGTGAATGACACCTTGCTAACAGAGGAAGCTTAAGTCACATCACCATTCACACAAACATTCACACATGCGCCAAGTCTGCCATCGGGGTAAAGTGTCTTGCTCAGGGACACAATGACACAAGCTTGTCTGGAGCTGGGATTGAACCTTTTGGACTGCAGGCAACCACTCTACCATCTGAGCTATGACGCCCCGATCATGATGCTCTTTTCAACATCAGAGAATCGATGGAAGACTTCACTCGGGACAGTTAGCAACGTCCCGTGAGTTCGTTTCCGGCTCCGCTTCAAATCGACTCGGACTCTGTGGAATATCGTCTGATCTCTCGGGTACCGGGCGATTTCCACAAGCGATCGAATAGGTCTGGAGTACAGTTTGAGAGGCACAGTCGCGTTTGCTCGGAAGAACTCTGAAGTCATCGGACGTGATCGATGTTTGATCGAAGTTACTCTCACTGAAAAGTGTGACGACACGTCAGCGCTGCCGTCTGCCCAGACCTCAACGAAAGGTGGTAAGATTTTTTCATTTCCTCTCTTTAATTCGGCTTTTACAACCGAGTTGAACGTGAGTGACAGCTGGTACCTGCTGTTTTCTTCAAAAGATCCCGCTCTGCGCGCCTGTCAGTGACGTGGCGTCATCAGTGACGTCATCGCTGAATGTAGGACTTCTGAATGTTCGCTCCATTACTAATTAATCCTTTATTCTTAATGATCTTTTCACAAGAGTTAATTTGGATTTATGGGGTAGCCTCGCCTCTCTGGTCGTGGGGGTGGTCTTGCTACAGTTTTTAGGGAGCGTTGTTCTGGCAAAGTGATTCAGACACAGGAATTCAATTCTTTTGACTTTCAGATGATCTTGGTTGGTTCTACAAGACCTTTCTATTGTGTGTCAATCTACCGCCCGCCTGGTCCTGCGGCGGTGTTCTTGAAAGACTTCAGTGACTTCTTATCTTCCATTATTCAAATGGAATCAGTTCCTATTCTTGGAGACTTTAATCTTCATGTTGACGACGTCACATCTTGCTCTGCTAAAGAACTTTTAACTTTAACAGAAGCCTTTAATTTTGAGCAACATGTTTCTGAACCCACTCATCAAAAAGGCCACATTTTTAGTTTTAGTCTTGGCCTGGACATTTCTAATGTATCTGTACATGATGTCCATCTGAGTGATCATTCTCTTGTCTTGTTTAACCTGGACTTCATCCCTGAACATAAGCCATTGAAAGTTAGGTCTCAGAGGTGTGTCATCTCAGCTGGTACTGCAGACAGTTTTTCTGCTATGTTTGACTCTCTTTCCTTTGATGACTGCCCAGACGTGGAAAGTTTGATTCACTGTTTCACTACTCATTGTGTGGAAATACTGGATCAAGTGGCACCTGTTAAACCGAACTGGAAAATTCAGAAAACACGATGCCCTTGGACAAATGAAGATCTCCTGAGTCTGAAGAGACTTTGTCGAAAGACTGAGCGTCTCTGGAAGTCCACTAAACTTGAGGTGTACATACTTCACCTCAGGGATCTGATGTCTTCTTACAATGAGATGGTAGAAACGGCTAGATCTGATTACATCAGAAAACTGGTAGCAGCAAATAAGAAAAACCCCAAAGTGTTGTTTGATACGATTAATTCTCTCGTGTCTTCTTCTCCTCAAATCACGCCTGTCTTCTGTGAAGCTGACAGCAATGCATTGTTGAGATTTTTCATTGACAAAATTAAATTGATCAAAGAGAAAATCTTTCCCCCTTTGTTTGGAACCTCTACTGTCTCTGAGCCCCTCTCCTCCTCTTGGTCTTCCTTCACTGCTGTATCTTTGGGTGATATTTCGGCACTAGTGAACAAGATCAAACCCTCCTCTTGCTCAGATGACCTCCTTCCTTGTAGGCTTTTTATCAAAGTATTTAATGTAATTGGCACCTGGGTTACTACTATGATGAACCTCTCCCTTTCCACAGGGGTTTTTCCCAATGCATTTAAACATGCCATTGTGGAGCCTCTGCTCAAAAAAACAGTCTTAGACCCAACTGACCTCAGTAATTTCAGGCCTATTTCCAAGCTCCCTTTCTTGTCCAAGGTCTTGGAGAAGGTGGTGTCTGAACAGCTGTCTTTGTTCCTGGAACAGAGCGACATCCATGGGAAGTTTCAGTCTGGCTTCCGTAAACATCACTCTTCGGAGACAGCTTTATTGAAAGTGTCCAGTGACATCATAATGTCGGCTGACTCTGGTAAATTCACTGTTCTGGTTCTTTTGGATCTGTCCTCAGCCTTTGACACAGTTGATCACCAGATCCTGCTAAGAAGACTGAGGGATGAAGTGGGACTGTCTGGGTCTGTGTTAGAATGGTTCTCATCTTACCTTTCTGGGCGCAGTTTTAGTGTATCTGCCAATCAAATGAGGTCTGAATCGGCAGATCTGTTGTGTGGAGTCCCTCAAGGTTCTGTTCTGGGTCCTTTATTGTTTTTGCTGTACTTGATTCCCCTCGGTAAAATCATTCAGAGATTTCCAGATGTTTCTTATCACATTTTTGCTGATGACATCTAGCTCTACTGCTCTTTTGATCCAACTGAGCCCCAGAGGCTGAACAGCTTAGTCAATTGTTTGCTAGAAATCAAACAATGGCTGAGTGAAAACACTTTGCAGCTAAATGTGGACAAAACTGAAACTCTGGTGATTGCTCCTGATGATAAGATTCCAGGGTTGAGTCGGTACTTGGGTGACTTAAGTCAGTCTGTCAAACTGAGCCTGAGAAACCTGAGTGTTGTATTTGATAAAGACATGTCTCTTGTTCAACACTGCATACAACTTACCAGAAACTGTTTCCTTCAACTGAGAAAAGTCTCTAAACTTGAAAATGTTGTCACAACATGATCTGGAGCTTTTAATCCATGCTTTTCTGTCCTCTCGCCTGGACTATTGCAACAGTTTATTTTCATGTCTAAACAAGAAGGAGCTGTCTCGCCTGCAGTTGATTCAAAACTCTGCAGCGAGAATTCTGACCCGCTCCATTAGAAGAACTAACATTTCTCCGATCCTTAAAACTCTTCACTGGCTTCCAGTTTCTTTCAGGATCAACTTTAAAATTCTGGTTCTTACTTTCAGATCTATTCATGGTCAGGCTCCTGCTTACATCACTGATCTGATCCAGCCTTACACCCCAGCTCAGACTTACCTACTTACTTGTTCTGGGGCTACCTCAACACCACCAACGTGACGATGAGGCAGGTCGCCATAATGACACCAAGGACTCAGAGAGACCAGGAGGTCAACCCTCCTTGAACCAAGACCAGGCTGAAGCAGCATATCTGCACGCCTGTGGGAGAATCAACTTATCGCTCTAATAAAGTTCCTGCAGTGAAGCATGCTTTTGGAATCCAGAACCAGTGTGTGTGGCTATGAGAGAAAACCTCAGTGAGCAGGAATCACAGCAAGTTGGTAAAAAACCATGACTTTTACTTTACAAAAGAGATGTTTTTAACCAAGTCAGTTTGTTCTGTTGATCAGCAAACCTTTTGGGATTCTGCGAGATGATACGCGACGCAAGCAAGCCCAAATGAGGCCTGACCTTACGGTTCTGGAACTTGTATAATGAACTTTTGTAACAGAAATGTTCTAGATATATTAACTTTATGAAGACACGGCTGCTGCTTTGGCAGGAACATAAATAAAGATGAGTTAAACAGATGATGGACATCAGTGTAAATAACTAAGCTCTCCGTATGTTTAGTTAAATTATCTCCATTTAAGGTTAAGAATTGTAAGTAAGTAAGTAATTTGTATTTATTTAGCGCTTTTCCAGACAAGTGTCACAAAGCGCTTAAACAATCAAAAAAATACTCTATATATACTATGTACTTTAAAGGCTAAGATAAAACTGAGAACAACACAGGAAGTTTGTGATGTTATACAGTATATCTTCAAAAAAGTCTTACAAATTCAGGCGACACTCAGACCAGAGCATAACAAGCCCGAGGGTTAATAGGCATTTATGTGCCTATAGACCAGTGTTACCTCCCATGGCCTGCAGCTGGACAAAATCTACACCCCCCCGAAAGAGGCTATAAAAAAAGCAAACATTTAAGTGCATACAATGGTTTATTTAAGAATAAAGAACCTAAAACACTAAACATGATAGAGCCAACTATTTACACCTAAGTAACTATTTACCAGTGCAGTGTTTCTGTATCGATGGTAACTAGAAAAGCAACATTTAGACAGAAAAAAAGAGAAAATAATATTTACAACATTCAAACATTTAAAATACAGTTTTTATTCATAAATATACATTAATTCAATATTTAATGGGAATTTAACACATATTTGACTCTTTACCACAGACATACAAATATATTTTCTATGACAACAACATAGCTATAGAAATTAAAATGAATATAAAATAAACATTATATATTGTCACATTTATATGCTTCTGTGTTGATTTAAAAATCTACCTGTACATTATTTACAAACAATTTCATGATGAAAACTGTATCCACTGACCAGGCAACATCATAACATTAGGACCAGCTTCCTGATTCAACTCCCCTCCATGGGTTTGTGTAGGGCTGGGTGTTGAACTTCGGTTCTTTTGTGGGAGCGACCGAAAGGCTTTGGTAGAACATTCTTTAGCTTTGGATGCCAAGTTTAGATACCCATGCGTGATGACATTTTTTTTTGACAGCGACAGGGAACATCAGTATAATTCGATTTTTATTTTTTCTGTAAAAAAAACAGATTTGAGTACATTAACCAAAGATGAAAGATTTAACTCAAGTTTTGTACAATGTATAATATCACTTTCTTTTTGTTAGAATCTTTTTTCATAAAATTGGTATTGTTCCGGAACTGGTATCAAAGTAAAGGTATCGATATCATTACTGTTGTCGAACATTTTCTATAAATATCAGCCCAAATGTTGTGTTTTTTACTTACACTCTTACAAAACTTACCATTTTTCAAGTGAAATCTACTCAAGCAACTCCATCGAACACATTCGTAGTCAGTTCCTCTTCAGAGATCATCATCCTCCCTGACGTATTTGGCAATGTGGATGACGCTTGTCCGTGGAAATGGGTTCTCCTTTGATGGTGCACCTTGGTGAGACTGGTCGACTTATCCTGGCCTCGACGCTGTTGCGAATGCCGTAGCCAAAGTAAGTAAGTAAGTAAGTAAGTAATATTTATTTATATAGCGCTTTTCGAGACCAGGGTCACAAAGCGCTTTAACAATCAAAACAATACTCAAAACAGTACATACTTCAAAGATCAAGACAACACCGAGAACAACACAGGAGTTCGAGAAATTCAAGGAAAAGCCTGAACAAATAGAAACGTCTTAAGATGTTTCTTAAAGGAGTCAGTAGACTCCATCAAGCGCAAAGAGAGAGGAAGATTGTTCCAAAGCTTAGGAGCAACAGCCTGAAAAGATTTCTCTCCTCTGGTCCTGAGCCGTGTGCGTGGAACCATAAGTAGATTCTGATCCACAGACCTCAGAGATGAAAGCATGTTCTAATCCAAGCCTCACCCAGATGACCTTCTTTCTCACCCTATCTCTAAGAGAGAGCCCAAGACACTCTAGGGAGAAGACTCAGTTCGGCCGCCTGTACCTGCGATCTTGTTCTTTCGGTTACTACCCACCATAACCATAGATATGGTCCGCATAACTGCTGATCCCACTCCCTTCTTTCCTCGCTCGTAAACAAGACCCCAAGGTACTTAAACTCCTCCTTTTGGGACAGGATTTTATCTCCCCAACCAAAGAAGGCTCACCACCTTCCGTCCACGTTCCAACTGAGGACCATGGACAGAGGCCTGACAGAGTCCAATGCTCACTGGAAATGAGTCCTACTATAATGACCAAGCACTGACAATGTTCGTACAGAGAACAGACATCCCTTAACAAGGTATCTGATACCAAATTCTCCTAGAGCATCCCCCACAGGACTTCCCAAGGGACACGATCGAATGCCTTCTCCAGATCCAAACAACACATGTGGACAGGTTTGGCAAACTCCCATGCACCCTCAAGGATCCTGGCGAAGAAATCTTGGCGAACGAGGTTACAAAAGCGGAGTCCATTATCACGTTTTCACTTCTCCATCCAGCTCTAATAATGCCCCGCTGTGTTTATAAAACAAGTCCCTTGTAGGTGGAGACTTCTGCGATTGATGAACCTCTGCTTGACCAATCACAGCAGAGTGGGTGTTGTAATGGTAAACAAACTTTAAATTTCCAGATAAACCAAGTGTTTTCAGTGGGCGGGGCTTAAGCACATTGTCTAATGTAAATGTTTCAATGAAAAGAGTTTTGTGAAAACAATAGAGATAAAAGATACCTGAGGATGAGCACACATGCAGCCACCAGAGTGTAGGCCAGCAAAGTCCCAATGGACATCCACCAGGTCCTTCAGGTCAAACAGGAAGGCCATGACGGCTGAGGGGAACAAAGAGACAGACAGAATCTAGGTGAACTTCTGGGCAACTTGACCCTGAGCTAACACAATAGTTGACAATGTTGCAAATATGTCAAGGTGACAATGAAAAGTAGCTGATTTTTACACCTTTGCTATTGCTGCAAAAAAAAGCTCCACATTGAATGCAAGAATAAAAAAACATTAATTGTCTCTATGTGTCGAACAATCTTTTTACTGTCATTGATTGTCATAATTTCTTTTTTTTTAAACCAGATAAAAAACATTTTCATGAATAAAAACATTTTAAATAAAAATATAAATGTGAAAACTTAATTATATCTGTCTATTAATTAATAAAATATGAATGTTAAAACTCAAAGAAAACTGAAGTCTCTCATTCAGTGAATGATCTGCAATCTTCACATGTTGGTCAACATGCGGAGCGCGTGCCACCGACAGCTGGGCGGTCTTCTAGGAGTACATTTTTCTACAACCACCTGCTAGGTGGGGTTTTCTCAGCAAGTCTATATTAGATATTAAAATATATAATAATAATCTAGCTGCTTTAATCGATTATTTTTAAATATTATGTGTTATTATTTGAATTTTGAATATCGTATCGGCCAGTGTTTGAGTAGTTCCTATTATAAAACACCAAATAACAAAATATATGACCATAACAAATCTAACATATGGCATACAATTACATTTTTTTAATAGATCATGTCAAGCAGATTTAGCATTTTCTTTACAGGATATTCAGTATTTATCGTTCTATCTCAGGTCTTGATGTGAACGATTCCTTTTTTTTGCACAACACCACCGCCCAGTGGTCAAGAGGTAGATCTTGTGAACTACTAGAATAAAATAATTAAAAGATCTCAGCGATGAAACGAAAAACGAAGTGAAGAGTTTACTTTTAGTTACACACAAACAAAACACTCAAATCATTGAAGGTTGCGCATGATAGAGTCAAGTAGTTACACTTTATTCACTATTAACCAGTGCAGTGTTGTGTTGGACTGTTGTGTATCTATGGAAATCAGTATTTTCATGTAAATGTAATATTTCCCAGATTATCTCCTTAAACGTGGTTCTATGAGTGTGGGCGCCCTTTACAACTTTTAGACTCAGAGAAGTGGTCTGCTTGGCCAAACATGTCTACACATTTTAAATATATACAGTAGTGTGCAAAGGTTTTAGGCAGGGCGGCAGAGCAGCAAGACACAAGGTAGTTCTACTGCATCAGCAAGGTTTCTCCCAGACAAAGATTTCAAAGCAGACTGAGGTTTCAAGTTGTGCTGTGGTCTTTTCTGATGGTGCATGTAGATGAGTTGGGTCGACTTCTAGCCTCTGCGCTGTTGCGAATACCGTAGCCAAAGTAGATCAAGAAACCTTCAAACAGAAGCGTTTATTAGTAGGCTGGCCATTATTTTATAGAATTGATTTTGAGGAGAAGTACCTAGAGCCATCCAGATGGCGAAACGTATCCAGGTTCCTCTGTCTAGCTGCATCATCAGGAAGATGTTGATGAACATGCTGGCAAGAGGAACGAAGGGCAGGAGAGGAACCTGACAGCAGTGACAACCTTCCATTAATTTACTACCACCACAAATATGTACAGCCAGCATTGATTCGATGACTGTAGAATTATAAAAATGTACTTTTAAAACATAATTCTCAAAGACAAACACATGACTGGACGTTTCTGCTGTAGGAAATGTGAATGGGGAGTCTATCTTTCAACTTCACATACAAGAGTTAATTCTAACTAGAAAAGAACAACACTTTGGCACCTTTAACACAAGTTTGGCTTTGCTCTGTGGCTGTCTCCAAACCACGAACACAACAATGAGGCAGGTCGCCATGATGACACCAAGGACACAGAGAGACCAGGAGGTCCAACCTCCTTGAACCGCCACCAGGCTGAAGCAGCACATCAGCACGCCTGCGGAAGAAACAGCTTATTGCTCCAACAAAGTTCCTCCAGTGTGAGTTCTTCACTCACCCAACAGACTGGTGCAAATATTGACAGTGAACCCGGACAGAGTTGACGGTTCTGTGTTCAAGGGGAAAAGCAGGCTTTTCACTGTGAAATGATGGGCAGAGTGTGGCAGAATGTTGGAGTGCTGGATCTCTTCTGGACTGGACTGGCTAGGCTGGTACCTGCCCACAGGAGGGTCAAAACACTGTGTGGCAAAGTGACTGGACCAAAAGGGATACCTGATGATGAGCACACATGCAGCAACCAGAGTGTAGACCAGCAAACTCCCGATGGACACAAGATCCACCAGGTCCTTCAGGTCAAAAAGAAAGGCCATGACAGCTGAGGGGGAAAAAAAAAGAAGAGCATTACTAACCTTTATAAGTTTGGTTACGCAAGGAATTACAAACATTATTTCCTAATTGTTAATATTTTTTGCTTTACTAAATATACTGATGTTATGTTCCAAACATGTATCAACAATAATTATAATGATAAATAATAATAATAATAATAATACCATGATACCATTATCATTCAAAAATGAAAAAATTGAATAATACAAAGGAAGAGAGGAAAGAAAACCCTTTGCGGTTCTACGATGCTCATGACGCCCACTATGGACTATTGCTATGGGTTACCTCTCGAAGCTCTGTTTCGATGCTGAAAAAGATCCATGTAGGGGGCAGTAGGCCGCCCATATATAAGGCCTCACCTTCTACAACAAGTGTAGAGGGCATGGAATGCATTTTTAGAACCACTTTTACAAATATAAACTGGGGTATTGTATTTGTTGCGTGCTCTTCTCTCCACCGGCTGTCAACATCGGTTACACCATGCAAAAGCAGTGGGATAAATGTATCCCCCAAATGACCGCGCTTTATAAAACGTGGCCATCAGTACCCAATGTTAACTCTTTGAAAAACATGTTGGCAAAGTGTTCAGGCGGCCTCTGCGCCCAGCAATGCATAAGCCAGGGACCCTGCAGTCATGTCTAGTATGTAGTGTTTGACACAGAGACTCTAAACAAGTCATAGATGTGGCTACATCCTGGCTGGTTTTTCACAATATGCTGCCTCGTACACAAGTTCTGACGTGAACCTCTGACGTGAGCATTTTGCCAACGTCGAGAGTACTTTCTTGTTGTGTGAGGCCTTATATAAGGGCGGCTTACTTACCGCTGCTGGGTGGCGAGTTTTTCAATTTTAATCTGCAATGAGGTAACCCATAGCTATGTCCTGTAGAGGACAGAGCACTCATGAAGTAGAACTACTACTTTTTTAGTGGGTAAAAACAATGACAAAATCCAAGAAAATAAATAAATAAATAACAATCTAACATCTATAAGAAACAATAAACAAAATACTAGTAAAGAGTTTAAAGAGAAAGAAGATATTTTCTTAAGACATGAAGTTCTTGTCAAAGAACTGCTAAAAAGCAGTGTTTACACGAACACAGTGTGTTAAGATCAACGGCTCACCTGTCACAACACCGGATACCAATGTTGCAGTAAGAGGGGTTTTGGTGCCAGAGTGTATTTTAGCCAAAGGCTTGAAGAGCAGGCCGTCCTGTGCCATGGCCCAGGTGACTCTGGGTATTGACAACATTCCTCCAAGTAGACTAGTGGAGCAGACAAATTAGACTTGCAGTGTTGATACACACCAGACGGCAACACATGGGAAATATTATTCTTGGTTTGGAAGTGTAAATTACTAAACACAGGGGGCCCATAATTTGTTGCATTTCCCAAAGACCGCAGAAAAGGTAATTTGAAAAAAGGTTAAGGGCAGAGACACGATAAGGGGATGTAAGCAAATCTGACAACAGTCGTACCTGGTGGAAATTGCACACAAGGATCCAAATGCGACCACGTATGCAATGCCGTTCCAGCCCACATACTTGAAGGCCACTGGCACTGGGCTGCTTTTGTCCAACAGATAGAATGGCATCATGACCGTGAGAGCAGCGGACACGCCGAAATACGCCACAAAGCATATGACTAGCGATGCCATAATCCCAACAGGGATGGCTCTCTGTGGATTCTTCACCTCCTCACCTGAAGAAGAGCAGAAGCAACAAGTTTAACTTTCTTCTTCAAACCTTCATGGTAGAAAATGTAACACGTTGTGAGTTACTAATCTAATATTTGCACATTAGTTTGTATTTAGCCCCTTAACAATTTTGAAATAACAGACAGTGTAGTCAAATGCTAATGCTAACACCTTAGTGACCACAGAAGCTTGCTGATGAGGATGACGGACAGACCCTAATCACTTGTTTTTCGTTGAATTATAAACAACAGATTTCCTTAATGTGGGAATTATAAAGGTTTATTAATCTACAAATGTCCATGAGATTGGCTCTATTGATCTGGCTTTCACTTCCATGCTGACATCTGTTCCCGTCCGATGATTCCCAGAAGCATTGGGGAGATAAAGAAGAAGCTGAACGGTCTGTCGTTGACAGGAGGCTGAGCCCTCTAGGTACAGTATGTCAGGATTCCGGGAGTAGCATCCCAGTTTTTGGCACCAGAGTGCCGAGCGTTATGTTGACACTACATTCTGCTCTTCCTGCAACACTCATCCTTCATCAGCTCCTGAAAAATAATGGAACTGAGAAGGACTCCCCGAAGTAAAAAGGGTGCATGTGCGATGAAAGCCAAGCTCATCCAAGAGGTTCAAAAGCAATCAACTGGACTGTGTAGAGTTCTAGGAAGATGTTTCGATCCTCTTCCAAGAAGCTTCTTCTGTTCCAAATGAGCTGGGGTTAGTAGCCAGTATATTTCCTGCTAGGGGCAGGAGCAGAGAACAACAGGTAGAGGTGTTGTACAAAGCATGGGCTGAAACCCATCAGAGTGATTGGCCGGGTGAGGTAGGTAGAAACCCATTAGTGTGCTTAGGGCCTGGTGAGGGTCGTTAACACCTGGAGAGGGTTGTTGAGCCTCACTGTCTTGCAAGGTGGGACCATCACATGTTCCCTGTTGAGGTTCCTTGAAGACTTTTCTAAGGGGGAGAGTTAAGGTTATGCTATAAGCCCCCACCTCTGTTGAGTAATGTCCCTTCTAGGGCTAATGTTGGCAGCCTAGTAGCCAGTACCACTGGAGAACCAAATCTGGTTTGGTTGACCTTAGCTGGAATATCTAAACTGGCTGGAGTTACAGGCAATCGAAAAATGCCATGCTTTACCTCTCTTCCCAGCTGTCACTGTCTAACATCCTACCTTTGTTTGATCCATGGCCCTTCTGAATGTGGAAAAGAAGATCTGGCTTTGGATGGACCATCATCAGCTTTCTCTCAGAGCCCAGCACATGCCAGGTGTACTGAACTTGAAAGCAGACAGACTGTCTAGGGGTCTACTCAGGACGAATGGGGGCTATCCAATCGAGTGACTGCAAGAATAATTTTACGTGCTCTCTTTGGTTCTTCCTCAAGGCCAGGTAAACAGCTGCTTGATACATTGGTGAACACCCTGGTTTCATCCAGACAGGAGCTTTATACCTAAACATAGGGGAATTTTCTTGCTGGTGTGCAAGCAGTAGTGTTGTGTCGTTCGAAAGAACGAATCTTTTGAGTGAACGTACTGAACCGAATCACTTCATGAAGTGATTCGTTCCTTCCTCAGTTCAATTGAAGTCACTCAGCCGCGATCATGCCGGTGGGAGGATTCTATGATGATGATTATCATGATATGATGATGATGATTCTATGATTCTATGACTCGCTGAATCCTCGGCGTCAGCGAACGACGCAGCTACTCGTGGGTGCGGGGGGAGGGACTGAGGAGGGAGAGAGGGACTCCACTACAGAACATTTAGTTTTAAAGGATTTCTTATTTTAATATTTGTTTTTACTTAAACGAGGCCTTTTTAATTTATTGTTGATTGCATTTAAGTTTATATTACATTGTATTATTATTATTATTTTTGTTTTATTTTGACTGAACGAGGATTGTCATCCGGTGATTCTTTTCCGGTGATTCTCATCCGGGGATTCTCAAAGATTCGTTCAGTGAGTGAACGAGGTCTCATCCGGGGATTCTCGAAAAGAGTCGGTCAGTGAGTGAAGGAGGTCTCATCCGGGGATTCTCGAAAAGAGTCGGTCAGTGAGTGAACGAGGTGTCTCATCCGGGGGATTCTCAAAAGAGTCGTTCAGTGAAAAGGATTCTCTTCCGGTGATTCGCGCATCAGGGATTCGGTCAGTGAACGAGGATTCAAGTTCGGCTGTGAACACACCTCAAGATCTTCTCTATTTGCTAATTCCTCGCGAATGTCACTCGTCCTTGTCCGTGAACGCACTGGGCGTCTTTTTTTTTTTGCATTGTCCCTGAAGTGCAGTGAACGTGAACCTCGGGTCTGAATCATTAAAACTAGTAACGGATTGTTTGGCTCCGTTCAGGAAGTAGAAGAAATTGCAGTCAGAGCTCCATAAGCACAGAGTTATTGATTTGGTGAATGAACGAACTGAACAAATCTTTTGAACGAATCATTTTAATGAACTGATTCTAGTGATTCAGTACACTCAAAAAAACTGCCGTGCCCATCACTAGCAAGCAGGTCCTTGGACCCAAGCTCCTCTTTAGTGTGCGCTGTCTTATCTCTATACAGCACTTGCTGGATAGTGGAAAGGAAATTGCGACAGTGAGGGATTTCTTTTCAGCCATATCTGCAAGGCATGCAAGATCTCGTTTTAACTCCATGGTTGCTCAGTTTTTGCGGGGTAACGTGCATGTCATCCTAACTAAACTTTAAACTGTCTTTCTCTTGGAGTTGTGACGTTGTTTTTGTCTTTGCACCTGAATCAAACATTCCGTTGATTCCCCTCCTCCTTTCTGATAACAACCCGCAAAAAGGACAATAATAAAACTAAAATAACAAACTTTATTTAAGCTCACCCTTTAAGTCATCCTACATGGCCTTTAAAAATAAAGTCGAGTGCAGTTATAAAATAATTAAAATCAAGTTTTAAATACAACAAAGAAAAAAGAAGAAGGTATACAAATAATTCAAACACATATATACAATTAAAAAACACATTTTAAAGCAACACTGATGTTCATGAAATGACAAAAGCTTTAACGAAAACGAATGACCTGTATTTGCAATATAGTCGAACCCAATGAAGGCGTAGAAGCAAGTTGCAGCACCAGAGAGAACTCCGGTCCAGCCAAACGGAAGAAATCCGCCTTTTCCCAAACTTTCCTCAGACACCATTGTGTCAGTGAAGCTGCAGATTGGATCAGACATGTTGGATCCCCACTGATTCATCTCAGGGTTTTCTTCACCTACTTGAGACTGGAGTTACGGGTGGCGTTGAGGATTTCTTCCGGGTTCAGGCTCCAGTTTTTCAGGTCTCCTTTGATGAAGCCAGAGATCATGATGGACAGCAGCACCAGAATGTTGATGCAGGTGAAGACTTTGGTGACCATTGCCGATTCTTTCACACCAAACGCCAACAGCCCTGAATAGACCGGTGAGTTCAGCGAACCATTAATTCCAAAACAAACTTAGATGCCACTTACCTGTCAGTAAGAAGATGATTAAAACTGCAAAGATGTCCGGGTACTCAGCCAGGATTCCCGGGGCGTTCATGGACATGTACTGTCGGCAGAATGCCTCAATATGTCTTCCAATAACCTCATCAAATGTGGCGCTCCAAGCTCTCGCCACACTTGCGTTAGCTGAAGAGACTCATATTACACCCTGGTTCTTTGGCCACCGAGAAAGAGACTTACCAATGATATAAGACAGGATAAGGGTCCAGCCGGTGATGAAGGCCCAGAGCTCTCCAATCGTTACATAGCTATAGAGATAGGCAGATCCGGTTTTAGGAACCCGTGCACCGAACTCAGCGTAACAGATTCCAGCTAGGATGGGAGAAAAGGCAGCTATGAGGAAAGAGAGGACGATTGCAGGTCCGGAATCTTCCCTGGCTACCACCCCTGCAAGCACGTAAATGCCTGAGCCTAGAGTGCTGCCAACACTCAGACCCACGAGGTCAGAGGTATTTAGACATCGAGACAGGCGGGAATCCTCAGTGTTGCAGTCGACAACCTTGACACGCAGAAGCTGCTGACGGATTTCTTTCAATGCGGTCAGGATCATTGTGAGGACAGACGATCTTAACAACCAGAAAAAAAGTGTTAATGGTTGTTTGATTAAAAACTACAACATCTTTTGTTCCTCTATGGACTTTGAAAGTCTGACTTGAAAAGTGAAAAGGAAATTGAAAGCTTGGGCCTCATGTTCTTAGAAGGCGCATGCACAAAAAAGTGGTGTTTGTTTGTTTCATGTTCATTCATGTTTATATGCATCAAGAATGAAACAAGAGTGGTATCTGAAATACTCGTTCAAAAAAACGCATGAACTGAAGAGATCCATTGAATTGAATTGAACACAAGTTGGGAAAGTTTCCCTTTAATTGTAACATACACCCTATTTACTATCCAGAACTACCAATAAAATTCAACCAACTCTAAATAAAATCTAAAAAAACTAATTAAAGACGTAAGACTGTCCTGATCCTTGGTCCAAGACGAGTTCATTTCCCTTCAGTCCATTGAATCTTTTTTTTTTTTCTGTGGTTCTTTTTAAATTATATTTATCCAGCCAGCATGTTTAAGCCCGAGTATCTCCAACATGGCTGTGGGCCTAGCTTCAAAGCAAATTGTTAACGTAGGGCAAAATCCTTCAAAGAAATGTGTTTCAGAAGATAATTCTGATGTGGAAAATCGTCTCTTGCTGCAAATTGCACTTTCATTTGTACACACTCTTGTTTTTATTCTTAATACATATAAACTATTTCCTATAAAAGTACGTAGAACACTTCTTTTGTGCGAACACACACATACTACGTGTGGCCCCCAAGTGTCAGGGTTGAACAAGTAACTCCATTAACCACTGAATATGATGTAACACATTTAACATGACACATAACTTATTTCTGCACTTTCTTACAACACAGCTTATGAACAGTCTTTCAAACAACACAACAGTTTCTGAAGACACGACCGCAGTTTCGGCAAGTAAATGGAAACACATGTTATAAAGACAAGAATAAGTAAACCCTCAGGATATTTAGTGAATTGTCTCGTTAATTTTTGATTCTGTTTATATAGATTTAAAAGTCTTAAAGATTAGATTTACTCACCAAAAAACGGCTTTGCTCTTCACCAACAGTGAAAAGACTTTTCAAGATCAGCGGCACCCTTCATTAAGTAAGTAAGTAATATTTGTAGAGCGCTTTTCTACCAGAGCGGAACACCCCCAAGTGTTGATTTGACATGGGACTAACAACTTTTAACTAACTATTCAGTCTGACGCACAAATAGCCAACTAACATGGCAGCTGTACCAAAGCTACAAACCTCTCCCCAATCGGTAACCACATTCATAAAATACATTCAGGTTTGTTAATGGAGCATCCGGTGGTTCCGGCTCAAGGTGTGTCCTTGGTAAAAATAATGAGAAAATCTCACCCACGAATCTGGCTTTGGCACCAACATTTCTGGGTTTGACCAAGGACATTGTGACTCAATAAATCCAATAGCTAGCATCTGCCTTAACTTGACTTCTATCACGCTTTCGTGAGCTTGAAGGACATGATAAGATCGCTGATGGACAACCTTTTACAGCCAGGGCATTACTACACACTGAGGAAAACAAAGCTTGTGGAGGAGATCTGCGTAAGTCAGTGGATCAGCTGAAATAGGTGGTAAAACGGTCAAAACAGGAGTCCGTTCCGGTCGCTCCAACACGCCGTCACTTTCGGTTCTTATACTTCGCTTTGTGGAGAAAGATGGTCAATTGAGAGTGTTTCGCCGCTTTATGTCAAACAAAATACAAGCTTTATGATCGATCGGACACACTTTCTCCACGTCCCTAGGTGTGAAAAGGCAGACAAACAAACGTTTTCTAAATAACCAGTGTCTCTAATTCTGTTCCAAGCTTTTCTTGAAACAGTGTAAATCAGTCTGAATGAAATGTTGATTGTGAATGTGTATTCAAAAGTTTAAGCTCTTAGATGAACCGAGTAATTTATACTTTATATTTTGATTAGCTTTTAGCATTCATTTAAGTATGGCGTATACGTATAGAGTATAATAACTTTTAATCTAACAGTGTAATAGTCTGAGCTGCTCCTATAGTCCGCTGGGTGTTTGAGCAATTTTGAGATACTCGTGTTATTATTGCATTTTAAACTTTAGACACAACATGCTTGTAGAATCCCGACCTTTTACTTAATTTGGTATCTCCACCCTACATTAACTCGAACTTGGCTGTTGGGACTACAATCAGAACCCATTCACCGGGATTCAACTCAACGCAACAACGTTGCCCGTTGTTCCAGCTAAGCAATTTCCCAAAGGAGACCTCCTGAGGGATCAATAAAGTTTTATTTTGTGTGAAATAGATGAGGGATTCTTGTAACAAGTACAAGACTTGAAGGTGAGTTTGTTCTGGGGCTGTCTCCACACCACAAACGTGATGATGAGGCAGGTCGCCATAATGACACCAAGGACTCAGAGAGACCAGGAGGCGAACCCTCCTCGAACCGCCACCATGCTGAAGCAGCACATCAGCACGCCTGTAGGAGAAACGTCTTATTGCTCCAATAAAGTTCCTCCAGTGTGAGTTCTTCACTCACCCAACAGACTGATGCAAATATTGACAGTGAACCCAGACAGAATTGACAATTCTGTGTTCACGGGAAGAGCAGGTTTTTCACCGTGAAGTGATCGTCAGTGTGCGGCCTGCCTCATCATCACGTTTGTGGTGTGGAGACAGCCCCAGAACAAACTCACCTTTCTTTACATGACTGGGCTGGTGCCTGCACACAGGACGGTCAGAACACTGTGTGGAAGATCCATAGCACATAGACGCCTGCCCCCAAGTGCTGCCGACGCCGAAGTCAAAGGTGTTGAGACATCGAGACAGGCGGGAATCATCTGTGTTAGTGTCCACCATCTTGACACGCAGAAGCTGCTGACAAATGTCTTTAAACACAGTCAGAATCATCGCGAGGCGGGTGATCTGACAATAGACCGGATTCAGAACACGAGTCACTGAGAGCTAGTCTGCTGCTTGTCACCAACACTACAGCATTTCCATTGACCCGTTTTCTTGTCCCCTTTTGCATATTTTCATGACATAGGTTCTGGTTTGGGGTGTTGCGATGCAGGCCCTAGCTGTTAAAGAACCTGCACCAGCATGCTTTTTGAACCCAGAACCAGTGTTTGTGGCTATGAGAGAAAACCTCAGTGAGCATGAATCACAGCAAGTAGGTAAAAAAAACATTACTTACTTAACGTGGACAAAACTGAAACTCTGGTGATTGCTCCTGATGATACGATTCCAGGGTTGAGTCAGTACTTGGGTGACTTAGGTCAGTCTGTCAAACTGAGCCTGAGAAACCTGGGTGTTGTATTTGATAAAGACATGTCTCTTGTTCAACACTGTAGAAAACTGACCAGAAACTGTTTCCTTCAACTGAGAAAAATCTCTAAACTTAGGAAAATGTTGTCACAACATGATCTGGAGCTTGTAATCCATGCGTTTGTTTCTTCTCGTCTGGACTATTGTAACAGTTTGTTTTCATGTCTTAACAAGAAGGAGCTGTCTCGTCTGCAGTTGATTCAGAACTCTGCAGCGAGAATTCTGACCCGCTCTAGTAGAAGAACTCACATTTCTCCGGTCCTTAAAACTCTTCACTGGCTTCCAGTTTCTTTCAGGATCAACTTTAAAATTCTGGTTCTTACTTTCAGAGCTATTCATGGTCAGGCTCCTCCTTACATCACTGATCTGATCCAGCCTTACACCCCAGCTCGGGCTCTGAGGTCTGTGGATCAGAATCTACTTATGGTTCCTCGCACACGGTTCAGGACCAGAGGAGAGAAATCTTTTCAGGCTGTTGCTCCTAAGCTTTGGAACGATCTTCCTCTCTCTTTGTGCTTGATGGAGTCTACTGACTCCTTTAAGAAACATCTTAAGACGTTTCTATTTGTTCAGGCTTTTCCTTGAATTTCTCGAACTCCTGTGTTGTTCTCGGTGTTGTCTTGATCTTTGAAGTATGTACTGTTTTGAGTATTGTTTTGATTGTTAAAGCGCTTTGTGACCCTGGTCTCGAAAAGCGCTATATAAATAAATATTACTTACTTACTTACTTACTTAACAACAGAGATGGTTTAAACCAAACTAGTTTGTTCCGTTGATCAGCAAACCTTTTGGGATTCTGGGAGATGATACACGACGCAAGCAGGGCCAAATGAGGCCTGGCCTTACGGTTCTGGAACTTGTGTAATTAACTTGTGTAACAGAAATGTTCTAGATTTATTAACTTTATGAAGACACGGCTGCTGCTTTGGCAGGTACTTAAATAAAGAGACGATGGACTTCAATGTAAATAACTAAGCTCTCCGTATATTTAGTTAAATTATCTCCATTTATGGTTAGGAATTTTGATGTTATATATCTTCAAAAAAGTCTTAAAAATGCAGGCGACAGACCAGAGCGTAACAGGCTCAAGGGTTTATTAGCATTTATGTGCATGTAGACCAGTGTTACCTCACATGGCCTGCAGCTGGTCAAAATCTACAACCCCGCCCCAAAAGGTATAAAAAAAGCAAACATTTAAGTGCATACAATGGTTTATTTAAGAATGAAACACTTAAAAACACTGAACATGATAGAGCCAACTATTTACACCTAAGGAACTATTTACCAGTGCAGTGTTTCTGTATCGATGGTACACAAGCACATTTACGAAACCCATTCAAGTAAAACACTTCAAATATGACTAGAAAAGCAACATTCAGACACAAAAAAAGAGAAAAATAATATTTACAACATTCACACATTTCAAATACAGTTTTTATTCATAAATATACATTCATTTAATGTTTAATATGAATTTAACACATATTTGACTCTTTACCAAAGACATACAAATATTTTTTGTATGACAACAACGCTATAGATTTAAAATTAATATAAAATAAACATTATATATTTTCACAATTATATGCTTCCATGTTGATTTACAAATCTACCTGTACATTATTTACAAACAATTTAATGATGAAAACTGTATCCACTGACCAGGCAACATCTTAACATTAGGACCAGCTTCCTGATCCAACTCCCCTCTATGGGTTTGTGTAGGGCTGGGTGTTGAACTTCGGTTCTTTTGTGGGAGCGACGGAAAGGTTTTGGTAGTACCCAACATTCTTTAGCTTTGGATGCCAAGTTTAATTACCCATGCGTGATGACATTTCTTTTTGAGAGCGACAGGGAACATCAGTATAATTAGATTTTTAATTTTCTGTAAAAAAAAAGAAGATTTGAGTACATATTAACCAAAGATGAAAGTTTTAACTCAAGCTAAGTTCTATGTGTAATGTCACTTTCTTTTTGTTCTAATATTTT
Source organism: Callionymus lyra (assembly GCF_982586985.1). Classification (NCBI taxonomy): domain Eukaryota; kingdom Metazoa; phylum Chordata; class Actinopteri; order Syngnathiformes; family Callionymidae; genus Callionymus; species Callionymus lyra. Next base: position 20,799,187 of record NC_141824.1, read on the forward strand.
TTTCATAAAACTGGTATTGTTCGGGAACCGGTAACAAAGTAAAGGTATCGATATCATTACTGTTGTCGAACATTTTCTATAAAAATCCAGTTCAAAGGTTGTGTTTTTTCACTTACACTCACTTTTTTTCAAGTGAAATCCACTCAAGCAACTCAAATACATTCGTAGTCAGTTCCTCTTCAGAGATCATCATCCTCCCTGATGTATTTGGCAATGTGGATGAACGCCTGCTTGTCTGTGGCCATGGGTTCTCCTTTGATGGTGCACCTTGGTGAGACGGGTCGACTCATCGTGGCCTCGACGCTGTTGCGAATGCCGTAGCCAAAGTAGATCAAGAAACCTTCAAATAGAAGCATTTATTTAGAAGGTGGTCCTGGATTTTGAGAAGTAGATTTTTTAAGGAGAAGTACCGAGAGCCATCCAGATGGCGAAACGCATCCATGTTCCTCTGTCCAGCTGCATCATCAGGTAGATGTTGATGAACATGCTGGCAAGAGGAACGAAGGGCAGCAGAGGAACCTGACAGCAGTGACAACCTTCCATTAATTTATTGCCACGATTATGTGCAGAAGGCATTGATTTGATGACCGTAGAGTTGTTAAAGGGCAACCAATGTGAAAACTCTCCTGACTTACTCAAATGTTACAAATGTTGGAAGCATGTTCTAGTCCAAGCCTCACCCAGATGACCTTCTTTCTCACCCTATCTCTAAAAGAGAGACCAGACACTCTAGGGAGAAGACTCAGTTCGGCCGCCTGTACCTGAGATCTTGTTCTTTCGGTTACTACCCACCATAACCATAGATATGGTCCGCATAACTGCCGATCCCTCTCCATCCTTTCCTCGCTCGTAAACAAGACCCCAAGGTACTTAAACTCCTCTTTTTGGGACAGAGAAGGCTCACCACCTTGATCCAACTGAGGACCATGGACCCTGACAGAGTCCAACGCTCACTGGAAATGAGTCCTACTATAACGACCAAACACTGACAACGTTCGTACAGAGAACAGACATCCCTTAACACGGTATCTGATACCAAACTCTCCTAGAGCATCCCCCACAGGACTTCCCAAGGGACACGATCGAATGCCTTCTCTAGATCCACAAAACACACATGGACAGGCTGGGCAAACTCCCATGCACCCTCAAGGATCCTGGCAAGGAAATCTTGGCGAACAAGAAGTTACAAAAGCGGAGTCCATTATGACGTCTTCACTCCTCCAGCCAGCTATAATAATGACCCGCTTTAAATCTCAAGATAAACCAAGTGTTTTCAGTGGGCGGGGCTTAAGCAAATTTTCTAACGTAAATGTTTAAATGAAAAAGAGTTTTGTACAAACAGACACATGCTGATGATACAATAGAGTCCAGGATCAATTTAAGACACACTTAAATCAACACATTTTTTGCCCTTTAAAATGTAGCTTTAAAACAACATTTTGAAAAGACAAAAAAACACAAGCATGGAGAAACATTTCAGCTTCATAATCAAAAGTTAAATCAATCAGAAAAGCTAAACTAATATAGTCATAGGACCAGCTACGTTTGTGTAACAAGAACAAGACTTTGGCACCTTAAATGCGAGTTTGGCCTTGTCCTGCGGCTGTCTCCACACCACGAACGTGACGACGAGGCAGGTCGCAATGATGACACCAAGGACACAGAGAGACCAGGAGGCGAACCCTCCTTGAACTGCCACTACACTGAAGCAGCACATCAGCACGCCTGCGGGAGAAACGTCTTATTGCTCCAATAAAGTTCCTCCAGTGTGAGTTCTTCACTCACCCAACAGACTGGTGCAAATATTGACTGTGAACCCGGACAGAGTCGACGGTTCTGTGTTCACGGGGCAGAGCAGGTTTTTCACCGTGAAGTGATCGACAGCGTGCGGTAGAATGTTGGAGTGGTACGAGTCTGGTGTCTCTTCCTCCTGAGTGTTCGCCATCTGGTAGATCTGACTGGGCTGTCTGGGCTGGTACCTGCACACAGGACGCTCAGAACACTGTGTGGCAAAGTGACTGAGGGGAAAAGATACCTGAGAATGAGCACACATGCAGCCACCAGAGTGTAGGCCAGCAAAGTCCCGATGGACATGAGATCCACCAGGTCCTTCAGCTCAAACAGGAAGGCCATCACAGCTGGTGGGAAAAAAGAGACAGACAGGATCTAGGTGAACTTCGGGTCAACTTGACCCTGAGCTAACACAATGGTTGACAATGTTGCAAATATGTCAGGGAAAAAAATGAATTGTCTTTATGTGTCGAAAAATCTTTTTAATGTCATTGATGGTCATAAAAAAAAAAATATTTAGACCAAATAAAAAACATTTTCATGAATCAAAACATTTTACAGAAATTAATAAAAAATATAAATGTGAAAACTTTTAAAATTCTATCCATCTATTAATTAATAAAATATAAATGTGAAAACTCAAAGAAAGACACTTTTACGGAAAATAACTAATCATTGAATTAAAAGGACAAAAAACGTTTAATGTAAGAAAAACCATTACAAAAGATTAAATAAAAAGATAGAGCTTAAATGGATTCAAACAAAAAAAAGGCAAATTGTCTGCAGCATTTAACTGAACAAATAATAATTTACTTTTTGTAATATAAAAGACGTTTTGATTGTTAAAGAAGGTTGTAAAAATAAGTTCTACTTCATGGAGCTCTGCCCTCTACAGGCTGTCGCTATGCGTTGCTCTTTCCACTTGCTGAGAAAAGTTAATGCGCTCCCCACCCAGCAGGGGGCAGTAGGCCTCTCCTATATAAGGCCTCACCTCCCAAAAAATGGCAGGAATTCTTCACTCAACATTGACGTAAGGTTATCTGCCACTGCTACTGTGTCTGATTATGGCGTGAAACTGTCCGCTTCAGTTCAGCAAGACTGACTGTTTGGAGTCAATCTTTCAGTGGATGATCTGCAATCTTCACATGTTGGTCAACATGCGGTGCGCGTGCCACCAACAGCCGTGTTTCGTCAAAGGGCGGTCTTCTGGGAGTACATTTTTCTACAATTTTTTTTCAAGGTGCAACCCATAGGGACAGCCTGTAAAGGGCAGAGCTCCATGAAGTAGAAACCCCAGGTTATCTATATAACCGTGGATCTACGAGTGGACCGACGTCCTCTACACGTATCATTTTGTGGAACGGTGAGGCCTTATATACGGGCGGCATACTGCCCCCTGCTGGGTGGCGAGCGCATAGACTTTTTTCAGCTGGTGGAAAGAGCAACTCATAGATCTATATAACCATGGTTCCAAAGTTATGTAGATAACCTGGGTTGTTCGGGGGAAAAACAACAATATTGTCAACAAATAACTATCCTTATAACATAAGTAAAAATTAAAAAAATTAAATAAATAGAAACAACTTGTTATCCACACACGAGTAAATAAAAGTCATCTCATGTTATATATTATTTATTTATTTATCAATAAAAAAGTGAAATTTTTTTGGTTGGTTGGTTCAAAATGAGTTGAAATACTAGTTGTTTGTGAGATTGTGTTCGTCACCTCTGAGATGTGTTAAGTTGAGAGGACTAAAATCAAACTGGTCTGGCCTCAGTCACCTACCGGACAAGAGTCCAGACACTACGGTGGAGACGATGGGCGTCTTCCTCTCGCTGACATGAGACAGAAAGGAGAAGAGCAGGCCGTCGCGAGCCATAGAAAAGATAATGCGAGGCAGAGGAAACATGGAGCCCAGGAGACTGCAGAGGTGAAGAAGATGGAAGAAGAAGCAGGAAGGTTTCAGAGAAGCCCTTCATCAACCTGTTAGAAAACTTGTTGACACAGACACGGTTAGTGTGTTAAGACCGACGGCTCACCTGCCACAACACCCGTTGTTACTGTTGCAGTTATAGGGGTTTTGGTGCGCGAGTGGATTTGAGCCAGAGGCTTTAAGAGCAGGCCGTCCTCTGCCATGGCCCAGACCACTCTGGGCATCGGCAACATGGTTCCCAGTAGACTAGTGGAGGAGACACATGAGACCTGCAGTGTTGACACACACCCGAATAAACACCTAAATAGCAACTAATATGTTGATGTTAGTGTCTCTTAACTTGATCTTGGACTCTAATGTATCATCAGTATGTGTGTGTTTGTACAAAACTCTCTTTCCATTTAAATATTTACAATAGAAAATCTGCTTCAGTGCCCCGCCTACTGAAAACATTTTTCTGGAGATATGTCCTTTACCATAAACACGCCCACTCTGCTGTGATTGGTCAAACATTCAGGTTTGTTTCTGTGCGTCATCAATCCTTGAAGTCTCCACCTCCAAGGGACACATTGTTTAAACAAAGCGGGGCGTGATTACAGCTGGCTGAGATTTCAGACGGGAGAGAACTTTATAAAGTAATAACTTAAACATGGTCATGATGAGGGACTTACTGCATCTTGGAGAGGAAGACTTCAACATTTGAAACATGTGAGTCGGGAGAGTTGGGTTTTCGCATTAGTTGCCCTTTAGTTTCACACTAAAATCATGGGCCACAATGAGTTTCCATGGCAACAGATGGAAAATATTACGCTTGTTATTGGAGAGTGACGTGACAAACATGCAGGCCCCATATTTAGTTGGATTTCCGCATGACCACAGACGAGGTTGAGAGCCGAGACACAACAAGGTGACGACAACATGAACTCTTAAAAGCAGTGAAAAAAAGTTTCCTACCTGGTGGAAAGTGCACACAAGGATCCGAACGCGACCCCGTAAGTGACGCCGTCCCAGCCCACGTACTTGAAGGCCACGGGCAGCGGGCTGCTTTCGTCCAACAGGTAGTACGGCATCATGACCGTGAGGGCGGCCGACACGCCAAAATACGCCACGAAGCAGATGAGCAGCGACGCCACGATCCCGATAGGGATGGCTTTCTGTGGGTTCTTCACCTCCTCACCTGAGGAACAAACACGTTTAAAACATCTTCATGTTTCATGACACAGAACGTAGATATGTTGGGGGATACTTTCTAATAGTTGCACTTGAAGTTCGTATTTTATTTACTTGACCTAGGGGTAGGAACAATAAGTTGGGATGAGTTGAGGTTTGTCCAATTTTTCAAACTTATATATTAAGATAATGAATGTGATTTTCTACTTACTATGAATTTAACTCAAAAGTAAACTAAAATAATAAAACTATGGATACAACAAATAAATATTGCCTGAGCGTTCCTGAGATCATGTGTCAAACTCAACTGCCTGTAAAAGACATGAAATATTTATAGATTTTTTCAAAACTAATGCAGAGTGCACTTGTGAAATAATCAAAATAAAGTTTAACATGGAACTGTGAGTGAGGACGTAGGAAAGGAAGAATAAATGTAGGTTAACATATAATAAAAACAAAAAAAAAAGGTTTTTAGAACTTCGAAGCAACACATTACACAAGTTAGACAACAACGAATCACCTGTAGTTGCGATGCAGTCGAACCCAATGAAGGCGTAGAAACAAGTTGCAGCACCGGAGAGAACTCCGGTCCAGCCAAACGGCAGAAATCCGCCTTTTCCCAAACTTTCCTCAGACACCATTGTGTCAGTGAAGCTGCAGGTGAGATCATACATGTTGGACCTCAACTGTTTCATCTCAGGGTTGCTGTCACCGTCACCTACTTGACGCTGGAGTTACCGGTGGCGTTGAGGATCTCCTCCGGGTTCACGCGCCAGTTCTTAAGGTCTCCTTTGATGAAGCCGGAGACCATGACTGACAGCAGCACCAGAACGTTGATGCAGGTGAAGACTTTGGTGACCATTGCCGATTCTTTCACGCCAAACGCCAACAGCCCTGAAGAGACGGGACAGTTAAGATAAATGGTGATTCCAACACAAACTTAGATGCCACTTACCCGTCAGTAAGATGATGATAAAAACTGCAAAGATGTCCGGGTACTCAGCCAGGATTCCCGGGGCGTTCATGGACATGTACTGTCGGCAGAATGCCTCGATCTGTCTTCCGATGACCTGATCAAATGTGGCGCTCCAAGCTCTCGCCACACTGGAGGTCCCTGAGGAGACTCCACATTAAACCCTGGTTCTTTGGCCACCGAGAAAGAAACTTACCGATGATATAAGACAGGATGAGGTTCCAGCCGGTGATGAAGGCCCAGAGCTCGCCCACCGTTACATAACTATAGAGATAGGCAGATCCAGTTTTAGGAACGCGTGCGCCGAACTCAGCGTAACAGAGTCCAGCAAGGACGGAAGCGAAGGCGGCGATGAGGAAAGAGAGGACGATAGCGGGGCCCGAATCTTCCCTGGCAACCGCCCCGGCTAGCACGTAGACGCCTGCGCCCAGAGTGCTGCCCACACCGAGAGCCACCAGGTCGAAGGTGTTGAGACATCGAGACAGGCGGGAATCATCGGTGTTGCAGTCGACAACCTTGACACGCAGAAGCTGCCGACCGAGGTTTTTTAATGTGGTCAGAATCATCTCGAGGACGGTCGATCTGAAAGACAAGATTCAGAACCCTTGAGTCATGGAGAGCTAAACCAGCCAGAGGATTTTGAAAGCTGGCGTCTACGCAAAACTCCAAAATCTGTTCATGAACAACTAGAATATAGAATATTTGTATTATAATTAATATAATTTCCTCACTAACCCAGTTCAGTTAATAGATTATAAAAACAAGTCAAATATCAATAAGGCAAATATCAATCTTAAGTAAACTCTAAAAGCATACAGACATCTCAGCCAATACATCTGCCAAGGAGCTCAATTCTTGCCACTTTATAAAAACACATAGTTATAAATCATCACCCGTGATTCAATACTCATTCTAGCTCTCTGCGAATACCAAGATGTGATTGTTGGTAATATCAAACGTGTCTATATTACTACAAATTAACAAAAATAAAATTGAACAGATTCAAATATTTTTGAGAAGATAAATATATTTAAGATAATAGTGGTCAACAAAAATGGAGAAGATCCTTTAGAAAGTTTTACAACAGTCTATTGACTTAATTCAACTATTGACACAGTTTCTGAGGACACCGCGCTGTTGGGTCAGGTAAATAAATACGGATGAGTCAAGAGTGACCCTTCAGGATATTTAGTTGAATTATCTCCAGATTAGATAAAATTAGAGTATAAAGTCTCCAAATACTCACAACAGACTGCTTTGCTCGGCACCAACCGTAGAAACAATGTCTCTCCAAGTGCAGGCGACACTCTTCAGGGACCAGAGTGGAACAACCCCGACTGTTGATGTGACATGTGACCAACACGCCTCCCGGTGCAACAAACTATTAAGGTGTCTGACGCACAAATAGACCAGCAGCTGGACCAAAGATTTAACGTCCCTCCCGGGCGTCTGGAGGCTGTCACTGTGGCATCAATCATGAGGATATACTTCATAGATACATCAAACTGAATGTTGTTTTTGGCTCAAAACTATTAACTAGCTTAACAAGAAAATGACAAAAAGTGTACTTCACCAACAACCAGATGAAGGCAGTAAACAGCATGTTAAGTTGAATTCAAAAACAGAATCAGTGGTTAAATCGATTAAGAATTAAAAAACATAAACTCCCAAACTTGTTTCCAACATTTTGTATTTAAATACTCCCTAAAGATTTCCGTGCGCCACACACATGATAGGTTCTTTAATGTGTTTGAAGCTACTCGCATAGAATGCTAAGACATTTTTAGTACTATTTAATTCCCCCATTCAACCAACATGCAAGCAACAAGCAACCATCTATGTCCATACATCAGAGACGTTCATAATATTTTCAAAATTAAACTTAAAAAGAAAAAAAATTATATTCAATCGTTTAGATAACTTGAGGCTTGAGTGATCGTTTTGTTCATTGTTGTTCTTGACGTAATGTAAATAAAGTTACTAGGTGATAAATAGTGAGCGTCTGCTTCTTTCCAGATTTCCGAATGATAATGGTGCCTCTAGATGTTGGAAGCCCAAACCTCTTTTCCTGAGAAGCTGGCCTCTGGTGACCCCAATAACTAAACACTAGGACTATGAATGGATTCTTTTTGACAAGTGACACATCAAGATATAACTGATTATTGAATCTACGAGTCAGTGATCCAGATCCAGACGCCACCATCTATGAACTTCTCCAAATTCTTCTACAACCTTCAAGGACAGACTCAATCATCTGGAGATATGCCTGACCCTGAGAGTCCCACAAGGCCGTCTCACGGTGTTGGACGTCCCAGTACCCCTGGTTTAAACCTCTAGAGAAGAGGAATACTCGTCGTCTGACGTCAAAGACAATAGAAGAGGACTTGTTGTAACACAACATGCTCACGCTGTGTTTGGGCTAAAAACAGAAGGTGGGCAGGGAGAGGTCCGGCCCTCCCTCTGGGCCAATCAAACGCATCGTCCGGTGACACACACATTCATGAGGGCTACATGAGTCACATGTCTAAGTATCTGGCCCCATGACTGTGATACTGCAAATCCTTGAAATGACTTTAAATGAGGCCTGACTTTGTTTTCCTGACTTGCTCCAGAGGTTAAACATTTGATTATGACAAATACTTGGGACCAATATTTTACTTGGCCCACAAAAGCTTTAAACAACATATAGTTTACTCAAACTTAGGTTCAGTTGTAAGTAAAGGCTCTTAGCTCAATATAATGTAATGAGGTTCTTCTTAAGTTTTTTTTTCTGTTTAGTTGTATGAACCGATATGTTTGTTTACTTTCTAGTGGCAAACTGTTTTATTTATACTTACAGAAAGTTGCCATGCAAAGGGATACAGGGACAAAAATAATACCTATTGCAATACTTTTGGAAAAAGTATATATTTGTAGTATTGACCGAGTACTTAGTTGTAACTGATTTTGTAACTGATTTTATTTGTTTTGAAACCAAAAATATGTCCAAACATCAGCTTGCAAAGCTGCCGGATACCACTGTATCCTTTTGTCCTCAGTCATTGCCGGGATCTTGCAGGATTTCATTGTTCCCTTAATTGCAGAGACGTAATGAGTGCTGCCATCTAGCGACCGGAGGTTTAATTGCAACACAAAAAGGTGAATATTTTCAATTGTACATACAAAAATGGAATTATTTTAATTTTAACTCTTTATCAAATTGTCAACAGTTCAATTCTTTTACAACAAATTGATACAGTTCTGTAAATATTAATACAGTATTGTGGAAGAAAATATGGGATTTTTTTTCTCATATCAATATTTCCTTAACCTTATTGATGACTCTGAGTCCATCAGTTCAGACAGTTTCTGATAGTGATGGTCTGATGAAGCTTCATGAAACAGTGTCATGTTGTTTAAATGTCAGTGGGTGGCGCCATCAGTTTAAAAATGATGTTGTTGATATATACTTATACTTATACACTGCTTTGTATAGTAGTTGAATCCAGGAGTCATGGAAAGAGAGCATCCAAGCTCACTTTCACAGACCACAGATCAAGTAAAAGACTCTTCCATGATTCCATGATGACACGATCTAATCACTCATACGTTTCTTCCACCAGCTGAGAAATCACTTGGCTTTCCAGGAGTATTTGTCGCCATGAGGAACACCTGCCCTCGTGCTGACTCGACAGTTGGCCAGGGATCGTGAATAGAGGCGTGAAATGACCTTGTTGTGTTGGACCTTTGACTGACAACACCAGAGACGTCACTCAGAACTACAGCTGAAGAGGAGTGACCAGTGGCAGAGGAAAAAAAAAAAAAGATTAAAAGATGAATTCCATAGTTGTCTTGAGGGTAATTACAACAGTGTTAGCTGTCGTGAAAACTGAAGCGTCCCTGGGCGACAGAATGTTTGATTCTTACTCCTGGAAGCTTCAATAAGATGGAAATAAACACTAAATAAATAAAAGTTACCATCGTCAAAATGAGGCCCGGGGGCCACGTGCGGCCCTTTGTCTGTATTTATGTGTAGGTTTTGTTTAACGACTTTTTTCATTTTTGTATTTATAGTGAATATAATATAGATTTTTTTTTAGACATTTGATAAATTCTGTATTTTTGGATTGATTTTTTAAATTAATTTAACAATTTCTTTGCTCACAACTGTCCCTGTTTATAACGTGGCCTCTGAGGAATTGTAATCGCCCTCCACTGATCTGTTACGAGAGTCTTAAATGATCAAAATGAAAGCAGAGGATCTAAATAAAAAGGCAGGTCATGATGCATCCATGACTTCCTGTACTGTCCTTCATCCCTGATTCCTTTACTCAAGATTCCTCACTTACTTCTTAAACTTATAGTAAAAGCTCTGGATTCAAAGTTATGTTGTGAGTCGAAAAGAGGCTAACATACATGTGTGAAGACTGGCGTGAGTGAAGGTAAACAAATCAAACTCACTTTAGTGTGTGTGTTTGGCGGGTGGGGAGAGACACATAAACACACCACAACACAACCAATAATAGCTCCGTCCACAACATTGTGTGTCGCGGACACCGCGCTCCGTGTCGCCGCAGAGGTCGAGCAGCCTCTCGTGTGACGCAACACTTGTTGTGTCTGTGTGACGTTTTAAGAAGGAAAAAAAAAACAACAGTCGTCACCTTGAACTAATGAAAGTTTACGCACTTCTGCGCCGCAAGAGGAAGATGAAGCAGGAATTGAATTGATTATAACAGAAGTTCAGTTCAGAACCAACAGTATTGTGAGTTTATGAGTAATTTTTAATTGTTCTTCGATTAAAACTGACCTTTTATGTTGTATCAAAAAATATTTTCAGTTCATTTTTTTCTGTTTTCAGTTATGTTTGTCTGAAAGTTCATGTTTACCGTAGTGTTTATTTTGTTTTTCAAGTTTTTTCAATATATATATTTTTAAATTATTAATGAGTTTGCTTTGGACTTTTGTGTGCTTATCGAGAATCTGGATTTTTTTGTCTGTTTTGACAACTTTTCAATAAAAACAATATTTTTTGGATCAGTTTTTCTCTTTAAAAACTTTTTTTTTTTTTTTTTTTTAAGATTTCAGTTTTTATTTTATATGGTGGTTTGGGTTTAATTTGTTTATTTTTTTATGTAGATGTGTATTTTTAACAAAAAAGGGAACTATATAGAATTTTTTTTTTAACTATGACAATTAAAAATGAACTAATTCATTACAGATGACTTTTTATGTGCGTTGTTATCACTCATTTATTTGGTCTTTGAATCAGTTATTTTCTACCCATTCATATAATTTCATTTTTCCATGGTTTTTCTTTCTATTCTTCATCATAAAATGCTCTTATTGGCTCTTTTTTTCTTCTTCTCTCTACAATCCGTCAACCAGGCTTGTTCACTCCTGACACCTATGGGCCGGTGGTAACATTGTTCATTACAAATGCCTGTGAACACAATATTTTTATGCTATTTATCATAATAATGTTTTTAAAACAATGGTTTCTCTTATTGTCTTCGTAGTTTTATTTTAATCATATGTAATTTTATACATTTCATTTTGGAGATTTTATTTTCATCACCAAACTTTAACTCAATTTTAAGATGTAAAGTCAGATGAAGCTTCTTGTTTAATTCAGAAACACTATCACGGTCTGTGTCGCGTGAATGACTTTTAATCATTTGTTGACTCGACTGATTAAATCCCCGAGGGGCATTCAAACCCCTCAAAAGTTCAACATGGGAAGAGAGTGCGGCTTCAAAAAAGATAAACGACCAGAACAACAGCTGATGCTGGACATGGAGTTAATTCTTAATTTGAGTATGAGTTCTTGTCCCTCAAACGTCTATTTATTGCAACACAACTGTCAACCAGACACTACTGAAGTCAGTGTCATTATTTTCAGAGCCCACTAGATGGTGGTCTCTGCACTATTTTCCTTTGTTTTGAACAACTGTTCTAATGAAACATCACATTATTTTTAAACTGATGGCGCCACCTATGAAACATGACACTGTTTCATGAAGCTTCATCAGAAGAGAACCAACTCACTTCCTGTACGGCCTTTAAAAGATTGTCGTCATACATTTGATAAAATGGCTACTGAGATTGAGGACGTTCTTTCTGAATATGACCCTCCAACAAGCAAGCGTTACAGATAAAGAAGTGACTTTTGTTTAGAGCTTCAAAGCAGTTTCATTCATCGAGTCTAAAGGCAGAAGTGAGTACGTTAGCAACAGTGTTAGCCACATGCTACATCTACCAAATCAATTTACTTTAAAGCATCTTATTGAAATGACATATAATCATTGTTTGGTTCACTTTTCTTTTGAAACTCATCTTTCTTTTTGTCATTCTTCTTCAGAATTCTCTTCTATCTTTCAAATTAAGATACAAAAGCAAATGTAAAAGAAAAGTGTATATTTTTAGGCTATTCTATATAGCTTGCTCATCCTTCTTTTAATTTCACCTATAATATATAAAGTTCTATCTATCTATCTATCTATCTATCTATCTATCTATCTATCTATCTATCTATCTATCTATCTATCTATCTATCTATCTATCTATCTATCTATCTATCTATCTATCTATCTATCTATCTATCTATCTATCTATCTATCTATCTATCTATCTATCTATCTATCTATCAAAAGTTGCAGCATCTCTGTCACTATATTCCCATGTTGAAAACAAACAGCAAAGGAATATCATTTCAAAGTAAAATTAAAGTCATGTTGCAACGTAAATACAGTAGTTTTAGTAGTTAGAAGTAAATTTCCAGCTATTTTGATCTGGATTCATTTGATTAAAAGAAGAAAGTAATTTAAAATTGAATATCTCGTGGGGTAAATATCACAAGCGCTTACAGTGAAGTCAGTAGACACTGGAATCACTTGCAATATTTACCCAGAGTACCTTCTGTCTATGTAGCATGTTAGCCTTTTAGCTTCTTCGAAAAATAATCTTAAAATACAGACGTATTTACGTTTCTTCTGGAACAATTCCTAATGTCGAGGCTTCAATACAAAATGGATTAGTGACGAGCAATATGGAGGTACTTGGATGTTTTTTAGTGTCTTTTTGGACAAAGATGAAAACTATTGAGCTCCAGTCGCTACATTAAAATGAACAAACCTATACATCTTAATTAATTTTAATCTGTTCCTAAAAAAAGGAACAGATTAAACTGAAAATAATCCCAAATTTAGCTTTATTGTGGAATTTTGCTTCAGTGTTAATCCAAAACATTTTGATTATTATTAGTGTTATTATTAAAGTGTTATTATCCACCTTCGCCTGCAGGATTTAACGTTTAAGTCATAAAGATCAGCAGTAGAAACTGAACCGTGTCTTTAAAATGATACAGGATTTAATTTTCTTGAGCAGGCTTATGTGTGAAAAACTATAGTTTATTTGTGATAACAGTTTCTGTAGTTATTATTTTTTAATTAAAAGATCGGTTTAACTGACAGTAAACAAATTGTAAGTAAGTAAGTAATATATTTGTGGAGAGCTTTTCCAGACCAGGGTCACAAAGCGCTTAAACAAACAAAACTCAATAAAATATATGCTTCAAGGTCAAGACAACACCGAGACATACACAGGAGTCTCATAGTATCAAGGAAAAGCCTGCACGAATAAAAATGTTTTAAGATGTTTCTTTAAGGAGTCAAAATTAAACTTTTACTGCATCTTTTGACCATTTATTAATCTTCAGAGTATTCAGTTATGTTATGTTATTTCACCACTTGATCTCACACACACACACACACACACACACACACGAGTCCATATGACACATAGCTGCGAGGGAAATAAAAGTTGCATCAGGTTGTTGGTTCACTTCCACAATGTGCCGCGTTGTTCACGCTTCTGACGTCAACGAGAACCACGTCAAAACTTTGTGACTCAAAAGTATTTTGTGAGGTGAAATGAAGAGAAAAGAAAAGAGTTTTTACCTCCGCCGGATCTTTCCTGGTGACAGTTGAACTGTCGTCAGCGAGTCATCAGAGGAGGGGGAGTGACGTCATAGCAGTAATGACAGTGAGAGAACACGAGGTGGTGCTGTTTACGCACAAATACAGCAAGCGTTCATTGTCCAGAAAAATACCGGGGGAATAAAAGAAACAAATAAGTTAAACATTCGTTTCCTTCATTTATTCTCCGTGCACTTTAATTTCTTATTGTAACACTGCATTGAACTGTCATAAATTACAATTTACAACCAGCCTTTGAATAAATATTTAAGTCAATATTTGTTCAAATGAGGGAACTTTATTTTATTAAAACGAATACATTATTTAAACAACCCCAAACAACCCTTAAATTACTTCTTTTATTCTGATTTAAAGTGATAGTTCGCCCAAAATTCCCTTTACACGCATTTTCTACTCGCCCTCATGTCGACTAAGGGTTAGGATTATTTTCAAAGTAATCTGTTCTTTTTTAGAATTATAGACAAAAATGTTTGTTCATTTTATTTAGTGACTGATGATTAGTTCTAAGTAAGTAAGTAAAGTAAGAATTATTCCCAATTAAAATTAATATATTAATAACAAAGACTTCAGGTTAAGTCATGCGCATTGACACAAATATCACAATATTATTTTCCACTGTATCTTTATTCGACAGCTCTAAATAGATTATTAAAAAATTATATTTTTTTTCACTTGCAAATCATATTTCATGTGTACTATTGTTCTTTTATGGTTTACATGCAACTATGCATGCCATGGTCATTTTTGTGTCACAATTAAACATCCGGCACCAGATGGAAGCAGTCATTACGGCTTACGCAGCTACTTGAAAAAACGTCCGGCGACAACTGAGGACGAGAGGATACAGTCAACTCCAGCAGCTTCTGAAGATGATGTTTGGACATATTTTGGTTTGAAAACAAATAAAAGCAGTTACGACTTTGTCAAGAGTCATGTGGTCTGTAAATTCTGCAACACCAGAGTCAAGTCCTCGACAATACTACACATATATACTTGTTACTACAGTATCTAAATGTATTGTATTGTTGTCACTGTATCATAAGATGTTTATATTCACACACCTACGTGCAAACTTGTAGCTGGAACTGAGAGAGTCGGAGCTTCTGCTACAAACAAACTGAAAAATATTGAGATTTATTACATTTTTTCAGGAACAGTTTCTCGTGTCAAGGCTTCAATACAAGATGGACGTCACAGACGAGCAGTATGGAGGTATTTGGATGTTTTTAAGTGAATTTCTGATGAAGATTAAGACAACTGTGCTCCAGTCTCTACATAAAAAATGAACAAACATTTTTGTCTATAACTCTCAAAAGTTATAGACTATAGTTATGTTACTGCCCAACATTTCCACTTATTTCAGAGGTTTTTCTTTACGACCACTTTCATAAAAATGTCTTTGTTCTTTATTCCTTCGTTCTTATCACCATGGCAACAGTTGCATGACAGCAACGCACGCATTAGTTCATAACTCAGTTGGTGGTGAACAACCAGGAGGTTGCTCACCACATCATTAAGTCAAGCACAGAGCGTCGATCCGTTTCATGCTGGAATCCCCAGACTGAGGGATCCAAAGACGCTCCCAGAGTGGAAGGTGTAATATCTCCGGAAACACAGGCCTCGGAGAAGCAGCGAATCCACCACATACAGAAGTCAGGAGGTAAAAGCACAACCAGCAGACTCGTGTTTCATGAGCGCGGCGGCGTTCCTCAGGGGTTTGTCCTCGCGGCAGCTGCTTGTTCCTGAGAAACACAGAGTTGTTCAAAGACGCTGATGAGGAATTCATGCCTCAACCCCGACTTCCTCACACAGCCAAGTGTTCGGGTTTTAGAAGAAACCAGGTCGTTCTACATCGACTTCACGAAATGGAGATTCAGCTGGAAGATGTAAAGTTTGGACGTGGCTTTACGACTTTTCTCCTCTTTTTGGTCACAAGATTTGATTTTATATTGTTTTTATTTGACAAATCATAACTATTCACAAACATTCATAGTTTATTATTTAACTTCGGAAAAAAAAATGTTCTTCTCATTTTTATGTACGTCAGGTTAAGAGGGAATTTCATTCCAACCAAAATAATTTGCAGAAATCAAAGTGAAAGCCTGAAAAAAGTAAAAATACTGATTCATACTTTAATTAATGAGTTAATAAAAAATAAATTAAGAAAAACAAACAGTTAATAATTAATAAAAAGGAAAATGTAGGACATTTTTTGAATTGTTTTGGTTCCATACATGCTCTTTTTATTTGAAAAAGTACAATAATATGCAACATTATATAATCACGTAATGATCTTTTTGGCTAAACATGCATTTTTCTTAAAACTAAATAATAGTTTAACCTTTGTGTTTATTTAATTGTGACCAAAATGGCTTTAAGAGAAGAAAAAAAAAGAAATGTTAATACGGACTTAAAATCTAAAAAAAAAGATGTAATTTATAAAAAATAATTCTTACTGTTGTTCCAGCTTTCTTGACTCTGAATAAAAGCAACAATTAGGCAAACTAAAAACACATTTTCAAAACCTTGTAACAATGATTGTAATTATCGTGTTTGTGTGTAAAAATCAAGACAAGACACGCAGAAGTGTTGAGATGTGTTCATAATTCAACAGTAAAATCGACATTTTAGACGCGTTCGTACCGAGGCGACGGCTCAAGAGGCTCGTGTGCTGGTCTGATGCTACATAAAGTTTTACACACAACAATTACAACTGTGCAAATTATCCTTGATTATTTCTGCCGTCGGTGACCACGACGCATCACAGTGAAGCAGGAGCTACGAGGAAATGATTGTCGAGGAGAAGCGTTTGTTACATTAGAGACGAAACACACTAGTGACCACATGACACATTTGATGTCAACGGAAATAATGGTCCAAGATAGTTACTGACTCAAGAGTCCTTTTTGTTTGTATCAGTGATGGAACAAAATTATTGACGTACGTCAGGTTAAGAAGGAATTTAATTCCAACCTAAATAATGTGCAGAAAACCTGAAAAAAAGTAAAAAAAAATACTGATTAAATTAAAAACATAAATTAACGATTTAATGAAAAATAAATCAATAAAAAGAAACAAATTAATAAAAAGGAAAAAAATAATAGATGTAGGAATTTTTTTTTTTTTTTAGGAATTCAAAAGGGTCGTTTTAAGCTTTGCTTAGGAAAACAAATTGGGAAAATTAACGTTAAAAACTAAAACGCAAACAAACCCAGAGTGATTAAAGTATATGTGAAAAAAACAAAGACGGAACTGGCATTATTTTTTTTACATTTACCAGGAAATGAAGTAAAATATATTAATAATCGTTCCTTGTGCATTTCTATTTTAATAATGCTTTTTTATTTTTAATATTTTTATTATTTATATTATTTAGGCATGTAAATTCAAAAAGTCATATGTGAGTCTCTTCTCTTCTTTGTGTTGACATCATAACACCTAAGAATTAAGGGAAACAACCACTTAAGAGGGAATAATAATTACAATGTTTTTACAGCCTGTGGATATGAAGCTTTAGTTTAGTTTCGTTGTTAACACAGAGTGAAAGGATGGATTCACATCGAGTCCCGGTCGCCGTGGAGACGATGGTCCTCTAATAACAGTAATCCAGCTCCTCGTTGGCCAGAACGATGGCCGTCCTACAGGGGATGTAGACCTGCAGGGGAGACGGAGCACACGGTCATCAGATGCCTCATTTTCATCCATCACGGGTCGATATCAGACAATCAACATGTTTGCAGACGCGCACCTGCCGACGGTGATTACAAATTATGACCACCGCACCTGCTGCCCCCTCCTGGCAGACGATTTTTTTTTGTTTTCTTTTAAAAAAAACGGTAAAAGTGAAGGCTTGGGATTGAAATACAATACAAAAAGAAAGTTAGAATAATAAAAGTCTGATGTTAAATAAAAGAAAAACACAGAGATTAAAAGTAAAGAAACATAATTTGAGTTTGTCACAGAAAAAGGGTTTAAAATATATTTATTTCAGGGAGTTGTGACAGTATAAAGAGAAAAATAAATTGACCATCTTGTCAGAATAGAGCGTTAAAGAAGCAAAAAAACTGAAAAAAATGTTTAAATAAATACTTGACATGTGACTATCAGAGAGGAACAACGTAAAAAATATAAATATAATAAGTAGAGATGGGCTGATGAAGCTTTATGAAACAGTTTCATGTTGTTTAGAGGTCAGTATGTGGCGCCATCAGTTAAAAAATTAAAAAACAGTTATTTAAAACAAAGGAAAATAGTGCAGAGACCGCCCTCTAGTGGACTATAGTGAAAATAATGACACTGCTTCATGAAGCTTCATCAAACCATTGTAGTAAAGTCATAAAGTCATAAACTAAGAAAGAAAAACATGAAACAACTAACAATAATATTAATTTGGTGATGCATTCAAGTGTCTATCATCAAGAAAGTCTTGATCAGACTGCTGAGTGTGATTCCTCGTGAGTCTTCTTTGATCTCTCCAGCTTTCACATCGTGGACATTTCACAGCATCCGAGTCAAAACAAGAAAACTGGAAAAGAAAAAAAAAAAGTCTAAATCTGCAATTCCCTGATCAACGCAATTACTGTGCTTCATCATCTGTGTTGCGTCAGCTGGAGAGAAACGCCGAGACAGTCTGGCGCCGAGGTTCGTCTCGGGAGCTCCAGAAAAAACCCACATCAGCGAGATCCGTCAGACGTGAATCTGCACACGGATGGGCGAAAAACATTACGACCACCAGTCTGAGCACGTGCGCGCTGGAGCCGAGTTCTTCTCGGTTAAACAGAGAAGTTTTTGAATACATCTTTAAAAACACATGTCATCATATTTCACTCTGTTCCCTTTTTATGGAAACAAACTTTTAATTACGGAACTTTCACTAAAATGTTCTTTTATCTGCGTATCTTTTACACACACACACACACACACACACACACACACACACACACACACACTCATTCACTCACTCTCCCAAACAACAGAATTCATTTGTAGACGATTTCCTGTCGGTGGTCATAATGTTCTGGCTTATGTGTAATGCAGACCTGGGCAAAATGCACCCCTTTGACTGTATTTATGCGGCCCTCGTAATGTCAAAGTAAGATCATGTATAAATGGTTCTAATGCATTAACAAATGTATTTTGTATTTATTATTCATTTACATTTCAACATAACACTTATTTACTTTTTACGTGTAATTTTTCGAGTATATATTAATCGCTCAAAACATGTTTTATAAGTTAGTTGAAGAAATGTTTTGAAAAAAACTCATATGTACAAGAATAAAATTGCAGCTTATTTAGCTTAATAAATGTCACGGCCTGATGACGAATGTCCTTTTTTCTTTAAGGATTTTTCGTCTTTTTTTTTGCTTGACGGCCCCTAACAACATTCACATAATTTAATGTGGCCCCTTGAAGAATTATAATTGCCCACCCCTGATCTAATGGGAAACAAACCTCAGAAAAGCACCAGCAGGTTTTTCACCAAATGAATGACAATTTTTTTTAGACCAAAACCAGAAAACTGAATAGACATCAATCGCTCTGTCGTTGGTTCGAATCCCTGCGTTTCTTTGGCAAACCCTGTCCTCGACGGCTTCGGCTCAAAACTCCTGTGACTCATTTACTGGCCTCAGTGGGACGAGACTCACCGCGGAGAGACAGACGGAGTCGTCGCACCTGCTCAGCGTCAACGTCTTTTCCTTTGTCTCATTACGGCTCAATCGGAGAGAGTCACGTGACCTTACGGCGTGGGCGAGGAAAGTTCCTCTTCGCCGTCCTTCTCCCGACCTCTTGCACTCCAGTTTGCCTCGTATCAGCACAGAGTTTGAATCTCTCCGGGAGCTCAAGTATGCTGATGAAGGATTCATGAAGAATATATCCTGCCCTGACCTCGGCGGCTGGCTCTGACTCACGCTCCTGCTCGAGAAACCCAGCTAGCAAGGGCTTAGGGACTTCAGTAATGAGATCTTCTAACGTCCAAATGAAGATTTATTGTTCCCTAATAATAAAAGAAGCCACTAGCTTGAAAGAGTCGCTTATTTCTGCCCAGTTAAACAGTTATTATGAAGAGTAGAGTGAATATTAAATGAAACAGAAGTTCTGCCCTAGTTAGATCTCAGTAGGTGGTTAAACCGGGTCAACGGTATGAGCGCCTCATGTCCAGGAAGCTCAAAAATAAGAAGTGTATGATTCAGTCTCTGCATTTACTGCCCACTAGTGGACACTAGGGATGATCCAAAATATCATTATGGTGAAATATCGCAATGTTAGTTTGGAGGTTACTGTATTGATATTCGACAGTACTGTATCAATTAAAAAAAATTAAAAATAAATAAATAAATAAATATATATATATATATATATATATATGTAATATTAATAATTTAGTTTTCATTTGTTAACTTGAAAATCATATTGTATGAGTAGCTATAGTTTTTGTATCGTATATAGTTCAGTAATGTGCGTAGATAAAATGAAATGGTTCTATTTTTTACAATTAACATGAAAAAAATTTGTGCTGTTTGTTCATTGTTCTGCAATTACAGTCCTCTGCAGCTGAACATTTAAATCCAGCAAGATCCCGGCGATGACTGAGGACGAGAGGATACAGTGGACCCCAGCAGCTTTTAAAGCTGATGTTTGGACATATTTTGGTTTCAAAACAAATGAAAGCAACCACGTGGTCTATGAATTCTGCAACGCCAAAGGAAAGTACTCGGATACTACTACAATTGTATCGTCGTTCATACAGTATCGCAATACATCGTATCGTATCCCTGTGGCGTGATACGTATTGTATCGCCAGATTCTTGCCAATACACAACCCTAGTGGACACATATGCCAACACAATTCCTGCTTTATAAACAACGCAGTTGAAAATCCATGTTAATAAACATCAACTGTTACTTTTTCAACCAATAGAAGCACAATTTTACCCATATTTCACCAAATTTCATTCGTCATTTCATCATTTTTTAATTTGAAAAGCCTGAAAAACCGAGCAACAGTGCCTCAAGAAGCCTTCAAGCCGTTCTCTTAATTTATTCCAATTTCTTTTTTTAATTAAGGTTAATCAGATCAAAGAAAATAGTTAAACTTGCTTGTCTTGCTAACAAACCCACATTTAAGCCAAACTACACAAGATAAGACCTTTTTTTTTTCCATCTCTGTTACATGAACTCCCTAAGCTGGGCTTTTATATTCTTTCTTCTCCGAGAATCTTTCTCTTTATTGCTTTTTTTTACGATGTCAGGGAGGTACGTGACTAACAGGACTGAGGTAATATCACACAGAAACACCACACAGCCAGATTCGTGAATGTACTTTGGGCAGTTAGGTGGTGCGTTCCATTGTCTTCCAGCACCGCCGAGACCATCCCCACTCGGCTGGTGCCGTCCAATTATGACGAGTGACGGGAGAAGGTTTATCACCGCTAAGACAACAGAGGAGCTGACGACCGATAAAGAAAGCGGGGCCGAGGTTTGCACAGAAAGTTGAGGTTGTTAAGGAAGTGATGGCTGATGTGGGGGGACACGACAGGAGGACTCCTACATGGGGTGTGTTCAGGAGGATTCCTGTTTAAGCAACATCAAAAGAATGTACCAAATCCACTTTTGAGTCCAGTGGATGTTTAAAAAAAACAACAATCCATCGATCAATAAAACTGCTGATTGGGTCTCAATGGAAGCCTGTTGAAATGTTGAAACAGTTGCTGGGAGGAGAACCAGGTTCAAGACGCTCTGGAGGGATTGTCCCTCTCAATTATTGCCACAGATGTTTGGGGGATAGAGAGTCTGGTCCTTGTGGCGGAACTTCAGTTAATTCCTGGCCTGTTGAAAGTCGACACAATTCTTAAAATTAATCTATTTAACACAACTTTTTCTTTGATATGCATCAAGATGCTTCGTGAGAATGGTAGCTAAAAAGAAGTGGTGGTGAATCAGGAGGAAATATAGCTTGACTAAGTAAGTAAGTAAGTAATTTATATTTATAGAGCACTTTTCCAGACCAGGGTCACAAAGCACTTAAACAATCAAAACAATAATCAATAAAATATGTACTTAAAAGGTCAAGATAACACTGAGAACAACACAGGAGTTCCAGAAAATCAAGGAAAAGCACAAATAAAAATGTCTTAAGATGTTTCTTGAAGGGGTCAGTAGATCCTTCAAACACAGAGAGAGAGGAAGATCGTTCCAAAGCTCATAAAGCTGAAAGAGCTCTTTCAAGGTAAAGCTTTGGTTTTGGCGCCACAGTTATTTGGTCCATGAAGTCACATATCAAATGAAGTGGTTCCGTCTTTCACACCGGAGAATTTGAGAATGAATGAGAACCAGTTTGTTTCACTTCCTGCCTTCACGATCAACTGTACTTTGATAAGACACCGTGAACCGCGGTCAGCGATAAAAAACAGAATACAACACCATATTTAGAAGCGTCACTCCAGACTCTTTTGCAGGATCACTTGCTATTGATTAGCATTAGCTTAGCTTTCAACGAAAATCAGAAGGTAATAGTCTAGTCAAAGGTCATGAATCCTACCTTGAGTTTTTTTTTTAAAGGAATCTGCCCACACGATATAATCACGATACAGGGGCAATCATATGATATATTGTTTCAATTTAGTAAAACAAGGATATATTTGTAGTATTGTCGAGTACTTGACTCTGAATTGAATTTACGGACCAGACTCTTGATGAAGTCATAAATGTTTTCATTTGTTTTAAACCAAAATATGTCCGTACACCAGCTTTAAAAGCTGCTGGAGTCTACTGTATCCTCTCGTCCTCAGTCATTGCTGAGATTTTGCATTTTGTTTTTTTTAAGCCGTGAAAAACGTAATTTCTGCTGCCATTTAGTGACTGGAAGTTTAATTGCAACATAAAAATGTACTTACAAACACACTTTATTAAAGTATAAACCATAAAAGAACTATGGTAACACATAAAGCCACCCTCCAAAAACAAAAAATTAAACGAGACAGTCGAAAATCGTAACAGTATGTTGAAAAGTATATCGCGATATATCGCTGTAGTCCTACCTACTTCTTGTCTTTCCCACTGAGTCCGAGAGACTCATAATAAACCACAAACGGTCACTTTAGCGCCCCCTCTCAGCATGTATCAAATGCAATAAAAGCCGCTTCCAGTAAGATGCGAAAAAAAGCGCTGGCTCATCAGTATAAACATGGGATGAAATAACGCTGATCTGACGCCGCTAATGGCGCCGTGAACTTCACCAGCCGCGACACAATTTTGATGCATTTAAGCGCGACGCCTTTGCTCTTAATGGACAGAAATGCCCTCCATCCTTTAAACGCACAAACAGTTGCCAGTATTGATCTGAGGAGGTTCAACTCGAGTTCAGATAAACAAACACCTCATCAGGTACCGAGTCAATGCCGCTTCTGCGACCGCGTCCGGAGATATTTATGATTTCACTGAGGAATCCGATCACGATAGCGTGGCCGTCTCTGTCCTTGTGCTTTAATTGGATTCATTACGGCGAGATTTATGACGGCAGAGCTACATGTCGCTGCGGCTTCTCCTCAACGCATCGCTGACCTTAATCATAAACAGCTTATTGCTGCTCCCGTTATTAATCATGACGTAAAAGTGCATTACAAACAAAACGTGCGCCGACTATTCCTCTGTACTTCAAGGACTTCAAGGAAGCAGAGAGCATGATGGGAGCACAGCGGTTCTCTCTTCCAGACAAATACTTCCTTATTTTTCAACGCAGCAGGAGCTTAAACGGGACACTTTATGCTTTCCTGGATCCTATTATGTTGCAATGTCATGTAAGACTGCAATGTCACCGGCTGTACGGGTGGCTCAGAGTTTTCCAGGTTATTCATCAGGTGTCGTGGTGGCTCAGACCTGAGAACGTGATTCTTCTGGGATCCTCCACATTTCTACGTCCAAGACTCTACAGCTCGTATGCACACAAAAAAACAACAGGTCGACGGATGTATATGGGAGTCACTCAATGTCAGGATCTGTTCAGTAGCCACATATTTGTCTCATCTTGTCTTCTTCTGCTCATCAGGGATCAGCTTCAGCAGGGAGAACCGGACTTTCCTCGCCCCAGATACGTTGTCTAGCCCTTCCGGTGGGACCTGAAGGGGCTGAGAGACATAGTCTCTAGGTCTAGGTCTACCTCGTGGTCTCCTACCATTGAGGACGTTTCCTTGAACACCTCACCGGCGAGGTCTCCCGGGGGGCACCCTAATCGGATGCCATCCCGAGAGAATTTCTAGGCGTGGCCAGGGTGTTGAGGTGGTCCGGTTCTGGGTCGCTGCTTTTTGCGGCTAAGATGGTCCTGTTGGTCTCATTAGATCGTGACCTTCGGGCTCTCACTTGGAAAAGTTTGCAACCAAGTGTAAAGCGGCAGGGATGAGAATCAGCACCTCCAAATCAGAGTCCTTGGTTCTCAGTTCGAACAAGGTTGGGGGGCAGGGTTATGGATAAGATCCTGCCCCCCAAGTGGGCGAAGTCGTAACTGCTTTCAATTGTTTTGAAACCAAAATATGTCCAAACATCAGCTTTGAAAGCTGCAGGAGTCGACTGTATCCTCTCGTCCTCAGTCATCGCTAGGATTTCAATGTTTTTTTTTATCTGCAAAGGAGGTAATGACGGCTGCCATCTAGAGGAGTTTAGGTATCTTTGGGTCTTGTTCATAAGTGAGGAAAGAATGGAGAGAGAGATTGACAGGTGGATTTGGGCGTCCTTCAGCAGTTCTGCGGACGCTGCACCGATCCGTGGTGGTAAAGAGCGAGCTGAAGCAAAAGGCTCGCTGTAAACCGATCGATCTACGTCCCTACTCTCACCTATGGTCACCAACGAGATCACAGGTACAAGAGACTGAAATGAGTTTTCCTCAGCAGGGTGTCTGGGCTCTCTCTTAGAGAATGTGTAAGAAGCCAGGTCTTCTAGGAGAGGCTACTATTTGACTGTTGCTTATCAACAATCCTGTCGCCACTGACAAGATCTCAGACGTCTTTTAAGTGACTATAAACTTTGTAAATGTTTGTTTTGTCTGGACATCAGCCCAGATCATGTGCAGTAAAAAAAAGCTGGATGTGGTTTTTTAAACACCCAACTTGACTTTTAAGATCAACTTTTTTTTCTTTTGCATCAATCAAAGACATCTTACTTAAAAACTTTAGTCTTCTCGGTAGTAAGAATTAATGTTTAACACCATTCTACATTAACACCACAAGCGTAACGTATAGAATGAGCAAACGAATGACAAGAATTATGATCACACGAAGCTTAGTTCTCTGAGAGGGAGTGAGAGGAAGACAGATCCTTGTGAAAACAGTGTGGACTGTTTCATGAAAGTGATTTTAGTTTTGATTGATGTTTACTTGGACATTTTTGCTTTACGTTTTTGAGTCCCCGAAAATAATAGAGCACCTGTCAGAAAAAAAAGGTCTCATGATATTATTAGAAATGTGTCTGACTTGTTGCATTAGCTTGATCCTGCTCATCTTAAACCCTGGCAAAACAAATCAACTCAAAATGGTCAAAGAATTTCCACAGAATAAATCTCTACTTTCGCAGATCAATAAAAACCCTCTTCTTGTTCGTGTTTGTCATGGAGTTGTATACATGCAACGCTGCATGTCTCCACCAGGGGGCTCCCTCGTGCAGAGAATGACCTTGCAACAGAGGCAAACAGCTCCAGAGTGAGGACGGTGCGAGTGTTTGCAGAGTGACTTGAAATGTTTCTGGCAACAAAACCTCATTTTCATGCAGCCAGGAGCACGTCCTCCGCTGCCATGTCTGCAAAGCTTTGTTGGACACGAGCATCGACGGCACTCAAATATTGAATATGCACGCTGACATTTTGGAGAACTGCTTCATTTGGCCATTTTGCCGGGTTTGGACGCACTCAGGACCGCGTTAGAATTAGTATGCGCGCTGGTTCGGCTCCTCACAAAAGTGGTTCTGAGCCTGAAGTTCGACTAATGACAGCGGACTGCTGGTTTGAAGCGTCCTTCAGATTCGACACACAGAAGAGGAGCTCGGATGAGGCGGAAGAGAGAGAAAATATGATGTACCTGGATGGAGTTGGAGCGTCCGTTGAAGGGCTGCGCCTCAGTGAAGAACTCGGTGTTGTGGTCCAGACGCCCGTGACCGCCGTACTGAGCAGCGTCCGAGTCCAGTTTGATCTTGTATCTGAGCAGGAGGTCAAGGTGCAACAATAATTCAAGACAACAATTCTTTGGGGACATGTGTGACCCTTTTATAATAACTTGGGGCTGGAGGCTTTCTTTTTTCTTTGTTTAGCCTTTTAATATATAATTTAACAACTTACTTTTCAATATATATATTTTAAAAACATATATATATTTTTTATATATTTTTGACCTATTTACTGTTCAGTTATGGTTGTTCTCCTTGTTTTATTTTTTGTTGGTAGTTGTATCACATTCATTTAAATTTATAACACCTTTATAACACATAACAAAATTAATAATAATGATGATATAACTATTTAAGGGTTTCCTCTCCACTCTTCAATGACCACAACTCCACATGTGTACCTGGGGAATTTGAGCTAGATTTGTTTCTGCATTTCACAATTTAAAAAATATATTTTGAATAAAAAAATAAGAAATAAATTCGAATCAAAAATAGAGATACTTCATAAGAAAAAAAAAAAAAATCGTAAATTAAAAGTTTTAATCAAAATCCCAGTATATTAAAAAAATATATATATTTAAAACAGTTTTCTTTGATTAAATTAACCTTTTTTTGCGTTTAGACAATATTATTGTAATGACATTTCTATCTTAATCATTCAACAAATTGAAGTGAAAGTATATATATTTTTTGAGGCCTTTTTCTGTTAAATTGTTTTGGTTCTAAAAACCAGAAAATGCTGTTTTGA
Organism: Callionymus lyra; assembly: GCF_982586985.1. Lineage (NCBI taxonomy): Eukaryota > Metazoa > Chordata > Actinopteri > Syngnathiformes > Callionymidae > Callionymus > Callionymus lyra. Next base: position 20,825,926 of record NC_141824.1, read on the forward strand.
TTAAAGCAACTTCTTTATTGAAGCTTTTTTTTTTTCTTCTATTATTATTTATGCAACCTTTTTCCTATTAAAAATATTATAACTTCTTAATAAGAAAGAAGCACGTGTACCTGGAGTAGACTTTTCTTTTGTGTGAAAAGTGAGGATATTTTGTGAATCTTCCTGGTAGAAAAAATATAGATTCTTCTCCCTATTCTTTATAACACCTTAAAACAGTGATGATTGTGACAATATTGGTTTATTTCATGTCGACCTCTAGAACATTTCCACAAATGGTAACCTAGTCTCTTTAGGTACTTCTTATCCACATCCATGAACCTCCTCAAGCCAACTGTGGTACCAAACCGTCCAGAACCTTGGCTCCTCAGGAGTTGTGCTACTTTGAATCCATTGTATTCTATGATAATCATATCAACATACTTCTCTGCTCCTCCTGGAAGAACTAAAACAAAACTGTACGTCTGATCCATGAATGAAGTCCAACAACAAAGTCCTTCACTAACTTCTACCGACTCCCTCGGGAACGGCTCGACTGTCCGTCTGCAATCAAGAAGCAACATCAGCAGACGCCGACATGTGATGCGCGTATGAAACACCGGCAACATCTGAGCCGTGATTGTATTTCCTCCTCGTCTCAGTGAAAGTGGCCCCTAATTGGCCGGCGGAATAATCACATTATCCCCCTGTAGGCGAGGCTCTACAGTTGGAGTGTGATCCTCAAACGCCGCCTCACGCTGCCCTGGAGCTGCTGAATTCCAGCGTTTGCTTCTGTCGCGTCTTCTTTGATACTCATGATTAAAAGGAAGTGTCTCTCCACGTATTGTCTGAGCCTGAGAGGAAGATCCTCCTCCTCTTCCTCTCGTCTGCGCTGTACATTGTTGATTGTACATCTAAACAAAACTCATCCGGATTGAGAAATTGTTTTTGGAATTTCAATTACTCTGTGGAAATGCTGTTTAATAGTCTTGTGCAGAGTCACAAATGTGTTTTTGAAAAACCAACAAGATTATTATGACTTTTCCCTCGAGGCTTCCTGCCTGAACACGTTGATTCTGATTAATACATGTTTTGTTTTTCAAACAAAATGATGCCGCACTTCATCCGAGGACAGAAGTTTTTACGAGTAACATTTATTTTTGATATAATGAGTGTGTTCAAGCCTGACTTGTGTGTCTTGTACTTTACCATACTGCTTAATATTATAGGATACTAAAATATACTAAAAAGTACTGTAATATACTATATAATACTATACAATTTGTGTCTTCTCGTTTAGACTATTGTAACAGTAGATGTTCTTGTCTATACAAGAAGGATCTGTCTCACCTGCAGTTAATACAAAACCAAATATAGCGAGACTTCTGACCCGCTCTAGTAGAAGAACTCACATTTCTCCGATCATTAAAACTCTTCACTGGCTGCCAGTTTCCTTCAGGATCAATTTTAAAATTCTGGTTCTTATTTTCAGATCTATTCATGGTCAGGCTCCTCCTTACATCAGTGATCTGATCTAGACTTACACCCCAGCTCGGGCTCTGAGGTCTGTGGATCAGAATCTGCTGATGGTTCCTGAACACGCTTCTGGACCAGAGGAGAAAAATCCTTCCAGGCTGTTGCTCCTAAGCTTTGGAACAATCTTCCTCTCCATTTTCTGTGACTCCTGTGTTTGTCTTATGTGTCTTGAACTTTTAAAGTATATATTTTAACTGTGTATTGTTTTTGATTGTTAAAGCGCTTCACAAATAACCTTTACTTACTTCCTTATTTACTATACTTTCACTGTTATTAGGCTAAACTGTACTATAAGATTATATACAGTAAGTCTCTGAGTTTCTTTTTCTTTGATCCAAATTTGATTATTTACTGTATATATTTGTAAGTTTTGATGATTTTTGTGTGGTTTTCACAAAGAATTCCGCCATTTTTGTCAAATACTGTGGTCAGTCAAATGCCCTTTACGAGCTTTTTTTTTTTTTATTGGTTTCATCTTAACGATATAAATATATCAATTTTAACATTGGATGTGCTGATTTTTATTCCTTGACCATCTGATGTTCAGCAAAGACGGAGTCTCTCACTTGGCCCAAAGTCATAGAAACGTTAAGGTTTCCTGACTCACTCACATGTTTCAAATGTTGTGGTCTTCCTCTCCAAGATGCAGTAAGTCTCTCATCATGACCATGTTTTGAACTTATAAATTTATAAATTTCTCCCCCATCTGAAATCTGGGCAAATGAGAGGTTACGAGAGTGGATAATTATCGCTTCACTCCTCTTTCTGTAATCACGCCTGCTTTGTTTAAACAACGAGTCCCCTGGAGGTGGAGACTTCTGGGATTGATGATGCACGGTGACAAACATTGATACTTGACTTATCACATTAGAGTGGGGGAGTCTATGGTAAACAAGATTGAATCTCCAGAAAAACCAAGTGTTTTCAGTGGGCGGGGCTTAAGCACATTTTCTAATGTAAATAATGAAATAAAAAGAGAGTTTATAGTTGCACCTTTAAGCAATTAAAATGGTCGATCGCTGAATTCACTCTAATGGGCCAAAAGTTTGAGATCCCTTGTATATATACGATACTACAGATAGTACTATAGAGACAATTACTTCACAGAGTATGACCAAACATTATAGTAGAATATTAAAGCATGTCCATCCAAAAATAAAAATAATAATAAGTGTCTGGTTTCATCTCCCTTGTTACTTCCAAAAATACCTCATATGAAAAAAACTGTCTCAGTCTCACTGCTATAAAGCAGTTTGTCGGTCACATGACACTCTCAGACTCTCCAGACATGGTTGTCTAGACAACGTCAAGTAGTGAAGAGCATCGTTAAAAGTGTACCTGGAGAGTCATAATTGTACAAAATAATAAATACACGGAAAGTCTCACACTTTTGGGGACGACCAAGCTTGGAGTAGAACCTCAGCTCATCTCTTGTAGTTAATAATGTAGTTGCACTTCCTCCATCCGACCTCAAGGGGGTCCCAGAAGTCTGGGAAAAGCCCCCCCCCCCCTCCAGGATCAGAGCTCAAATTGTTAGTCTGAGAGAGCGATTACGTCTGTGCGGCCTCGGACGACCGCGGTGACGACAGGCGGTCGCGTTGTTAAGCATCGGGATCAATACCAAGTCTTCGAACAAAGATTTAAGAACACAATCAATTTAGCACAAACGAGTGGAGGGACGAGGAGGCAATCTGAGGTCCGATGATTAGTGCCATTGATGACTTGAAAACAATCTGACCATGAGCGTGATTGCAGAGCAGGCCTGCACTTAACTTCTCCCTCAGCCTGTCACCCCCTATGGCTTCATAAAAGTAATGCGACGCCGGCGTGCTCGGTGGTAAGAATGAGCCGCGGCCTTGCGAACACTCAAAATCCGCTTTTTGTCCGCTTTCTGCTTCAGACTGTGTGCGTTACATCAGCGTGAAGTGTTCCAAACCAGCTCTGTCACAGAGGAATAACAACACATTTCAGCGCCGCGTGAGGCAGACAGAGAGTCGGACACTTAAAGAACCATACATTACAGAGACGACAAGTGCGGCGTCGGCTTCTTATTCTTGCTTTGTTTAAAAATGCTTAAAAGTCCAGCTGCGTCACTCAACCCCCGGACATCACGATGGGATTTCACTTAGTCGACTCAAACTGCGAGATCACTTCTTGAACATCGTGGAATTTTTTTTGTTTGTTGCATAAGCCAAGGAACTATAGTCACCTCTGCCTAGGAGATAACGCTTCTGTCTGATGGCAATGTAAGTAAAAAAGTATTTCAATGAAACAGAAAGGAAGATATGCTTCTATGTTACTGGTAAAGCTGTTGTAGGACTCGTCTTTCACTTGTATGGCTTCAAACTGCTGCAGCTCTTTTTAGAACCAGAAAAAAATTGAAAAACATTAACATAGTTTTAGGGTTTCTTAATAATCTATTTATTTTGTTTAAAAACAAGAGTTAGTGATGTTTTAAAAGTTATGTTACATCCATCCATCCATCCATCCACCCACCCATGCATCCATCCATCAATCCATCTATCACCCATCTATCATCCATCCATCCATCCATCCATCCACCCACCTATCCACCCATCCATCCATCCGCACAGCCACACACCCATCCATCCATCCATCCATCCATCTGCACAGCCACACACCCATCCATCCATCCATCCGCACAGCCACACACCCATCCATCCATCCATCCATCCGCACAGCCACACACCCATCCATCCATCCATCCGCACAGCCACACACCCATCCATCCATCCATCCATCCATCCGCACAGCCACCCACCAATTCCATCCATCCAAAACGGTTCTTAACGTTTGCGGAAAAACACACAATCGAGCAACACAATCCACCAGTGGCGCACCATCGCTTATGTCAGGCGTGTCCAAACTTTTTGTCAAGGATGGCAACTTTTAATGACAAAGTAAAAACAGACCAAAACATCCCCAGAAAAGTCATCGGACTCTAAAGTAAAAAAAAAATAATATCTTTTACCATCAACCTATTTCTAACTTTTCACGGACAGAAAGAAATTAATTAACTTAGTTAGAAAGGCCACAGGTGTCCCAGGGACCTTTTTTTAAAAAGAAATATCAGTCAAATCAAACAAGAAAACTAGTTATTATTGAATAACCTTTTTCATTGTTTCATTTAATTAAAGTTTTCATCACAAAGTTCTCCTGTGGTTTTTATTACGTCAAAGAAATGGCACGGCTCAGCGGAGTTACATATTCATCCCCTTTCTTTCCTACTTGTACCTGACATTGTTCTTTCCACCCACAAAAGAGCCTTTCAGACGTTCAGCGTGTGACGAAGGGCAGCAAGAGAAAAGTGATGACCACCCTCGGATATAATACGCCACTTGCCATATAACCAAATGACACAACGGCCTCTTTCCCGATCCATCCGGGCACTCAGCGTGGTCCCGCTATTATTTCCGAGCGCAACGGAAGGCTCGCGACATCGCTGACCCTCGCCGCAGGTACAAGGAAGTTTAAGGATATGACAGCCGGGCGTAATGAAAAAGCACTTTTGGACTCTTTGAGCTCGTCTTGTTTACCTCCTCCGTCTGTGAGTGGCACTTTCATCTGTCTTCGCCCCTAATTGGATCCCTTGCACACATTCCCATCGGAGGATCTGCATCGTCTGGCGTACACAGCCAAAGTGTGACGCCTCCCCCCCCCTCACTATATCACACACTCTCCTCTGAGCACATTTGCCTTCATGTGTTTACCGCTGGTGTGTATAATGACAGCCCGAGCTTTGCCCTCACATTTATTTGCATTTCTTCTCAGTGTCTAAGGTCCCTTTCCTTAAACTTCAAACGAAGCACCAGGAGGGGGAAAAAAAAGAAGCGCTTCCATCCTTAAATGAAAATAAACCCTGAAAAATGATGTTTCAGACTCGGAGCAGGCGGGCTATTAGAGGCCAACCGCGGCTTCACCTCATCAAGTGAGGAGCAGCAGACAAGAGCACGAGCGCACAATTACCACACTTCAAACAGCCTCAGATTAACCAGCGTTTATTCACTGAATTTAAATGATTGTTGTTTTTTTTTTGCTAAGCCCAAAACAAACATCATTATCCCTCCTCTCGTGTATTAATTCCAAACTCATGAGTCTTTCTGTTAATAGCTGTATTAATAAATTGAACCACCTGGATTCAACATCCTCTAAACTTTTTTAACTTGAGGGCCGAAGTGAGTACTGGGGGACCAACAGCAGGTGACAGGTTAAATCAGTGTACCGTATTTTCCACACTATAAGGTGCACTTAAAAGCCTTTAAATTTCTCAAATAACAACAGTGCACCTTATAATCCGGAGCGCCTGAACATTACCTGGTGGGTGACATGTTTACAAACACTTTCATGACTCTGCGCCGACTGAGCCGACACGCCATGGGCGGGATTACCTCATTGCGTCATCACCGGGTGGGATTACCGACACACGTCACATCATGGCGGACTATGGAGTAAGATTACTGCCACCGTTTTGAGCGAGTGTGACTGTATCTTTTATTCTATGCGCCTTATAATCCGGTGCGCCCTATTTATGAAAACAGTTTTAAAATAGGCCATTTATTGAAGGCCTTAAAGTCCTGTGCGCCTAATAGTGCGGAAAATACGATACAGTGGTATGTGGTCGTTTATTGGTCACATTTCGGAAAACCATGCACGTATAAGTAGTGACCATTTAATTTGTACACGTTTTAATTAAACAAATGATTTTAAACTTGCAAATTCAACATGACTTATGAGGTCCCGTCTGTCTAAGCAACTTTCTCAGTAACGGTGACCTGAAGAGCTCCCATCATGCTTTGCCGCCTTGTCACAGCTGTCTGTCACTTTTGACATAGCTACTGTATACTTTAAATACAGTATTGTAGCAACCAATCAGCCGTCGCTTTATAGAGCAGGTGTAAGTACCATTTCAGTCCGGGAACTTCCCACGTGATGATGTCACATGAACGCCATTGTCTTTTTAAAAGGTTTTAAAAACTTTTTTTATGAGTGAACGAAACTTAAACCGAGCGATTAAAACCTGAAATGGTACTTCGCAAAGTGTTTTGAAGAATATCTACCCCTCTTTAAAAATCATCCTTTCATGTTCTAGTCATTGTTATGCTAACATTAAATATTGAAGGACAAAGTGTAAGAAGTGAAATAAAGAATAGGCAACACTGAGACGAAGGTTAATGTGTCTGGAGTGTGCCACCTGGTGGGGGAACGTCAGCATTGCGGTGTCGTAGTTTGAGTGCAGATCAAGGCTCGCTCCCCACGAAAAGGAAAACTCTGTGATCTATGAAAAAACGTTCTGTCCTTTGTTAAAGAATTTAAAACTTTTGAAAAATACATGTTGATTTAATTAAATAATTGAATATTCATTTTATTTAATAATGTGAAGGAGCAATGGTGGGCTCAGCCTTTGACCACCTGCAACAAAGTGAGATGTTCTGGTTGGTGAATCCTTCGTTAGATCTTAAAACAACTTTTGAATGGAGGATGAAGTACAATGGTGACATTAAGTGTACCACGGTTTATCACCTACTTTTTAAAGTTTCCATAATGTTCCTGGAAAAAGGGATAGTTGTGCACATTTTTACTACAGCAAAATATAATTGAATGAATAAACTTTACTTGTGGAAAGAAGATATCAACGTGCTCTGGCGGTGAAAGCCTGGACAGCATCGTCCCCGAGACTCCGCCGGCCTCCACAGAGTTCGCTGTCCGTTCCAATAAACACAATTCTGTCATATTTCCGTCGCCCTTCACGTCCGCGATCATTAAAGCTGCTGTAATCACAACTGCGGGACTCGTTAAATTCCTCGCCGCCGCTCGCCTGGAAGACAGACAGCCGATGCCACTAAAGAGAGCGCTTTCTGAATCACTGGGCCCGTCTATTATTCCTCTTTAATAGCATCACAACACTGCTATATACAAGCCGCTCGCACTCTCCACTAAAATCTTATCACAAAAGTAAGACGCCCATTAAAATTGGCGCCGTTTGAGATTCACGTTAAAGAGGCTTCGACACAAATACCATTAGCTTTCGTTAGCGATCACATGACTGATTGAAGGAACTGTTGGACTTATTTTTGAAAGATTGCCTAAAACCCTGTTTACACATTGATTGGAGCCAATAAATTAAAAGTTTTAAAGCGAAAGTATTTATTTAAGCCATCTGTGTTACTTATGGTACTTTTAATAACATCGTCCAATCGTTTTAAGCAACCCAGTCAAAATAATTGAACAAGTCCATCAAACTCAACTATCAGTTAAAATGTAGCTTGTTCACAACATTCTGAAGAAGACTTACCACCTCTTTAATACAATATTAAACTACATAAAGGAGTTTTTTCTGAGATAATACCATAAAACACTCCAAGTATCAATTCATATATAAAATAGCTAAACTTCAGACAACTGACCAGGATCTGTTTCCTTCAAATAAGAAAAACTCTAAACGTTGGAAGATGATGTCATGAGCATGAGCTGGAGTTTGTCATCCATGCGTTTGTGTCTTCTCTAGACTATTGTAACAGTTTGTTTTCATGTCTTAACAAGAAAGAGCTGTCTCGCCTGCAATGAGAATTCTGACCTGCTCTAGTAAAAGAACTCACATTTCCCCGATCCTTAAAACTGGTCACTGGCTGCCAGTTTCTTTCGAGATCAATTTTAAAATTCTGGTTCTTACTTTCAAATCTATTCATGGTCAGACTCATCCTTACATCAGTTATCTGATCCAGCCTTACACCCCAGCTCGGGCTCGGAGGTCTGTGGATCAGAATCTATTGATGGTTCCTGAACACACTTTAGGACCAGAGGAGAGAAATCCTTCCAGGCTGTTGCTCCTAAGCTTTGGAACGATCTTCCTCTCCCTCTGTGTTTGATGGATCTACTGAATCCTTCAATGCTTCCAAGAAACATCTTAAGACATTTTTATTCCTGCAGGCTTTTCCTTGATTTTCTGGGACTCCTGTGTTCGTCTTATATTTCTTGGCCTTTTAAAGCATGCATTATAGCTGTAAATAGTTTTTGATTACTTACTTACAAAAGAACAGCTAAAACCGGCTAAAATTATGATATTCCATACAACACAAGGTCAACTTTTACCTTCAGCACATTATAGGCAAAAATAAACAATCCTGATAATTACCTGTAGCTTGTACAAATTTACAAATATGTGATATAAGAGGAGTATTTTGAGGAAGACTTAAAAAAATGTAAACTATAAAAAGTCGAGTCAAGTTGTTTCATCGGTTTAATACAACCTTTGAAATACTATTTTTTTCATAACCCCTATTTGTAATCTTAGTCCCCTCCACCACTGCATATGTATTGACGGAAGCCAGGGAGGTCTTTCACATTGACCCAGAGGCAACACAAGGGATAGCACAAACACATTTGTTTTCGGGGCCTCTGGGTCACCTTGATTCTGAGGTAACACAAGGTTTAAATAAAACCATAAACACTCTCAGAATCAATCCCTGAACTAATTTACAAAAGTCCCCAGACATTTACCCCACCATAAAAAAATTACATAACTATTTACGGTGGCGTACATTTTCTCTGTGTAGCGATTTTAGTTATATTATATGACTATAAAAGTAAAGTAAAGATCTTTTTCGGTTTTCTCTAGATTCCCTGAAAACAATTTTCTAAAATAGATGCACAGAGAACAGCTACGTTATGATGACACACAAGTTAAACTTTCACTTTCCTCTTCAGGACATTGTTCGCAATAATAAACAAAATAATTTAACATAATAATATAATAATTTATTTATTATAATTAATATAATATTATTATAATAAAATTATAATGCAGGAACGGTGCTGACCAAGTCATGTTATTTGGGAATGGAAAGGATACTTCCCGGGAGCCTCGACGGCGACCCTGTAGGCCTGGAAACTCTTGTTGGGGTGAAAGTTGAAGATGAAGAGCACGTTGGCTCTGTCGAACACGATGACTTTATCCTCCTCATGCTTGGCACTGATGAACGCCTGGATGGGGAAGAGCACAGAGAACACGTTGGATGAACTATACAGCGGGAATGGAACGGGGGACCTCGTCCATCAATCTCACACCGGATTACCCCAACGTGTCATTAGCTGAGACGGCCAGTGTCACACGAACCCAGTATTTTGTAGCCGGCAGCCAATTTTCAGACTGAATGAGAAGATAAGCAACTGGCGAGTCTCTTCCTCGGTGTCAACAAATTGAGATTACCAGCCCGCTCACAAATATAGGTCAAAGTTATTTAGCACTGAGATCAATTTAACGTGTGACCCCAGAGCCCCTTAAGTAACACATTTAATATAGAAAATGTTAATGCAATCAACGAGTCGCTTGTTAATCAGAAATGTATTCTGATTACATTCGATGACATCATTTGTGTTGAATATATTTCAATGAATGAGTCGTCAGATATTAACCTACTGGGATTTAAGTTGCAAGAGGACCCTTCCGACTCTGGTTTTAGGAATCTTATTCCAAACAACTTTACAATGATTTTACATTTGTTACTGGGCCTCATTTTTTTTAAAGATGGTATTTTCTCTTAAGTAATATTAGCCTGTGAATCTTAACACGTCAAGACACTGGTTTCTGTCGAGTTTACTCAAAATTGAAACTTGGAAACTAGTGAAAATGTTTTATTTTTTACGAAGGTCGGTCCGTGAATATAATGCCCACATTAAACTGGTCCGCAACGCAAAAAAAGGATGGTGACCACAGTTGTTAAGGGTGTTCCTCAGGGGTCTGTCCTGGGCCTTCTATGAAAAGAGTAATATTTTTAATTTATAACTTTAATATTGTTGCTAATGTAACTGACTCAAATCTGTGTAATGTTTTGTCAATATTGTTTAGGGGCAAAATATTTCTATTGTCGAGAATCAAAGACTTTGACTTGATCATTTGCTAAATACATGTCAAATATCTGTAATATTAAGATGTTTTAGATAGATAGGTCATAAGGAAATTTACACTGCTTTATCTGTTTTCATTTTAGAACTTTTGGTATCCTCGTTATGTGAGAAGCATTTTTACTTCCAAGAACTTTTTCAGGAAGTGCTTTAGTTCTTAGATTGGTCCTTTGCGGACCAACATAAATAACTAAAATGCATGGCTGCAAAGTCTTTTGAAAATCTAGATGAAATACTTTTAATCTTCTCTTTTTGCTTAAGTACACATAGAGATGGAGAAACCACAGTGATTTCTCTCTCGTGAATTTAAAACATGTCACTGACAAATGTTTAATTCCTTTTTAGTGGTTCTCACAAAACAGTTTGCTTAAAAATGTGAGTCAGCAGTGCTCCACTCATAAATACAATAGAAATCAAAGACTAAACTATTTAGCTTTAATTATGGTGCTCATTATTGCCTATGACAATTTCTTATTGAATCTGTCATCCGGCTAAATTTAATTAAAAAAAAACCCTCAATTTTAATTCCTTGTATAAAATATGTTTTTAATCAACAAACGTTACAAAGCTTCATGCACATTTGCTTTCATTCTGTATTTTGTGTGTACTGTGTTACAACTAGTGATGGTCTGATGAAGCTTCATGAAACAGTGTCATTATTTTCAGAGTCCACTAGATGGAGGTCTCTGCACTATTTTCGTTTGTTTTGAACAACTGTTCTCATGAAACATTACATAATTTTAAATTGATGGCACCACCTACTGACCTCTAAACAACAAGACACTGCGTCATGAAGCTTCATCACTACTTACAAGGGTGAAAAGGAGAACTTGATGTGATGGACAATTAAACAAGAAGGAGTTGTCTCGCCTGCAGTTATTACAAAACTTCTGACCTGCTCTAGTAGAAGAACTCACATTTCCCAGATCCTTAAAACACTTCACTGGCTGTCAGTTTCTTTCAGGATCAATTTTAAAATTCTGGTTCTTACTTTCAGATCTATTCATGTTCAGGCTCCTCCTTACATCAGTGATCTAGCCTTACACCCCAGCTCGGGCTCTGAGGTCTGTGGATCAGAATCTGCTGATGGTTCCTGAACACGCTTCTGGACCTGAGGAGAGAAATCCTTCCAGGCTGTTGCTCCTAAGCTTTGGATCTTCTTCTCCCTCTGTATTTGATGGATCTACTGACTCCTTCAAGAAACATCTCAAGACATTTTTATTTGTGCCTTTTCCCTGATTTTCTGGGACTCCTGTGTTTGTCTTATGTGTCTTGATCTTTTAAAGTATATTTTAACTGTGTATTGTTCTTGATTGCTAATTGTGACCCTGGTTTAGAAAGGTGATTTAGAAATAACCTTGACTTACTTACTTAGTTACTTACATTAAATCAGTTCCATTAATTTGACGGAGACTAGAAGATGAGGAATGAGGTCAGGATCTCTCCTGGATGCCTCCATATGGGATGTGCAAGGCAGCTGGGAGGAGGACCTGGGGCAGACCCATGACACTGGAGAACATCTGGAGGGTGTTTCTGGATATATAATCTGGGCGTCTTTATCTTTTGCTGCCCCCCGACCCACCTCAACAGACTTGTTAGGCAGATAAATGGAATCCTTTTAGGTTGACTCATCAATCCCGATCAAAGTGTCACTTAACTATGGTGGCTGGGAATATGAGCTCCGCAGGATTACGTGAAATATGGACTATTAGTTAATGAAAATATGACTAACAGTTATTGATATTGAGAAGCTACGATAACAAAAACTCATTATGACTGAGACTTTCTGCACCGACGTCTCATCCAAGAGGGCGATCCTGAATCTCTGGCTGAGACTGAGTCGAGTCTGTGCAGCTTATGAAGTTTATTTACTCGCAGAGCTTTATTTACATTATAATAAGACGAGGAAACCTCAACTGGGAGTGTTCCTGCGCCGACAGAAGTCGGACAATCTGCGGCGTCTTCAAAGAGACAGACATGAATCGGCCATCTGTCGAAGCCATTAAGAACAAAACTTTCCGTTGAGGAGCGATCGGGAGGTGCTGCAGGATTCTAGTCGGCGGCGCGGATCACCTCGGCGATGGGTGTGGCGGACTGTGCAGATATTGACGTTATCCGTGAGTGATGTCGGATAAAGCTTCCGCTTTCAGCCCAGAACCAGAAACCCGGCCTCCAAGAACTTATTTTTCAGTCTCGATGTCGCCCTAATGCCTTTACTTTCACTTCACAGCAGCTTATTTTTGATTCATGGCTCTGCTTATTCAATTCTTTCTACTCTTTGCCCGAGTCTTGTGCTTCAGAGCCTAAAAAACATCCACATTTCAGCAGGTGATTATTGGACTGTTTCTCTCTCGGAGTGCTTCCAACATCACGTTTGACTTTCATCGTCACATATCGACTCTAGGTTTTGTTCACGAGTGGTTTGAGAGCGAGTGGACTCACAGGAGGAGCAGCCAGCCAGCCGTACTTGTCCTCGGTGCGGTTCATGTCCCGGTCGAAGTTATACAGCTGCCGGTACCGCAGCTGATCCATGTCCAACAGGTTGAACTGCCGCCGGGCGAAGTGGTAACTTTCGTTGTTGCCTTCCCGCGGGAAATCCAGCCACTCGGGGTGACCGAACTCGTTGCCTGCAACATGATAAAAGTCACTTCTGTAAACTGGAAAAAGTTATTTCTTTCATCCTTTTTAGTCGAGCAACTTTGAGAGAGATGAACGGCAGCGGAGTTTGGAGACCTTTTGTTAACCCCAGTTGTCATTTGCATGTTAGAAGCAGAGGCTTGTCAGAATTCCAGCTCAGACGGGGCTCCCAAAAGCAAGCACAAAAATGCTTAAAAAGAACGGTAACTATCACTAAAACAAAAAAAATGAAACACCTCATGAGCAAACTTTCCTATATTTTGATGCCTGTATACTTCCCAGTCTGTCTAAAATAAGATGATTTCAAACTGTCTTTTTTTGTTGTTTTTATGAGAATTATTTAATTGGCTGCTTTTACAAATAACATTTTTTACCAATCTTAATTTTTTTTAACAAGATTGCATTCCTTGAGCCCCTTAAAAAGACCTCCAAAAATATATAATATGCTATTTCTTATTTTTCCAAGCATCTCAGAGACCAAAACAAAACACAGAAAAAGCAAATGCCAGTGAAATTAAATTGTGTGAAAGTTTAATTGTAATTTTACAAAACTTGAGGGTGAACACGGATCAAGAAAACAAGTAAAACGATAGTTTTTTCAAACATTTACCGCTGAAAATTGAGTCATTCTCCCAAAATCTAAAAGATTCACAAAACTTTTATGAAGTCTGTTGGCAAAAAAAACAACAACCCAAAAATAAATCACAAAATGTTTTCATAAAACAAAAGTCAACTAAGGGGACCTACTGTATTAAGATACTTAAAAGCAAAAAATAAAGTGTAAAATAAGTCAACCTGGAACAAAATAAACAGAAACGTTTAGTAAACAATAGGTAAAGGCCAAGAAAAAGAAAAAGAAATCCAAACAAAAGAAAGAAAATGGCATTTTCCCTCTTATCCATATACAACTTAGCACAGCTCTGTGTAAGTGGCTCCAGCGACATCAACATCCTAAACAGGAAGTGACACGACAGAAGAAAAATCAACATCTAGAAACAAACAAGTAGAACCGGCACGCATTTGTTAACTTCTACTGTTTGATTCGATTTGAGGACTTCTCCCGGTGCTAACGTAGAAAATGCTAACTCAAACCCGGCGCACGACTGGCGCTTCAATCCCGTCAGTCGGGAAGACGAGATAATGAATCCGTCACCGACTGTCAAGACAACATCATGAAACAGCCGCCGGTATAATTAAATTCCCAGCAGAGGAAGGAAACACACGCGACAACAAACGGAGGAAAAATGCATGACAACTGGAAAAAGAAGTTACGTTGTTTGTTTGGCGAGACGAGCGTCACCTTCTTCATGATAAATGATGAGAAAGTAAGGAAGGACGAGGGGAAGGGTTGACAGTCTAATGAAATACTTAATGTAGGTGTTAAAGAAGCTGCAAACAATAAGCCGAGGAGCGCCACGAGCCCACTGCTCCTGCAGAAGTGGAGTGGTAAATACTTGTGAAGAGAAGAGGAAGAGGAGGCACACTCTCTTCTTTTGACATCTGCATCAATAACAAGCCTCCTACACAGCTGAACTCAAAACGAATTACACCTCAGACTGACAGTGGAAGACACTTTCCTCCTCCTCCCGCGCTCCACCAACATCTCAGACGCCGTTTTTCAAAATGCAAATCCTGGCACAAATGTGGCAGATATACTGTATGTGGACGCAACGTTGTGGGAGCATGTACTGCAGATCAATGACGCACACAGTGGAGACATAAGCCACACTCTTTCAACTCACTGCACTTTGTAAAAAGCAACGTACAGGTCGTCTTTATATTGCATTTCATGCTATCTTGAAAACGTATTTAAAACAAATGCAAACTGCTAGATCAAAATATTATTAATGGTGTTAAATTTCAACATCATTGTAAACAACATTTTAAGCTTTTTTACACAAACATCGACAATTTCTCAATGTTTGTAAAGTCCAACATAGAATTATTACCCAAATAATCCTCCGTTCTAACCTTATATTATTTTTTATAAGGCTAGGATGTCCAACCAACACATTAGCTGCCCTTTAAAGATATGATTTAAGTGTGTCTTAAATAGATGTTGGACTCTATTGTATCATCAGTACGTGTGTTTTTACAAAACTTTCTTTTCATTGAAATAATTACATTAGAAAATGTGCTTAAACTGAAAACGCTTCGATTTTCTTGTTTATCATAATCACGCCCACTCTGCTGTGATTAGTCAAACATCAAGGTTTGTCACAGTGCGTCATCAATCCCAGAAGTCTACACCTCACAAGGGACTCGTTGTATTAACAAAGCGGGGCTTACATTTTCTGGCTATTACAAATAAACCTTTTCACCTGAGGAAACATAGCCAGCGGATGACGTCACCCTGAACCTTGCAGGAGCCAAGTTCTTAAGCTCATATGTTCCGGTGCAATTTGAGTTGATCTTTTACGACGTTTGGTGAGTAGATAACGATCGAATTATCGATTATATCTAACCTTACCATGCCAACACATTATATATTTTCTTAAACCGTAATGTAAAGTAATGGACCGTTTAAATGAAATGCTGTACTTGCTAGCTTAGCTAGCTGCAGTGGGGTGACTTTAACTAGGGCTTTGTATCTTTCTGTGAATCTATAACACTAAATGTTTTTAAACTTTTTTGTGTCAAATGTAGGGGCATTTTTTCCCCGTTACATAAACATATATCTTTTTGGTTTATATTTGTCCTACATAATGAACATTTTAGGGGGGGGTATTGCTAATGTATCATGGTAATGGGGCAACGATGGTATATATTGCAATACTGTAGGAGCGGATATATTTGTACTAGTATTGTCGAGTACTTGACTTGACCAAAATATGGCCAAACATTTCCTTTTTAAGTCGATTCTCGACTGTATCCTCTCGTCCTCAGTCATTGCAATTTTTTTTCAGTTTTAAAGAAATGTTGTCCTCCCTGTAGAACACAGGGTGCTACAGAGCACTGAACACTGTGGCATTTCATTTTTTGACACAATATTCCAACTGCAAAACAAAATCCACTTAAACTTTGAAAAGGGTGTCCTTTTATGCGGAAAAAAGAGAGCAATTCCGAGAAGAACACTTTTGTGGGGACGTAAGTTACAATTTACTTTAAGTGTTACTGAGTCGAAGCTTTACCCCACTCCAAAGTTTTGCACTTGTGACAGTTTGTAAAGTGAATTTTGAATTTCCTGTCATGAACCGTGGAGCCTCACTCTTATTAATCCAACACAGAAGACACTCACGGTTCATTGAATCGTTCCATCTTGAGCCTGTGACCTGCAGCAACAGTTTAATTCACTTTCCCCTCTTCAACGTTTCCGTACAAGTTTTTAAACATGATCAACTTTTCTTAATCAGCGAAAAGGTAAGTGGAGTCAATCATCCGTGGGTGATTGGAAACGACTCGTTCCTGCCCCAGAAATGAAACACTCGGCACACTTCTCAAAAGGTTGAGTCCTGAACGAGCCGGCGGCCTCTTCAGCGGGCATGCGAACTACCCAGAATGCAAGTCGGCGCCCACATTATTAGAGGGAAATAAGTGCCTCACTTCGCTGTGAATGATTTCTCTTTTGACTCAAGCAGCTTTCTAATGTGGAGTGTGATTGTAACCTTTCGTCAGCCGGACCAGGACGTGGAATGATAAAGAGCAGCAGAGCCGACGTGTTTGGACGAGCGCGGTGAGAGAACTTTCACCGAAATTCTGCTTCAGCGAGACAAGTTGAAGAGATACATGGTGAACTGTAGGCGGCTTAAATAAAGCAGGAGGACGCCTGCAGCGTAAAGGCCATCCATATCTTAGACAGTTTCTAAAAGAGAAAATTACATTTTTTTTTCTCATGAACAAAAGACAACAAGACCCGTTTTGGAGTTGAAAAACAATTTGTATTCACTAAATGAACACCAACTAAATTCATTTTCTATGCTCCGGTTGTGGGTCTGGGATAAAATAGACTTAGTCCAGTGGAAATTCAACGAACAACTAGGGGCCAATAATATACCGTGACTGTTGTGAGGAGGCCCCGAGCCAAAACACAAAAGCAGTGAGAAAAATGTAATGCAATATGAGGTTTAAGAGAAGATGTAATTTTAGATTTTTGTTCTCTTTTTAATACGATGGTCACGAAAACTCCCAGTGTAAACTGTTTACACTAGAAGACTTGGTCTCAATGTTTTCCATCTGTGTAGCACGTCAAGCATTTTAGCTCCCACTTCTTTAATGTTTTCGGAAGTAATTCTTATGTTGTGGCTTCAAAACAAGAGGGACGTTACAAACAAGCATCCAGTTTGTGTCAGTCATATCATTTCTGTCTGTAACTCCCAAAAGAAAGGGAGTACTCTGAAACCTCTCCCACCTTTTAGTCTGCGAGGAGGAGAGTAGAAAATGGGTAAATTATTATTATTAATTTGGGGTAAACTATCCCTTTAAAATGGACTAGATTTATAAAACTAAAATAATACAGAGAATTAGAAAAAAAAGTAAAAATTCAAAGTTAACTACACACAAAATTAGAGAACAAAATATAAAATAAACTTGTAAAAGGCGTTCATAAAAACTGCTGAAAGAGCCCCCCCCCTCACCAGATTGCAGCCAAGTCTCCACAAGAAGTGACCTCTGGTGACCCCTAGTTGAGTTTTGCGATTCCTTTCCTAGACAACCTCTCCTACTTCATAGAAGTGCCAAATCTAGATGCTGTTCAGACAGCATGGATATTGGATGAGTGAGCTCTAGGTTGGCTACAGGTCATTTAGATGAAGATTTACGGTATTTTTAGTCAGGCAGTATGAAAACAGGGTCTGCTACTTGGTTGCATATTCTGGGTGCAAGAAAAAGGAAGTTTTAATTTGGAAATTAACCAGATCCATCCATTGTTGATCTGTTTGTATTTGATTTCGCTAACGTTAGTCTGTCACTGCTTTTAGTCAATTCTTCTCACTAGCCTGTTAAAGTGATAGTTCACACAGAATTCAAACTTCACCCATGTTCTTCTCACCCTCATCTCGTCTAAGGGTCGGGATTATTTTCAGAGTATCAATATCAATGTCTGGCATGCTACTAACATTTACAATGTAGTTAAATGAGGGGACACTGGTAGAAATAGCTTAGAGACTGGGTGCTTCCGCTACAAAAACACAAAAAATATAAAGACTGAGTTTTTCCTTACAATTTCTAATATCGAGGCTTCAATACAAGATGGACGTTACCGACGTGCAGTATGGAGGTATTTGGATGTTTTTAAGTTTACTAAGATGAAGATGAAGACAACTGAGCTCCAGTCGCGACATTAAAATGAACAAACATTTTTGTCTCTTGAGACTCTAAAAGAAAAATAACTCTGAAAATAACTCTTGGTCGACATGAGGGTAAGTAGAAAATAAGTGAAGTTTTCTATTTTAAGTTGGACTTGATTTAAAAAAAAAATCAAAATCCAAAAATGAAATAATACATACAATTAAACTAGTTCAAATTCAGTTAACTCTAAACCTCTAAAACATTAAACAACCAAATCTAAAATAAACTGGTCAAAGACTGAAAGAAAAAAAAACTCCTCGGGCCCAGTCTCCATAAGAATCCACCTCTGGTGGCCCAGAGTTTGTAGTAGCTATCCCTTTAACTAGTGAACATGATGACAAGAACAAACGACTTCTTGTAAACTGCAGCGACATTAATTATTACTGAGATCCCTCCAAGTACAAGCAAGTTTCCTTCGGACATGGAGTTGTCCATCAACTGTAAAGTGCGCGAACATTGATCCAGAGTTGTGCTTCTCATTTACTCCCATAGTGAGTTGTTGTTTCAATACCCTGAAGTCCACAGTGGGATTCAAACGGCTGAGTCTACCTACATCGCGTTCTCATCAGTGGCTTAGGCGAGCGACAACCTTCAAAGACGTCGGCTACGAGTTTGTGTTGTGCTCAAGGTATTCAAGTTCAGATGCTGCCGCAGCCATATTTAGTCCACCGTCGTATTATTTACCCCAAAAAAAGGACGAGTGGAGTTGATTGATTCTCTGCACTAGTTGATTTAGAGCCGCGTGGAAGCCGCTAACTCCTCTTTTCATTTCAGCTTTGAAGAAACACATTGGACACACCTCCGCCGGGTAATGATGGCTGACTCCTGGTGGATAATACCCCAATATTCCTCCCATATGCCGGCATTAATAACCGCCATAATCACCTTCCTCTGCTTCCTCACAGCTGAAGTCTGCCAGATAGCTGCTCTCTATAGAGATGATGAACACGGCGGAATAAAATGAGCGTTTGTGTTATATAATAATAACCGAGAGGTCTCAGATAAAGCCAAGCGGTGGAACTTATTTTCTCACATCATTAATAATCCTGATGGAGCCGTCTGGAAGGATTGTGCCGAATACTCGCAAATAAGTTGCTTCCATGAAGCGTCTGAAGAAATTACCGCTTATCGTGAGATCATCCGGAGACGACGCGGAAGGTCAGCTGTGACCGGGAGCTTAAGAGATTGGGTTTTATCAGCCCTTACATTATGACCGGCTGAATGCCAATGTGTCCGAGCGTGAGACCAATGCAACTGTCCATCTGGGGGAACAAATAACGTCATTTTTGTCAACGAATGAAGCGAGTTATCACTCAGCAATCCATCTTCCTTTGCTCAGACCCTGAACACTTTTGTTGGCAGTAGAGATTCTAAGACTACCACACCAAAGTACTGTGCTGTGTCTCAAATCACATACTTCTCTTAGTATACTAGAAGTTAGTATTAATCAGGATAGTGTACATACTAACTAGTACGCAAATTCTCCACAGATAGTATGTCTCAAATCAAACACTGCCGCTACGCACTAACAGGAAATGACGTGACAGCTTCTTCTTCTACTACTATTTAAGGATGGTTCAACCAACTGTTGGAACGCTATCGCTGACACCTGCTGGCAGCACGTTTTGCAAGAAAAAATATGAGAATCGAAATATTCGCGAGATATTTAAGTTGGTATCAGCAGCACACGCACATCAATAATCCAGGAAATCTCAACCTCCAAGGGA
This sequence comes from Callionymus lyra, assembly GCF_982586985.1. Lineage (NCBI taxonomy): Eukaryota > Metazoa > Chordata > Actinopteri > Syngnathiformes > Callionymidae > Callionymus > Callionymus lyra. The sequence continues at coordinate 20,846,010 of NC_141824.1, forward strand.
CTCGTTGTACAAACAAAGCGGGGCGTGATTACAGGTGGCTTGAAGAGGAGTGAAGCCATTATTACATCATAATGGACTCCCGTTACCTCTCATTCGCTGAGATTTCAGACGGGGGAGAACTTTATAAAGTAATACGTTTAAAACATGGTCATGATGAGAGACTTACTGCATCTTGCAGTTTGAGTTCAAACCTGCATTGCAACATCTACCTGCCAAAAAACCCCAAAATACGAATAGATTTCTAAGTGAAATTTCGAAGTCCTGTTATCGCTAAAGGTGTGTTAACACTGAACGTGATTTGTGTCTCAAGTTGCCCCTTAACAAAGCAGGTCAACTTGCTGGGTCAGAAATCCTTCCTCTGTTTTCAAAACAGACGGTTCCTGGAGTTCCCGAGCAATTGAGAAAATCCCTGGAACATCGACCGTTTGAGGTGAGCAGCAGTTCTGTAAAGCGCTTCTGTTAATAATATGATTAATTGGGGTCAAGTGTGTTTACACAGCGTAACATCAGACAGCTTTTGGGCAGACATATCCCATTACTCCTGCGCGCACACCTGCATCAGATACCAGCCTGACAGTGACACGGTCCCCACAGTAATTAGCAGCAAAAGAAGGAGCCAGAGATCGATGTGTTTTCCATCGGAAGGGATCCTGGAACAAGCCGGATCAATGAACGGTATCAGCGCAAGGAGGCGAGAGTCACAGCTGGATTTAGATGCAACACACAACAACATCAAAAAGAAAAAAAAAATTATATTATTATTATATTACAAGAATTATTCTCTAAGGATGGCTTCTTGAAGTCAGGTAGGTTGTCTCACATGATCTCACGGCGGAGTTGTCGAGGAATATTTGTCTCTAAAATGTTCAATTCTGTGTCTCTCCAGTGAGTTTTCACAGATGACAAGTAGACGTGCGGGTTTTCGATAAATAACCGAGGCCAGTCTGAATAGTGCCAGAGTGTGAATAAAGAACACTCTAAGATCAAATCAACGTGCATGTCTAACTTGAGTCAGAGTGTGCTCCGGTCGAACCACTGAGCCTTGCAATCAAGTGGCACCATCGACTTCTTTAATGATGACTCGGCACTTTTTCAATTAAAGTGATAGTTCATCCAAAATTCAAACTTTGCTCATTTTCGACTCCACTTCATGTCGACTAATTGTTGGGATTACCTTAGCAGTAATTCGTTTCTTTAGTTATAGACTATTTTTTTGGTCATTTTAATACAAATACAACACCCAGGTTTGTCAGGTTAAGTTTGACAGACTGACCTAAGTCACCCAAGTACTGACTCAACCCTGGAACTTTATCATCAGGAGCAATAACCAGAGTTTCAGTTTTGTCGACATTTAGCTGCAAAGTGTTTTCACTCAGCCATGGTTTGATTTCTAGCAAACAAGTGACTAAACTGTTGGGCTCTGGGGCTCAGTTGGATCAAAAGAGCAGTAGAGCTGGATGTAGTAGTATGAAAAATAATAAAGGACCCAGAACAGAACCTTGAGGGACTCCACACAACAAAATCATCATTTAAAAAGACACTTAAAACATCCAAATACCTCAATACTCTTGTATTGAAGCCTCAACATGAGAAATTATTCCCCAAAAAATTAAATAAATCTGTATAATTTAAGTTAGTTTGAAGCGGGTTTGATCAATCTCTCATTTCCTGCCTGACGACTTTGTCATTGAGCAAGATTAAGGATGCTAGCCTAGCCGCATCCGCTAAAAACAAGCTTGAAAAATAGACTTGTTCAAGAACAATTCCCCATTTTTGGGTGAAGATGAAGACAATTAAAATACGTACATTTTTGTCTATAACTCTCAAAAGGAACATATTACTGTGAAAATAATCCCAACTCTTAGTCGACATGAGGATGAGTAGAAAATGAGTGAAGTATCACTTTAAGAGCTTTTAGTCAAGAGTGAGTCCCGGTGGGAAGAGTGGAACACTAAAGTCCCACAACACCACCACCATGTTAGTTTGTAAACTTCTCCATATTTATTTCTTTAATCCATGTCACTGTAACGTTCGCATGCTGCAGTCGAGGGACGCTGCGAGAGATGTTCCCACCATCAACCGCCCACACCAGGTGACTTCCCTGACACATCAACCCACTTGATATACACTTTAAACATTTTTCCTTTGAACAGCGGCGGATAATTGCAGAGATATTCGAGAGCAGTAGACGTTTGATCCGCTCACCTGGTCAGCAGGTGGAGCTGAAACTCTTCCCCGGCTTGTGTTTACGAGCGAGCGCATGAGGCGATAAACACATTTCCCCTGAGCAAGGTCAGCGGCCGACATCGTTAATTATCTATTTATTATCTTAACTGCAGACTTCTGTGGAGCCCTGCCACGACCCCCCCCACGCCCCCCCGGTCGGCTGGAATACGAGGAGGGTCTCGACGCTCCTCCAGGAAGACTCAGCTTTCATAAGGAGCATTATCATCCAATGTCAAAGCCAATTGAGGAGCTGCTTCACTGCAGCTGTGACTCACGAGCGTCGAGACGCGTTGGAGAAAATCCATGACAGCAACAGAACAAATCTCATGGCTTTCACACTTTTATTTCCCGAGTGGATCACAAGCAGAGTTGTTTTTTTTAAATCTCACTGTGAGGTTCTTTTGTTCATATCAGACACAAATGACTAACTTTACAGATCTGCAAATATTCATGAATCAATATGGTACCAACAATTACAGAGTCCAAAATCAAACAAATATTTTTTCCCGCTTAATTTACTTTAGATATGCAACGTTTTGTTTTTGTGTTTTGTCATTTGATGTTGCTTTCAAAGGCCGACTTTACAGAGATGCTTTGATGTATATTTAAGTGGGTGTTGTGTTCTTTGAGTTTCGATCGTGATGTTCTGTAACAATTGTTTGGGTTTAATTGAGTTGTATTTAAAATGTTTTGGATTCATTCATCAGTCGTTGTGGTTTTAGTGATTTGTCATGTTCAGGAATTCATTGTTATTTATGTTGTTGTGTCATTTTTTATCCGGGTTCATTTCTGTGTTTAAAGGACAGAGGTTGTTTGTGTCAACTGGTTTCACTCCATTGTTTTGTGTTGCCTTCAAGTTCTTGTTGAGATATCAACGGTTGTGTTTCCAATTTACTTTATAATTGTTTATTTGTTCTGTTTGTTATTTTGGATTACATTATGAGTTGTGCTAATTAGTATCTCTAATCATTTCTTACTGTGATTAGAGTGTTGTTGCTGTGTGTTCAGTGTTTCATGATTGGTCTTTGCATTTTGGAACATTCATTCATTTGTTTTTGTGTTTAGCAATGTAAAGTTTGAGAGATATTTATGATAATTTGTTTCCCTATTTAACTGTATTGTCATTTCTGGAATATTAAGGAATCAGTGTTGCGTTTAATAGTTGTGTTTGGTACCGTGTTGTTGTATTTTGATGATAAATTATGAATCAATTACAACCTGTTTTTCATTTTTATTTGATCATTTTCATGACTGAATTGTTTGGTTGTGCTGGACACTTTCTTGTGTTTTGTGAAAAATGTTAGGCTATTTTTTACTGATTGGTTCATTCCAATTTCATAGCTTTTGTTAATTTAATTGTAATTTTTACATTATAATCTTCTTCCTAGGGAATTGTATTCAGTGATTGTTTTCTGCTATCCAGCTAGTTAGTCAAGGCTAAGTATACTCAAAGCTCTAGCACGCTAACTTGTGTTAACTGACACACAAGGTCTTTAAACATCTTTAATCGTTCACGCCAAATCAAATTCTTACTTAAAGAGCAGTAAAAGCGAAATCCTTCATAAAACATTCAACCCATAATTTATAATGCGCGTTAAATGCAATGTTTTTTATAACAAATGTTTTATTGCGTGTTAGACTTAGTTGCAGTAAGTCTCTCATCAGGACGATGTTTTAAAGTTAATACCTTATAAAGTTCTCCCCTGTCTGAAATCTGGGCGAACGAGAGGTTACGAGAGCGAGTCCATTATGACGTAATAATGGCTTCACTCCTTCTCCAACCAGCAGTCACCACGGCCGCTTTGTTTAAACTACGAGTCCCTTAGTGGTAGAGACTTCCAGGATTTATGACACATAGTGAAAAAACCTTGACGCTTGACCTATCACGGCAGAGTGGGCGTGATTAAGGTAAACAAGATTTAATCTTTAGAAAGATTAGAGGGAACATAATGTGAAAACCAAATTCTCCTGACATGTTCTAAATGTTGAAGTCGTCCTCTTCAAAATGCAGTAGGTCTTTCATCATGACGTTGCTCCGTTTTGAAGTTATTACTTAATAAAGTTCTCTAATGTCTGAAATCTCGCCAAACGAGATTAAGGTTTAAATTAAACATTCTGTAGTCACTCTGGTGGAGGTGTCCTCCCCTAGAAGCCCTAAATCAGTTAAGTACCTACATGTTAATTGTGAAACAAAATAAATATTTATGTAAACATGGTGAGAGTTACTTCTGCCCCTAGGGGATTTTGTAATGTGTACACTAAGCAGCAAACCTTATTTTTATTATTCGTTTTTAATGTATAAAACAGGAGTTTTAGGGATGAGTTTGAAATTTACGTGAGTCCTTGAATGCAACTCGTGTTTTGTGACCAATCAGAGCAGAGTGGGCGTGGTTGCTTGGACGAGACTTAGCCAAAACAGCGCATTTTAAGTGGGCAGGGCTTAAGCGTATTTGCTAATGTAAATATCTTTATTAAATGAGAGTTTTGTGCAAAAAGAAACATACTGATGAGTATAATAGAGGTCCTAACACAATTTAAGAGACACTTAAATCAGCACATTAGGTGCCCTTAAAACATTTTTCAGTGGGCGGGGCTTAAGTTAATTTTCTAATGTAAATACTTCAATGAAAAGAGAGTTTTGTACAGACACGAACATACTGATGAGAACAATAGAGGTCCAACATATATTTAAGATACACTTAAATCAACACTTAAGTCGCTCTTCATGGTTGTGACTTTTTAAAGTTAAAAAATGATGCGAATGAAATTTAATTGTCATTGATTTAATATATTTTGGTTATATGAGGTGAAAAATCTTGTGACAGTTTACTGTTGCAGGTGAAAGCTGTGACAACTCACCGATGAAGTTGAGGTATCCTTCTCCGCCCAGTCCGTGCGTGATCAGGCGGATCATCTTGTGCAGCTGGATGCCGCGATCGACGACGGGGGTCATGGGAGCCTCGCTGCCCATGTTGGTGTACATCTCTTTGTCCATCAGCCAGAAGGCCAGGGTCTTATCGCCGACCAGCGCCTGGAATCCCCGGGAAAGTTTCCCACTCATTCTCTCTCAAAGCCTCCAATGCTTAAGAACCTCACCTGGTCGTGACTCTCGGCGTAGGCGATGCTCTTCTCCCCGTAGCGCCGGTTGACCAGCGTGTGCACGATGTTGCCCATGTCCCAGTCCTCATCCTTCAACTCCTTCAGGATCTGACGGTGACAGCGAGGCGTTATTGCTGCGGGGAGTGATAGATGTGCGGCTCACGGATTCATTCGCGCTCTGACTGATGTGTGAAGTTCCGAAAAAAGTCTCTCTGGCAAGTTTTTCTCTGGGATACGCTTCCCTCCTTCAGATCAATCCCAGCTTTGACATCTCTATATCCACTCGGTGAGTTATGTCCACCTTTGAATGGCCGTAATGGACTTTTTAATAACACGGCCGCAGCCCATGGGTAGAGAGGGATCATCTCCCGCCACCTGAGATGGGCAAGGTCACAGCCTCTCCTCCAAACTCTTTCCACGATAAATCCAAGCGTGGAATCAATGACGCGCCCGCTGGCCCTGCCTGCACTCACGCTTCCTGCCAAGGAATCATTTTCAGAGGTCAGAAGGAAACGGGGTCGCTGGAACAGCAGTCTGGAGCACATCTGCCCACACAGTGTTGATCCCGACAACTGGGCTCAATCAATCAGACTTAACAAGACAACGGCGAACATCTAGCACCGCTTTAAATGGATCTGCCTCTCCGCTGCGCGTCCCAGACACGCCTGTAGGGGGCAGCAAACATTTATTCAAACCTAGCTGATGAGTCTGATCAACATGCTTGTTGTTTCCACCTTTCATTTATATTTGCTCGGGCAATAGTTTGTTGAATAACTTTTTCCTGTGTTTATTGAATAGTTTGATCGCATTTGAGGTTGTGTTATTAGATTTTGTTCCGTTTACAGATTTTTGGACGTTTTTTCTTGTTATATACTAATAATTTGTTTTTGTTTTTAATACTACACACGTTTTTTCGTGCAGGTGAAGTAAATCATTAACTTTATTTAAATATTCATTGTCTTTTGTTTGAGATGGGTTGTCAATACATTATTACTTAATTTGTTTTGACACTTATTGTTGCTATCTCAAATGGGATTTGTAATGACATTTTAAGTTATGAATGTTCCATGATTTGTTATTATTTTTTTAAAAAAGTCGTTTTTTTAGCGGCTTAAGAAAAAGTTATAGAAGTTATATTTATTGTAATATACATAGATGTATATCACAAACACATTCGGTAAGAGAAGATTCAACATGGAAGATGATGTTGCCTGAAAAAACAATGTTGACACTTATTGTTGCTATCTCAAATAGGATTTGTAATTCCCGAAGGAGACCTCCTGAGGTATCATTAAAGTTCTACCTAACCTAACCTAATTCACTGTCGTGTTTAGTGGTTATGTTTTGTGTTTAATAAGTGAGTGTCACGTTAATGTTAAGTAAGTAATGCTATTTCGTTATTCTTGTATTTAGTCATTCTAGTTTTCACAAGGAATACGTAAATATTTAGTAAGATTCACGGACAATGATGTTTGATGATGACATAGGGATTTCAAGTGAGGAATTAGGGCAGGAGATGGAGATGAAAGAATATGTTTGAGTGAGAGGATGCAAAGAAGAGAGTGCAGACAGGCTGGAATAGTATGGAGTGGAAAAACTTAACTAAGATTTGTTTTACTTCCAAAATGCATGGTATTAACAATTTAGTTTCTTTCATATGATTATTAAAAAAAACAACAAGAGTATAAAGATGCTAACATTTGGCAACAACATGCAACTCGACATCAAAAGCAAAAAAAACTTCTAAAGGTAAAAAAGAAACTACCTTGAGATGAACATAAGAAAAACACCCCTGAGACGTGTAGTTAAACAAACCCTAACAATCTTGAATAATCATGACTTAAATGAGGCAAACACATGCGATGGGAATCAACAACACAAAGGCAGATGTCGTCTCCGACTCAAGGTTGACAGAACCGGCGTCGGCCAGACCGGTGGGGGAGCGAGCGAGTCAATCTCAGTGACAGGCGGACGTCTGCTCTGTGGAAGCAGCCGTGACAGCTGACTGACACGTTAGGAAACCTTTATATTACTCTACAGAGCCATAATCTGAGAGTAAATTGTGCGATCAATATGTGGGAGATGGACCGGCTGCTCTACCTAAACACACACATTCTGCTCCATATATCACCCAGCGAGACGCGCCGGGGCCGGCGGCCAGGTTCCTCATGCGGAGTGGACCTAGGTGACATGTCATTACCTAAATACAATCTTAAAGGATATTTACGAGTTATTCAGCGGCACTTCCTGCAGCTGGAAATTGGTATTAACGTTCCAAATTGTGTTGATTTGACACACTTAAGAGCATATGGTGGAATCATTGCACTTAATGACCCTTTCAGCCCCAAAAGTACGGTTTGTCAAAGAGGCGGCGATAACAGTGATGACTCAACACAAGACGCTGAAATAGGCAATAAATAACTGGAAATAAGAAACTGGTGCTGCAGATGGATCTGCTAATAAACACCAGCACGGTTTGAGTCGACGAACACACGCTGAGGTGGCGTTGGATTTAATATTTTTGATGTTTGATCAATTATGAGAAAAGTTTGCACAAAAAGTCAAGAGATTTCTAGGTGAGGTAACAAATATTTAAAAAAAAACGGAAAAACGATTTTAAATAATAACAATGATAATTAATAATAATGAACATACATCACTATTACAAGAAACATGTTTAAATTGTATTATTTTAATACAAGCACATTGTAGAGTATAAAATATTAAAGGGGTTTATATAGTTATAGTGTATGTATAATCAATAAAATGTTTTGTTATTTTATTGTCTTTGCGATGTGTTTGTTTAACAATAATACAATTTTCATTTTAAATTTTAAAAAAATTAATTAAATGTATATTTATTATTCTCAATTATTATTTAAAGTTTTATTTTGAATATTTACTATATATATATATATATATATATATATATATACATTATTTTTGTTATTATTTGTGCGCATGGAGGGAAATTAATTCAACATTTAAATAAAGACAAATCTATCTATATCCAAAAGTTATAAATAAAGATCAAAGCTGGTAAAAATAAAACTCAAAACAGGAAAGTAATAAATCAATTCAAACATTTAACATATATTATTGTTATATTTTAAAAACAGAGATGAATGAATAATTATAGTCAAAGAGTTTCAATATGATTAGAACAGGGGAAAACAAGGGAAAATAGTGCAGAGACCGCCATCTAGTGGGCTTTGAAAATAATGACACTGCTTCATGAAGCTTCATCACTACTCAATACTGCTTCTAACTCAATTTAATCTCATCCTCCGATTTTCTTCCGAGGCACAGCGCAAAATGCAGAAAGATGTTCATAAAAGACTGCAGACATCGCCGTGGTGTCACTGACCTTTTCAAAGATGAGACTTGTCCCGGCTGACGAGACAAACGACGCGATCTGTCAAGGTTTCAGCAGAACAACTTCCCTCTAAGTCCAGAATTCAATCGAAGGCAGGTCGAGGGTTTTTATTTCAGGTGTTTGTTTTGGAATGAGATGTCAAACAAAAGAAGTCTCGCGCTGCTAGTGTCAACGTTATTAAGGCATGTCCAATCACATCGGAAAAAGTCTGTCAAAGATTTTGTGGATCAGAAAACTAACTTTCCTTACTCACTAGCTTCTCTGGAACAACACAATACAGGTGATTGTTTAGTTTGTCTCCTTCAAAATCAGTGAGTGAATGGTCGTCTTTCCAAAAGTTTTCTATGAAAGACTGGTGAACTAAACTGAAAGACACCAAACTGGTAAAGATTAGGGAAACAATGAATAGTTTGATCAATGAAAACTATTGTTTTCCCTTCAAAGATTGGACACAGAAGAGCAAAAAGTCAATAATAACATTAAACTATGAAAAAATAGAATATTATATATAAATCATATTTAAATTAAAAAACACATCTCCAAACGAGGCATCTTTCAACAACTCTTAAAGGAAAGTTACAAATGTGTCTAAACTGAATGTTTTGACCGCCTGGATTACCATAACCACACCCACTCTGCTCTGATTGGTCAATCATTAAAGGTTTGTCACCACGTGATATCAATCCCAGAAGTCTCCACTTCCAAGGGACTCGTTGTATAAACAAAGCAGGCGTGATTACAGCTGGCTGGAAGACAAGTAAAGCCATTATTTCATCATAATGGTCTCTTCTCTTGTAACCTCTCGTTTGCCAGGATTTCAGACGGAGGAGAAGTAATAAGTTCAAAACATGGTCATGATGGGGGACTTACTGCATCTTTGAGAGAAAGACTTTGGAAACATCTGAGTCAGTTTATTTTTCCCTTTAAATAAAGATACCTTTTATGTAAAAAATGGAACTATGGTGTTAAAAAAATGTAAATTACAACCAGTGTTTTTTTAAAGGCAGATTTCAAAGGTTATGATACTTGTCCAACTCTTCTAAACAACAAAGACACACAAACAAACAGCGTGATGTCTCGCAACATCTCACAGATAAATAGTTTTCTCGCTCCAAACGCACTGTGATTGCCTGAGAAGATATTTGCATTTAGCAGGAGCAGAAAAGGTCTGGAGATGAATTGCTATATACATTGATATTAGGAAGTATTAGCAGGCAGTATAATGATTTATTGGGAAAGCAATTTTTGTTTTTCAATGCAGAGAAAGTAATCTACACCGCCTTGACAGCCGGGAAGTTAGAACAACAAGAGATATATTCTCTAAGCCATACTCTGAATAAAAATGGTCTCGTTAGGACGGAATAGTCGGCGGCATTTCTCATCATATTCCGTGTTTAACTCAAACACGAATAAATTAAGCAGTAATTCAGCGAAACACAGAACGCCACGCTAAAAGACAACAAATAAATCCAGATTTCTTCTGCCAGCTCCGGCTTCAATTTCACTGCTAAGTGATTGAATTTGCGAGATAAACCCAGCAGAACACGCCTTCGATATCCACGCGCACTCTTTTACGAATCTCTTTCACCAAAACGCGCCGGGAGAAGACGGACCCCGGAGCAATTAATCTGGGCCAAAGAGTGTCGGGGCCGGGGCTGGGAGTGACTGGGTTGACGACTTCTCCGCCAGCAGCTCGCCCGAGTCGGCCCAGGACCAGTCGCGCTTACTGGCACCGCTGACACGCCACTTCATCAACGGTAATGAGCGGCGCACAAATCTAACTTTACAAGCCGGGCTGTCACGAGCCGACCGCGGCGCTCGGATTAATTAGGCAGAGCCGGAAATAAAATAATAAACGGAGGAATCAGAGCATTCAGGACGAGGTCGTCGCTCTGCCTTCCGAATGATATAGGAGTCTGTTAATTCAAGGTAGAACATGATGACGTTTCGCATTTGTCGAGCAGCAAATTCAACCCACTGATCCCACGACTCTATTTGTTAGCAATTTAGCCAGTTAGCAATAATTACCACGGAAGAGGATGTTGAAAATGGGAGAATAAACAATATAATCATGAGAGCCATCATTTTTAGATTTTACTTATTTAAAAGAAATATGACTTATGGACAAATAAAAGTACAGAAATCGACTTTATACCAGCCTGGACCTTTTTTGCTTGTATGTTGACCATGACCGCAGATGAGTAAATAAAAAGTACATCATAAGCCCTATTCACACGGGACCTCGGTGTTTTGTAAATGACCCCCCCTCCTCTGTGTTATTTTAAGTGCATTCACACGGGATAAGCGACGTCTGTAAAACAGTCATTTTTACTGACATTACCTAGAGATACAGATGTAAAAAGGACTGTAATTACTGAAAGACAAAGTAAAATTGTAACCAAGCGTTCTTTGTTTTAAGAAGATAAAGTGGACAACCGTTTTTTTTTCTGTCGTTTCTCTCCCCAACTCAACAGCGCTGCCCTGCACAAAAATGTGCCCCAACATTATTCTTACAGAAGAGACACAGTCTGTCACAGTATTGTAACCGAGTGTATTCGTGTGGGAAACAACGAGGCTGGAACTTAGTTTGTAGCTGTGCAGCATGCAAATCTTCTTGACTTTCGTCATGTGGAACACACCCCCAACAACAAGGAATTCCATCTACTTCCTTTTCAACCCCTTAAAAAAAACAGCGGAAGTAAATATTAACACAATGGCGAGTGCCTAGAAGTCCGTTACAGTGGCATATATGCGGCATTCAGAATTACAAACGCAGACATTCGCATTCACAAAGGATTATTATTATCAGCCGGCGTCTGTGTTTGGTGTGTTATAGTAGGTAATTTGCGGCGGAATTATTAAATTACAAATCACAGACATGGCGCATTCGCATGAGATTAAAACGTAGACTTCTCCGCAATTATTACAAATTACCAGAGGTCCACAGGTAATAATTATCCTGTGCAAATTGGACATTAGGACATCAGGTGATGAACCTAAATTAAACGACCACTCCAAAGCAAGTCTCATCTATATATTAGTGTATTGGATAACTGTTAGAGACAAAATAAAATGCAGGATAAAGAGAAAATTTGATTGAAAAATATAATTTATAAATACTGTGCAAGGGCCAAAAGCAGGCTGTGGAAGGGCCATGTATGGTCCAAATGCCATACATTGCCCAGATGAGTTCAGAACCTTATTTTGTTATTTATTTTTTAAATCTTAAAATATGGTAAAGTTTTTACTTTCATTGTAATGAAAACAAATTCCAGTATAAAAACCCCAAATCTTACTGAAATAAAAATGTTTTGCTCATATTCCGGCCTTCATATCACATTCCCTGTGTCATTCTTGCTCTTTAACATCCTCCTGAAAGCATTTTTGGGCCCAAAATCACACAAACTCATCCAAACCCAGTGTCTAATCTACTTCCCACATTAGGATATTTTCATTTTCCCGCAGCCGTTGGTCCTAACTGGCCTGTAAATGAGTCATATCCATGGGCCGTGCACGAGGATGAGCTACACGGCATGAATCCCAAAACTGCGGGATTGAAAAGAGATTTCCGCATCAGAATCTATAAATAAGTTCTCTTTGTCGTCTTCCGTATTCCGTCCAATCCGTCCATCTTTCTGACTGCCTGCCTTCTTCTGCTCCACGTCTCCTTCTGAGCGCCGCACACCTCACTGGAGTCTCCACTCCAGTCCGTTCTAAACCTCCCTAATTGACACTCTGAGAGAGGAGGCAAGTCCAGTCCTGAGTGCACTTCACTGACTGTAGCCGGCCTTGTGAACGCCCGTCCCGCCCGGCTATACATTAAACATGAAGCGCGCGAGTCGCCGCCAACTTCCCTCAGGGTGAAATAAAGTTATTGAGAAACGCAGGGAAAACAAAAGCTGTGTACAACTTAGCATTCAGATCTCAGAAAATAGTGATATTATTCACCTCCAGTATTAAGAATTTGTTTTACTTTTGCTGGATTTTACATCCAGATACAAACAAAATCTGACGTAACCTTGTGTTTAATTAATAGAGCTGGGTATTGAACTTTGGCTCTTTTGTGGCACTGGCCAAAATGCTTCGGTACTTGATAATGTGTGGACGAAAATCGCTTTTAATATCAGTACTGGTATGGATTGGAAAATACTTAGCTAGTTTGCAAGTATGTAATCATATTTGCTGAACCACAGGTATTTACCTTAATCATTGTTTGTGTTTCAAAGCATTATAGCAACATCGCAAGCTCTTCCATTGTAGACTGTTTGCGCTCTTGAAATGTTCGTGTAATTACCCAGAGTACTTTCAGAGCACTTATGGTCTATATCGCTGCTACTCTTTAAACACCTGCTAGAAATTAGCGTAAAATATAAACTTTTACGTTTTATTTTCCAGGTTTTTTTTGGAGGAAGCTAGTACCTGGGCACCAGTCGCATTATTAAAATGTTTGCCTATAACTCTAAAAAGGAACAGATTACTTTGAAAATAATGGCAACCTTTAGTCAACATGACAGGTAAAGTTTGAATTTTGGGTGAACTATCACCTGAATTTGTTCCTGTCTCAGGGACAATCAATAACCTGCGTTCGGGTATAAAGATACAACTGAAAAATGTCTCACTTCAGAGTGAAAATGGGATATCGATGAGAGAGTACTGTATCACTCTCCTTGTACAAGTAAAATGGTCGAGACTTTAACCCATTCTGATCTCTGATGTCTCATCTTCGTCCAAGTTCACCTTAAAGTCAGATTCCTAACCTGTCAAGTATCAACAATCAATGCCCAGTTCTATATCGAGTGTTGAATTTATTGCGTAACACAAAACTGCTAGACATATTCTTCTCTGCCTTGTGCTTAATTGTAGTCAAAGGGTTAAAAACAGATGTAAAGTTTTCATGACCTGCTAAGATTGTTTACCCGATGACTAATGAGGTCATTTGTTGCAAGTTTACCATCTTTTTTTTTGTTGCTGAACTGGAAGTCAGATTTCTCTAGAAACGCCCGACCAGCGTGCGTTGACCTCCACGCCACATGCTTCTTCTTACACTCTGCTTTCTTGTGTATCTCGATGGGGGGAGTGTATGCATCGTTAATCAAGGCTGTCTCTCACAGCGGTGGGCTTCACTCAGAGAGTCAGGAGTGGGTGAGGAGCTGGTGGGGCGGTGGGGGAGAGAGCTGCCGCCCTGACCTTCCCTTGGAGGAGGGTTGTTCTGGAGACAACTCTCTTCGTGACGGTAGCACATCTGCAGAACTATTATTAGATTTTATTGTTCCGTCTACAGTCTATCCAATCATTTATCGTGGGTGTGGTTCCGGGGTCAATAAAGATAATTTCCCCCCTCCTATCACTTGGTGGCGATGTGTGACACACCATGCACAAGGGAAACATGCAGTAAGTCCCTCATCATGACTCTGGTTTAAAGTTATTACTTTATGAAGTTCTCCCCCATCTGAAATCACAGCGAACAAGAGGTTACCAGAGCGCAGTCCATTATACGCAATTATGGGCTTCACTCCTCCTCCAGCCAGCTGTAATCAAGCCCCACTTTGTTTCTACAACAAGTTCCTTGGAGGTAAAAACTTCTGGTATTGATGACATGCAGTGACAAACCTTGCTGCCTGACCAATCACAGCAGGGTGTTGTTATGGTAAACAACATTTTTTTAAGAAAAACCAAGTGTTTAAAGCGGGCGGGGCTTAGGATCATTCTCTAATATAATTTTTTTTTGGAGACCAAAATTAATAATAAAAAAATGAAGAAATTACTTTTTTCGAGAAAAATATTGTAGTATCTCTTGTCCTTAGCTTTATAGTAATAAAGTATCTAATTCAAAATAAACGTTTTGACAGCGACTAAAACAAGTTATTTTCAGAATTCCGCCCGTGCAACGTTTTTCAATCATATATCTTAACGTCTTAGAAGCTTCACAATCACAGGCAAACCGAGTCAACGTCATTTATCCAAAAGGATATTATTTTTTTCTCTCTCACACCTCCTTAGAATTATATATAGTTGCTGACTGGTTCTACTCTTAATTCATCCTTTGAGATGATGCAAACAGCATCTCATTGTAATGCACCCAAAGTGAAATTTCAACAAAAGGGATTAGATGGAAAAGTAAAAATAGCACTTATGCGTCTCTGGATCACCATCAGGCTGATGGCCCGCCTCGTGGCGTTTGGAAACTTCATACCTGATGACTATAGCGATGCTTTTGTTCCACTGAGGGCTGTTAACAAACTCAACAGTGTCGGTCTGAGCTAAAGTGGCCGCTATAAAAGGTGCTGGAATTCTTGTTTTGGACAATTATCACAGCCTTTTCAACACTTTTGAGTTCTATTGAATTATATGGTAAATAACTTGTGGAGCAGTTCATGGAGTTCTCTGTGCATTCAAACACTTTTAGTAAACAATATCTTAAGCAGACACACACACAATGTTTTTGTTTGTACAAAACTCTTTTCATTAAAACATTTACATTAGAAAATGATCTTAAGCCCCGCCCACTTAAAACATTTGTTTTTTTTCTGAAGAGAACATTTGTTTACCATAACCACACCCACTCTGCTGTGATTGGCCAAGCATCAAGGTTTGTCACTGCATGTCATAAATCTCATACGTTTTTAACTCTAATGGACTCGTTGTAGAAACAAAGCAGGGTGTGATTACACTTGGCTGAAGGAGGAGTAAAGCCCATAATAAGGTATAATGTACTGAGCTCTTGTAACCTCTCGTTCGCTGAGATTTCAGATGGGGACAACTTACTTAAAGTAATAAAGTGCATCTTGTCCGTTGGTCAAGATGGATTAATCTTTGCTAAGAATTATATCTTGGTAAAATTAAAAACGATAATAATTTTGGTTGTTTCTTTATATAATAACACATTGATTAAAAAATGTCTGACCCTAAATTCTATTACGGGGTTGTATCAGGTTGGACTACAAGTTAGGTCCTTAAAAAGATGTCCTCCATGGTACGAAACAACTTGCTTGATCTGTTGCTGAACTTTCTGTTTTCATTAAGACAGCAAAGGAGTCGTCAAAAGGTGGCCAGAGGGAAAAGATAAATAAATATCTGAAGTAAGCCTTCCTACCTGAATCCACTTGTCAGGGATGGCCATGGCCAGCCGGTAATCGAAACCCAGACCCCCCTCCTCCAAGCCGCGACACATCGCCGGCATGCCAGACACATCCTGTGGACAAGAGATGGAATTCATATCTTTGTTTGTTTTTTTTGTCGACCTGCTTCTCTAACAGCAGTCATTCAAATTCACATCAATACCGTCGCACAGCGGAGTAAAATCCAACACCATCATCCAAGATAAAAAAAAAGAGCTTCTTTCCTTTTACCTGCTAATTACAGCGATGAATAGCTAAGTAAGATCATTAAAAGTTCTCTTAATGAATCTTCCCTCCTGGCGGAGTCCGCGCAGTAAAGGGAGGTTATTACCTCAGCGATGGTGATGCAGTTGGGGTAGAGGGTGTGAAGAATGTGGTTGGCGAGCATCAGGTAAACCAGAGATTCTTCATCCACCTGGAGGCCAAAGTACTCGCTGTAATCGCCAGAGAAGCCCACGCCTGGAAGAAGTTCAACACACACTTACATCATGTAGCGCAGCTACCTTGCGGTGATGCCACATGCTTGACTTTCCTACGCCAGGGATAAACATTCGGATTCAATCTGAGCATTTACTTTACGGTTTACTATCCAAAACTGACTGTCGGTTTTTACCTCGTCGCTTCCTCTTTCATTCATGACAGCTCACTTGCTAATTTTAGCCCTCGCGCGGCATCCAAACATCAATCAGAGACGCTGATCACGGATGATGCATTCAGGAGCCGTGAGAGTCTATTTACATGAATAACAGTTCCAGCACAATAGGAGGTAGCTCTCAGCCAAAAATGAAAAGGCTGAGGGATTCATGAAGATGCAGTCTGAGTCAGTGATAAGGGACTCGTGACCTTGACCAACAACTTCTCTTGCATGACTCATAGACAGTTTCACTCTAAAATAATAACTTAAGCTCAGGACTACTTGAATAAACCAGCATGTGAGAACTAACAGCGGAAATATTGAAGTATTTAAAAGGTAGTTTTTAACTGTATTATCTAAATTGCTTCTTTAGTCATTTGAATTCAATCCCACAGTAGGACTTACATGCATTCTAAATACAATCTTACTTAGACAAAGGCAATAATTAGGTCTCTTATCTGCAATGTTATCGCCAATGTTAAAGCCGGGGCTGTCCCAGCTACTTCAGGCGAGAGGCGGGGGACACTCTGAACTGGTCTCCAGTCTGTCGCGAGTAGTGATGGTCTGATGAAGCTTCATGAAGCAGTGTCATTATTTTCATTATGTTCACTTTCAGAGCAAACAACATGACACTGTTTCATGAAGCTTTATCAGCACATCACTAGCCGTGAGGGGACAGAGAGATGAACAACCATTCATGCTAGGGCTGTATGATATTTTAAATAAAATAACTGGGATAGTGGTAAGTAATGAAAAATACAATCATTGGGAAAAAAAATATAATAAAATTAAACATCGCTGTTAAAGTGATAGTTCACCCAAATTAAAACTTCATTAATTTCCTACTCGCCCTCATGTCAACTCAGAGTTGAGACTATTTGATTTATATTTGAGTAATCTGTTCTTTTTTAGATTTATAGACAAAAATGTTTGTTCATTTTAATGTAGAAAATTGAGTTTAGTTGCTTTTGCTTTCCTCTTCACCAAAAATAACTCACTTAAAAACATCCAAATAGCTCCATACTTCTCATCTGTGACGTCCATCTTGTATTAAAGACTCGACAAAAGGGACAAAATTTAAAATGAAATCGCAATTTTTTTTAAAATAAAATTCTAATTTGTTGAAATAGTGATTAGAACGCAAATGCAATTCATCTTGCAGCCCTTTTTGCAAGTGTCACTGCTCATGCTACATATAAATGAACAAACATGTTTGTCTATAATTCTAAAAAGGAACAGATTACTCTGAAAATAATCCCAACTCTTAGCCAACATGAGGGTGAGTAGAAAACTATTGAAATTTGAATTTTGTGCGTACTATCACTTTAAGATAACCACTCAAATGTTGTAAAGTGCCTAAATTTTACATTTTTATGCAAAAAAACCCACTAAAATATTGCATTTTAGTGAATTATACAAGATGTCCAACAAACAGTTTTCCTACCAGCATAAAACCTTAAAACTTAAAGTGCAAAAACACACCAATTGCTTTCTGTGTTTCTAATAAAAGAACAAATATTACCATAAAGTGGCCTTCACAGAGTGCAAATTAAATTGGAGAAAAAAAATACAAAAACAATTAGCATTTCGAATCTCAAAGGTAAGGGGAAACTACTTCACACATGTTCCATACATGTTTAATAAGGATTTGTGAGAAATGCTTTAATGATTGTATGTGATATCTCCGGTCGAAATCCTTTACCAGTTTAAAAAAAAAACAGTCTTTCCTGCTTCTGACCAATAGCAAAGCAACATCTACCCACTTGAAGTCGCACCTGGTTGGTCAAAGTGCATATTTAAGAAATGCATGATTGACACCTTAAATAATTAGAAATGATCGCACATCTTTTTGATATTCATATTGCATTATATATTTTTTTCTGATATACTGTATCTCACAGCCCTTATTTATACATAGCTATTAAAAAGTGCCCAGAGCAAACCTACTGGGAAAAATATCCACACACAGCTGGTTCACTTTTCAGCTTGAAGTGAACAGGATACCTTCTTGCTGAGGCGGGTCCACTACCCACTGTTCCACCGTCCATTTTTACCAATCAAAGACTCATAATGAGGTCTTCTTTATATTTCTAGTATGAATTAAATACAAGTAAATTAAACAAATCAAGTTTTTGTGAGTCAGACAAAAATAATCTGTGGACGAATAATGGTGTCATTAATTTACCTCTAGTTTAATTGTCTACATAAAATCATTTATTAAGGGGAAACTCATCCAATTGTTCTTTATTTTCAATTGTGAATCATTTTAATTGGCAGCCACCTTTTTTAAAAGAGTTCTTGATGAATAGAGTTGGATTAACCAGACTTCAATATCATTACGAATAGGATGGAGTCAGTGGTTCTGCTGGATGAAATAGAATCCTTCCTTTCAAGAAAACCTTAATTTATTCTCTCTGTGGGGTTCAGTGGACATTTTCACTCACACAAAGGAAAGTGGATGGAGAGACTCACCGATGCCATGGTGATGGTACAGCATGGAAGTAACGCCGTCAAACCTGAAGCCGTCAAAGCGATATTCTTCCATCCACCAGCGGAGGTTTGACAGGAGGAACCGCAGAACCTCCCAGCTGACAGCACACACAAACGCACACCCACGAGGTCACACAAAAGGAAGAAGTGTGAATTATTCACTCGTCTCGTCATGACACCGCGGGATCCAGATTCATTTTCATTAGAAAGTGCCATATTGATGGGTAAAGCTTCATTAGTCGGCGTCAGATGGTGTTTTCACTCGCTCTGCTGCTGTTGGTCACGTGTTTCAACGCGTAAATGAGAAATAAATACATTAAAACACATGCGAGACCATTTGGCAAGAATCACTAAGATCCTATTTT
Source organism: Callionymus lyra (assembly GCF_982586985.1). NCBI lineage: Eukaryota > Metazoa > Chordata > Actinopteri > Syngnathiformes > Callionymidae > Callionymus > Callionymus lyra. Next base: position 20,865,318 of record NC_141824.1, read on the forward strand.
GCATATGAACGGATATCATTTCATGCTACAGTTGAAGGAACGCATCAATAACATGCTCTACAAATAAGATCGAATCAAGCTGCTTAGTTTTAATTAATAGTTAACCACTTCTGAATCAAGATTAAAGACGGTTTGTTGGTTCCTGTATCAAAGAAAATGTAATTAAAATCAAAAAATCGCACGCCTCACATAACTAGATTGACCTTAAGACATAAATATCTCTGCCAAGGAGCTAATTTCATTTTAAAAGCAAAAAATATAATCAATCAAAAATGTTTGTTGATGAGAAGTTCCCACGAGAATGTTCAATAAACAAAGTAACTGGAGCGATCTTGTGAAGAATGGTTTGGAGCAAAGGATGATGGGGATTGTTAATTCTTAGTTTCTATAGTTCTATATTTCTGTAGTTATATATAAAGAAGGCAATGATAAGGTGCACAAAGAGTCATCTTGATGCAAAAACCACAAAAGTCAACTACACACTTAGCCAAAGAAAAAAGACTTCAGTGGCAAAATTGTTTTTTATTCCCCTAAACAGCTTTTCCAGAATTTGCAAAATAAGGGACGTAGTTCAACTCATGTGAAAACCCAACTCTCCTGACTCACTCACATGTTTCAAATGTAGAAGTCTTCCTCTCCAAGATGCAGTTAGTCCCTCATCATGACCAAGTTTTGAACTTATTACTTTATAAAGTTCTCCCCCGCCTGACATCTCAGCGAACGATAGATTACGAGAGTCCATTATGATGTAAAAATGGTCTTCACTCGTCCAGCTAGCTGTAATCACCCGGGATTGACTTCGCGCGGTGAGAAACCTTGATGCTTGTTTAATCACAGCAGAGCGGGCGTGGTTATGGTAAACACGATTTAATCTCTAGAAAAAAAACGTGTTTTCAGGGGTCGGAGCTTAAGCACAATTTCTGATCAATGAAAAGAGAGTTTTGTACAAACAGACACATACTGATGATACAATAGAGTGCTTCACACTGTCAATTGGTGAAGTGGACGTCCTACCAATATGTTGCAAGTGTAGCCACACACTACTAAGGTGTGTTGCCATGGTAACGTTCCCCATACTCGAGATTTGGTAATCTGTAATCAGGACCAATGGAGCATGTGGACATGAGGTGACATTTTCGCGACACTTATTTGCCAAAATGGCTGCATAAATAAGAGGCACAAGCTGAAACATAACAAACGTGACATTTAGATTGCACTTTTTCGCAGTTACCAAATGTCGGCCTGTTATTATTTGTCGACTGACACAGTCCTCGATGGCTTCGGCTGGAGACCACACTGGAATGAATGACTCACTGTTACAGGTACAGTTGCAACTTCAACAGTGACGTCACCGATCAAAGACAATCATGAAGTACGCGGGCTGATATAAAAGTGGATCGGACTGTACTTTGAACAACTAGAGAAGTAAACAACAAGATGAAATAACTGTAATTACTGCACTTTCTCAACCATCTTGGTTCAGCCATGAAAAAAGGTTTTTAAGGTTTATATTTATAAAATCTACTTCAACTGTCCATTTTGCAACAGGGTCATACAATTTGCAAAAGGGTTTTGAAAAGGTTTCAAATTGTCAATTATAGTGTTTTGAATGACAGATGAAGTCAATAGAAAAACATTATTATCAGTATGAGAACGGAAAAGACAGAATTTGGTGCCATATTTCGGTTTGGCGTCAATTTCACGGACAAAACATTTATGGAATTAAACATGTAAAGAGTCACATGCTAATATGACTTTGGAGAAAATCCTGTTTTTTACATCTCTAAGACAACAAAAAGTCGATACTAATAATCTACAGCCAGGTATCAAGCGCTGTGGTTGAGGACCAAGTTATATCAATATAACCAAGTCAGTCTTCCTCTTCAAGTTGCAGTAAGCCTCTCTTCATGAACAAGTTTTAAATTTTACTCTAAAACTTTACTTTATAAAGCTCTCCCCCGTCTGAAATCTTGGCGAACGAGAAGTTACAAGAGTGGAGTCCATAATGACTTAATAATGGTCTTATAATAATGGTCAATCCTCCTCCAGCCAGCTGTTATCACCCCCGACTTGTTTATGCGACGAGTCCCTTGGAGGTGGAGACATCCAAACAAACCTTGATGTTTGACCAATCACGGCAGAGTGGGCGTGGTTATGTTAAACAAGATTTAATCCGCAGAAGTGTATTCAGTGGGCGGGGCTTGATCACATTTTCTAATGTTAATATTTCAATGATAGTACAAACAGACACATACGGATGATACAATAGAGGTCCAAGATCTATTTAGGACACACTTAAATAAACACATTAGTTTATCTTTAAGATCCAGCAGCAGTTCCAAAGTACCAGTTTGACACCAGTATCAGATATAAACAATACCTATCAACTCTCTGAAAACTGGTTTGTGCACGCCTCGACCACTTGTTATTCATTATTTAGAGTCTCCGATTGTCTCACGTCACTTTGGCTGTTATTACTGATTATTCCAAACACATTTAATTCTTTGTTTTTGATGGTTTCAGCTGTAAGTGGAGTGTGGAGGTGCTGTTGTCAATCCAACGACAAAAACCCAAACCAAGGGAACACTTAAATAAAGGGCCTGAATATATTTGGCTGAAGCTCTAGTCAGATAAGATAATACCATGTGTTGTTTACCGGCGAGCAAACTGCTGCTTAAAGTGACAAAAATGTTTAAGATCAGCTGCTGCTTTGTTGCCGCTTATCAGAGCTTTTATCCCGCTGAACCCATATTAAGGAATTCACTTTGTGCGACAAGCTCCGACGATATTGAAACACGCCGCTCGCGGAGAAGTCTGCATAAAAAAGGGATGAAGGCAACTTGTCGCAGCGACAGGGGAGCGATAGATTTAAAGTTGTTGTTGTTTCCCCGACATTAAGGTAAGCTGCAGATAAGACCAGGAAATTTAAAACGCTGACAGGTCATTCTGCGAAATGTTTGACGCTCAGAATCTCCGTCGCCCGATGAATGCTGAGCATATGTGGAAACAAAACAAAGATAGATGGAATTTGCTCGACGTGGGGAAGGTTTTCACCTTCATGACGGGTGAGGTTTTTTCGGGTCATTGATGAGGAGCGGTCGTGGCGGCGAATGCTAAATAGATACTTGAACCGTAATTTCTCCTTGATATATTTTAGCTACCGTATTTTCCGCACTATTAGGCGCACCGGATTATACGGAACACCTTCAATGAAGGGCCTATTTTAGAAGTGTTTTCATAAATAGTGCGCACCTGATTATAAGGCGCATAGAATAAAAGATATAATCAAATTACAGTATGTTTAAAAGGCTTCGAGCAGCAGAATGTGAGACTGGTGTTGTGAGCAGACAAATGTTGAACGCAGGTTTAGGACTGGTTGAGCGCGCAGCAGAGTGATTTTGAGTGTACAACAACCAAGACACACTCTCTCAAAACGGTGGCAGTAATCTTACTCCATAGACGTCCGCCATGATGCGACATGCGTCATTAATCCCACCCCGTATTGACGCAATTTTGCCCACGGCGTGTTGGCTCAGTCGGGAGTCATGAAAGTGTTTGTAAACAAGTCACCCACCAGTTTATGTTCATATATAAGGCGCTCCGGATTATAAGGCGCACTGTCGTTTTTTCAAGAAATTTAAAGGCTTTTAGGTGCGCCTTAAAGTGGGGAAAATACGGTACATGCAATGTTCTACAAGTACTGTTGCTATAGTGTAATAAAGTGGATCAAGCCATCGGAAAATATCCTATTTAGGAGTATTGGATTTTGTCACATCATTGAAACCTTGAGCTCAACCATTCGCCACAGTGGAGACACCAAAATACTCCAATACCAATACTCTTACTAACTTTTTTAGGACGAATGTGTCAAACCCGAAGGTCCAAGTCACTGCATGTGGATTTTTTTTGCCTCAAATATGAAGTAGATTTCCGTTCATGTTGAAGACCCATAAATATGTCAGTGTTTAAAATAAGATAAGGAATGTCAGCAACTATACAGAGACTTTAATAAGAGTTATAGGCGAAATTCAAGGGAGGAAAATGATTGATAAAGGAGAACCAAAAGGAAGATAATGATGTTAGATTGAGCTTCGAAAAATGAAAAGACAATATCAAAACTAGACTCCCACTTCCTGTTCTTCCTGTTCCAGGTAGTTTGGTATTTTGTTTTGTTCGGCATGCAAACTTGGCTGTAAAAAAAAAAAAAAATTGGGCCTATTTTGTGACTGCGTTAAACGACCCTGTTTTAGATAAAACTGGGCAATTTGTAGTCTGCGCGCAACATGGCAAAGACATTTATTTATAACTGTAAAACTGACAGAATCCATTACAGTTTAACTATTACTTGGGAAAGTTGCTTCATTCGTTTATTTTCTTATCAATTATTCCCTTATTCGGGTCAATTTATTGTAAACAAATTCATTATTTAATTCTAATAATAATAATATTATGGTCTATGCTGTGCATGTGAGCAAACCAGAGATCCTTAATGTCTATAAGTACCTGATTAATCATCTGAACATTACATATTTGATCCGTGTGTAGAAAGGGAATTCATCATTTTGTTAAGACAAATCAACCCGGGATGATGCATCAGACACAGAAGCATTTACAACGACACCATAAATCAAGACATAAACAGTTTTCTGAAGCATTTAAATGTCATCCTGTGCTTTTGAAAACAGTTTATCTTGAGGTAACAGCTTTATGAGGCAAATAAACATGTAATTTAAAGCACTTTACTTTCAATGTAAATATTGTATTTTGTTGAGTTTCTGTTCGTAATTTCAGTTCAGATTGAACCCCCAACACACGTCTTGTTTTTTCCACTGCAGAAAAGAACTAATGTAAATCCATCCAAGGACTCACACACAGATCTAAATTTCTTATACTGAATTTAATTACACTTTTTCACATTCCATTTTTTTTTTTTACATTGAATTTTTATATTTTGAGATATTTTTTCCCATTCATTCTTGACAAAGTCTATTTTTTTACAATTGAAAAAAATTGAATCTTATTTACAAATAACATTCAAGACTCAATTTATTTAGGTTATTTACGTTATTGATTACGTAAAGGTTTTCCAACTCATTTTCTAACTTTATAAAGACTATAAATGTAAAGCTGCCACACGTGCTGTGATAGGATTGTCATTAAATGGCAGTAACTTTGTATCACATCGTCATTTACTAATTTTCGTGAAGTTATAAAACTTCACTTTTATCATTGAGTCTCGATTCAAAGAATAAAACAGGTTACAAATGTATTTTTTAGTTATTAATAAGTTGCATAACCAAGATTTAACTAACATTGAAATCACGGATTTACTGTTTATTATATCAATTTCCCGCCATATTAAAATACAAAAAGTAAAAATATGTAAGTAGAAACAAATCCTGCTTGATTTTATCAGCTTTACTTTATTAAAACAAAATTAATTTCATTAATTTCTGTTCAAAGCGTTGTCTGCACTAAGTTAACTAGTTTTTAATTAAATCATACTCATTTCAAATCTTAATCAGCAGCTCAGCTCAATTGCAATATCTCAGAGTCACTTCACGGCTGCACTAAAATGAAAAAAGCCTAAGCAATCAATTCAAAATAACCCTTATTTGAATTTAATTGTCATCAGTTAAACGAAAACCTCTTTGAGGTATGAATTGTTTCATAAATCTTACTGTTGAAATAAAGTGGTGTTGGCAAATGATTGACAGTTTTCCACAAAATCTTTGTCAATATAAACAGTTAACTTTACTAAGACTTCCCGACACACAAAACGCTGATTAAAAAAATAAATATTTTATTTCTCATTTCATTTCCGCATCATAACCAGAGAAACAAACTGATGATAAAAACGACTCGTAGTTACTTCGGATAATGTGTGTGTATTTTTTGTTGTTGCATCTTTAGATATCAAAGACGACTTTTATTCTACATTCAAATTATGATGTATGGAAATTGCTTAATATGAGGAACAACAAACCCTCCGTCATCAAACGCAGCCTTAATCTCCTCAGAGCAAAACGCAGACTCAAAGAAAAGATTGGCAGAAGACTGGCAGTCGGCCCATTTTCATATCGGAGGAATTCACACCAACACTGATGAAACAGGGATCCTGGGAGAGGTAGGAGGATAACAGCAGCCCACATCAAGCCTCTCACAACACCTGATCTACACACAAAAAAAGTGTATTTTCTTGAGGGGGCCAGGAGTTCACACACTCCAAACCGTTGATTTAGTCGAACCCAGGGTGACTTTGAGGGAAGGTTTATGTGAGCAGATTAGAGAGTTTATTTCTGGATGAACTTTAAAAGGATCTAAAAAAGAGCTACTTTCTTCTGCTTGTAGGTCTTCAACCAAACGCAAAAATTAGTCCATAAGAGCATTTTTCTAATGCAGGTCATTAACTCTACAAGGGCCCTAGAGTAGTCAAAACCACTTATCATTGTTTCTGCTAATATGCCACAATGTTATTCATGAACTAGACAAACACACACCCAGATTCACAGAACCTTAATCAAATGAAAAGAATAGATTTATTTTCGTTAAAAAACCATGTTCTAATAATTTCCAAAAAGTTTAAACACAACCCACAAACTGCCTGTGAGGTTAGCCAACGCTGGATCCAAAACTGTCCGTTGCGAAGTTGGCAGGTTGTATGTGCAGGAAAAATCGAGGTCCTCTATGGACCTCTTTGCTTTGCAGTACAGGCTGAAAGAGTTTGAATTAATTCATAAATGTGACCCTTTTTATCATTTGGGTTGTACAAAAGGTGTTAAAAGCATAGATGGAAAAAAAAAACTGACTTAATCTCTTGTACACACCGTGTCAAAATCCCAGGTTACATGGCAAAATAAACTCAAAATAGCAACTAATGTGTTGATTTAAGTGTGTCTTAAACAGATGTTAGACTCTATTATCATCTAGTATCATCAGTATGTATCTGTTTGTACAAAACTCTCTTTTAATTGAAATATTTACATTTGAAAATATTCTTAAACAGGGACGTGCGGTCAGGTGAGGCAGTGCCTCTCCTCTCAATGCGTAATCCTTCACAAACTGCATTGATACATGCAATTGTTGCCCACTGGTTGCCGTATCTGTGAATGTCGGCAATATAATGCTCAAAGATACGTTTATTTGCCTTAGTTTTCCACAGTCTGGCTGATGTCTTTATCCATTAAAGTTTAATGTTTGAAAAGGTCTTATTTATTTTCGCTTATCTGAAATACAACCTACAAGTGAAAAGGCAAAGCTTGAGGCACAAGCTAATGAGCCTCATTAAACTACGTCACATCTCCGTTGAAGTGGAGAGACTTTTAAAACTACAGGAAGTAAGGTTTGACAACAAAGTAACAGAGGTTTGTATGGCTAAGGAAAGGAGGATGGACTTTATCTACAGATAAAGGTAAGACCAGAAACAGCTTTAATTTCAATCATATAAAAAGGAATGATAGAAATAGAAATACAATAGAATATTTAAAAACTAAATTATATTGTATATATTCTTGTATTGACCCATTCAATACTCAATATTTATCCTCCTACCATAATAACCAAACATTGTTCCGGTTTGTATAAATCTAGCGGTAGACCTGATGCAATAACTTAAATCTGGAGAGGTCTCGCTAAGCTTTACGGTAAATTCCCCAAGAAATTATTAATTAAATCATATATTTTTTTAACTTCATATGTGTGTGAAGAATGCTGATGAGATGTGGGTTTATATACTTGTGTAAATATGACGCTTAAGGAGTCAGTGCCTCACCACCCTCGCCCGCCCACTGAAAACGCTTAGCTTTCTGGAGATCAAATCTTGTTTACCATAATCACGCCCACTCAAACATTGAGGTGTGTCACCGCACCTTATCAATCACGGATTCTCCACCCTCGTATAAACAAAGTGGGGCATGATTACAGGTTGTGTGGTTGAAGCCCACTATTACGTCATAATGGACTGCTGTCGTAACCTCTCGTTTGTCAAGATTTCAGTGCTTCGTCTTTATAAGTTCAAAACATGGTCATGATGAGGGACTTACTGCATCTTGGAGAGGAAGACTTCAACATTTGAAACATGTGAGTGAGTCAGGAGAGTTGGGTTTTAACATTTATTGACCTTCAAGAAAGAACTGTGTGAGGGCAAAGAATCATATAGATATTTGCGTCAGGTAAAGGGGGAAATAGAGAAGTAATGGCTCCGCAAGAAAAAAAGGTTGATTTATCTCATACTTTGAAAAGATGTCTTTGTCCTAATCATGTTGATAAATACGTCAACACACTAAGAATAACATAGATTGTGTTTCTGGAGTCGCCAGATATTTGTTGTGAGGATTTATGTTCCAATAAAAAAACAAGAATGAATGTAAATGTTCTTCACTCACAGACGACCAGAGTTAATAAGAAAGACAGGCGGCATAAATCCAGGCGGTGGGAAGTTATTAGAAGGATGTCTGGGGAAAAAGGTGCCCTCTGATAAAGACCCACAAGTGGAAGCGGAGCAGGGGAGACAGCAAGTTGGAAAATATATCTCCGCTTTGATAGCCTGCATCAGTCAGCTTCTGTCGACCTAATAAGAACATCATGTTCAGGCACTGATGTCTGATAGCGCCGCCGCTTGATTAAAAAAACGCCTGTATGTTCGTGGCAGCTCGGGCGGCTTCCCCTCTGAGCTTGATTTCCTTCTAAAGCGAGCAGCTTGACACAAATGACACGTCCAAACAACCTGCGAGGGGCGGAGAAGACAAATGAAGTGCCTGTGACATTGCGCCGCTCCTTTGGGCTTTTACAAATGGCTCTTCATGTGCCCTCGGGTGCCTCGCATATGACTGCGCCCGTGTCTAATGAGCACTCCTGATCTGAGGCCAGTTCAATGGCAGATCGTTCGCTTCCCTATGCCTACGTGTCCGACGCCGAGCTGCGGGAAACGTTATCACAAGTTCACAAGTACCCGGTTCTCTTTGAGCAAGTGCTCAGAGGACGCTTGAATCAACATAGATTGATAGTTTTGGTAAAAGCAAATGTTTCACTTCACACTCAGGCTGGAAAAATGGCAACAGTGTCGCTCCGGGTTACAACTTAAAACTGTTAAAGGGCAACTAATGTGTTGATTTAAGTGTCTAAAATGGATTTTGGTCATCTATTGTATCATCAGTATGTGTCTGTTTGTACAAAACTCTATTTTCATTTAAATATTTACATTAGAAAATGTGCTTAATGTGCTGCTGTGACTGGTCAAGCATCGAGGTTAGTCACCACACGTCATCAATCCTTGTAGACTCCACCTCCAAGGGACAGATTGTATTAACAAAGCGGGCGTGATTACAACTGGCTGGAGGACGAGTGACGCCATCTTTATGTCATAATGGACTCAACTCTTGTAACACCTCGTTCGCCGAGATTTCAGACGGGGCCGAACTTCATAAAGAAACAACTTCAAAAAAAATATGGTCATGATGAGGGACTTGCTGCATCTTGGAGATGGAGAAGAAAGACTTCAGTGAGAGGAGAGTGAGGTTTTGACATTAGTTTCGCATTAATGTGTCTTACCTAATGTGCAAAAACATTCACATTTAATTCAATTAATTCTACTGTAGTCTTTAAATATTCCAATAACAACCAAGCTGCAAACTTAATTGATTCAAAAAGGTGATCTTTTGGGCAAGATGTTAATGCTACATTGCAACTATCTGGTCAAATAAAACCTTTGTTTTCCTACAAACAAAAGTAATATCAAAAGACCAAGACTCACATGGATCTGTTATTTAATCATGTTCAATTGAACTTCTTGTACAGCACTGTGTGTCAACTGCTGTCGCTTTTAAAGTGCACTATAAATAAAGTTGATTTGAGTAAATTGTCTTTATTCTCCTGGTACCTGAACACACCATATAAAATTCAAGAGAAAGAAACTAAAAATGTTGTTTCTGAGCAAATATCGGGTCTGTCCTCGTGTCGAGAAGGAGACTGACCTGGAGTAGTTGAAGAGTCGACTGTCCCACAGGCTGTGCTGTCCTCGCGGAGGCGAGTGGAAGAAACAAGAATCGGAGCCGTCAAACTGGTTGAGCCCGTCCGATGTGTTGCTGGACGCGTGACTGTGGACGACGTCCAGCAGAACTATGATGCCCAGAGAGTGGGCCACGTCGATCAGCAGCTTCAGCTCGTCCGGGGTACCAAAGCGGCTGAGGGCAGGGACGCAGAAATGTATAAATACCTGATAGATATTTAAGCACTCATATGTTTTGTTTAATATCTATTAAATCAGGAAAACCCTTCAAAATTATAATTTGTAAAAAATGATGATGTAATAAAAGGGGTCTTAGAAAACATAGATACAGCGATATATTGCAATTTGTATGATACAATATCGATATTTGACAGCACTGTATCCCAAAAAACTTTTTTGGCTTTAAAATTATATTTTTGGTTTACAGTAAAGTGTAGAAATAAAAAATGTTTTGTAATTTAACATCCGCTAAATGGCAGAGCTTATTACGTCCAAGGGGACAATGAACAAAGAATGATGCCTCGAGAGTCCAGAGATGACTAAGGACGAGAGGATACAGTTGACTTTAGCTGCTTCCAAATTTAAGCATTTATGACTTCTTTTGCTGGCTCCTTGTTGTCTGTAAATTCAACAACACCAGAGTCAAGTACTTGGACAATATTACAAATGTATCCTTTATACTACAGTATCGCAATGTAACGTATCGTTGCCCCTATTCCGTGATTTGTGATACACACTCCTAGTAATAAAAGGGTCAAGTGTTCCAAAAAGAGGTACATAAACAAATACTAATCCATGGAAATAAGAAGTTCAACCAGATACTTTGTGGGGGGGTAAGAAGAGAGGCGCATCATATTTTGCACACATGAAGAGAAACTCTACGCTGATTGTCCGATGCTAAATTTAATTGCATCTGATCTGAGAAAAGTTAATTTACAAAAAGGCAACCTTAAAAGGATTTTCTAAAGTCTTCAAATTCGTTTTTAGAGCACGATTCACAGGTTATGGCTAAAGAATGAACAAAAAAAATAATTTATAATTCAGCCTAAGGCAGAAATCCTGTAAACAGTGAAACTATTATCTTCTTGCTGTATTCCGCTGCTCACCAAGAGATCAATCATGGGTGAAATTACACCGAAATACACTTTGGGTTGTACTCTAAGCAGGCCCGAGCGAACCTGAGAGAGAAGATTAATACTCCCGCCAGTACACAACCTTTATCCAAGAGTTCCCTCAGTCTGTGGATTAGCTGGAAATGTATTTACAGAGAGATTACTGGCGGGGTCGGACTTCTTCACCCTGATTTGTGGTTGTTATGAAGTGCCACGTTGCCTTCTCTGTATTATTTTGCGAAGCGAGTCTTCTCGCACATAAAACTTATGCAGGATCAGGAGGAGTACTTTTTGTGTGTAGCAAGATAAAAAAGACATTTCTCTGTCGTATGACTCGTCACACATCCTGTTTTTTTTCCAGGTATCACATTGATCGTCCTACATGTGATACCTTCAACACTTCACACAAACATATTAAGACCGAACAACACACACATATTTTCTTTGAATAAGAGAAAATGTAGTATTTTTTGCTAGACCACTAATGCATTTGATGTTTTAAGACTCTCAACTGGTCGGCCAAAAAAGTGGGTTACATCCCACTTCAGTGGGTTTCAAGCATTTTCCAGGTAGTACAAAAAAGTGAGCCATTACTTTATTTAACCATATTCAACTGTTATATAGACATGATTAAACCGAATTATTCACCTGGAGGCAGCAAAGAAACTCGTGATCTGGTACCCAAAGCTTGCATAGTAGGCGTGCTCCATTATGGCCATGAGTTGGATGCAGTTATAACCTGAAATGAGAGGAAAAACGACGTTGAATTAACAATCAAATGTATACAATGATGACAGCGTGATGGATGTGAAAAATAAGAAAGCACTAAGCGAGGGCATACCATAGCAAAGAAGACATGACTTTATGAAACACATTACACATTCATTAATTAGAGAACCTACTAGATTCATGAATTGTACTGTCAGTTTTCACAAAAATCTATTCTAATCAAGGAAGCAACACGACAATGACTCGTCTAGGCTCTTGAAATCTTCTCTACATTGATATGTAACGAAACCTCAAACTGATTTTATTAAGTGACTGGATTATATCTTAAATCAGCTGAAGTACCCGTCGTTGACCGGGTATTATTTCCAAGATACACATATTTTAAATAAAATGTAAAGGCTATCTAATTGAGATTTTTATATTTTATTGTACCTTTAATATACTTGCAAGGACCTAAACATAATTAGCAAAAGCCTTTAACTTAAATTAAATGATGCTAGTGTACTCTTCACATTTACAACTGAGTAGCAAACTTGATTAATTAAAAAGAGTTAAAAAATTGGAATTGCAGTTTAAACTTTCCTTGGAATTAGCCAAAGAAAATGATTCTGATAACGCTAATAGTAGTTAGTGCACAGCCATTTTTGCCTTTTTTGGCCTTTGTGGATAAATAAAAAAGAAAAATCAGGCTTAGTCCAGACAAAGAGAAGTTCATTGTGGACACTTGGATTTGAAGAAGAGATCTAACTCATGTGCTCCTTATAGATATACTGTAGATGAGGTTAAGTTTTCAATTTTCCCTGAACCTTATCAGAGCTGGGTGTATGAGTAGCAGTAGCAGAAGCCATACAAGCAAGAGCTGAATATTTTAAAACCTGAATGGATTCTGATGGAACTCGATAACATCACGAAAATACAACCTGATCATTAAAGTCTGTACTGTGTTCAAGTTATTAGCATTCTTGAAAGCTCCTTGGCAGAGGTGATGAGCAATCCGAACAAAGCTTAACTAGGAGGTCATGAGTGTTTGTCTGTTGATGGATTGGTGAACTATCCAGGCTTAAGCTCATTATGACCCCATGCAGACAATAACAACATTATCATCAAGTCAAACATTATATAAATCATAAAGGTGTCCACGAAAATAACCTCTGCAAAGAGAATAACACTGATCACAAAGTTTGCATGGAGTCAGGCTGGTGAGATTAGGAGACAGTGGCGCCGAGGATAAACCCATAATACTTCCAAAACGATCACTTTGCAGATATAATGACCCTTTATTGAGGGATAAAACTGTCCATGTGCGAGAGAAAGCGACCAATTGTTGGCAACAATGTTGTTTCCTCCAACTTAATTTAAAGTTCCTCTGTAATCATAACTGCAACTTATTGAGATCTCATCTGAAACCGGCAATTTAAGAAATGCAGCTATTTTAGGAGATGATTCTTCGCTGCATCTTCTGAAAGTTTCTCTGCCGCACTTTCACGGCAAAAAAAAATAAGGGGTTGAGCACTCACAGAACTCGTTTATTATTTATCATCGGGAAACTGGTGTTTGATCTTGGTGTTGCAACTTTGTTTAGAGAAGATTTAAGTGCATAGGGTGCTGCATCACTTCACACTCTTGCGCAAGAAATGCACGCAATAATACTCTTCTAAAAAAGACGTAAATACTCAAATGCACATATATAGTTGCAGTATTTAAATAAAAAAGTTCTGCACAAACACGTGCAGACATTATTTAAGGCACACAAGCATGCAAACACTAGGAGGAACACACAAATACATGGACGACAAAAGGATGAAGACAGTCGTATGGTTTGGAATGAACAAGTACTTCTACATTGATTTTATGTGCGCACAAAGACTCACAAATCACAAACGTGCACAGTAAACAAACAAAAGGAAAACACAAATTCATTATAAAAAGATTGAACAAGACAGCGGAGAGAGAAACAAAAAAACATCAAGGTAGCAACACACAAAAGAGGCGAACACACACAGTACGCACACAGAGGCAAGTTTCACAAAGCTGCGATAAATGATTATGTTCATTATTGTGCCAAACTTTACCAAAAATTAGGCTTTTATACACAAAAAGAAGCTTAAAAAAATGTTTTAAAATAAATGATGGATCAAACAAAAATAGAGACACACCACAAGAAAAATGAAAACGAAATGACTGTTTTGTGTTCATATAAAAGACACAGCTTCTCACACAAACATACGAAAAATAAACCTTGGGAAAATGTCTTTGTTCAGCTTAGAATGTCTTGCCAAAGACAACACAACACACCTACACAATTTGACAGAAACAAAAGCAAACAAGGACACACAAGAAACACATTTGTGCCACACACATGCATCATGGCGTACACAACACATATACACTAAAATGTAATTCAATGATTAAGTAACAACACACAGTAACACAAAAGAGTGACTCTCTTCTCTTCTCGGTCACAGTAGTGACACAAAAGCTTTGTGCAAATTGTGACACACTTTTGGCAGCGACACAAAAGTCCTCTATCCATCCACCTTGATTTCTCCTGCCACACACTCATGACAAGAGACTTCCAGCAGAAGCTGACATAACCTCCCGGAGAAAATGTTCGCCCACACTCGCCCCGGAACAGAAGAGACGCCGCGACACTCTTGACCCGCGTCTGTCAAGACAGCTTCGGTCTCTTCGCTTTCATCCAGCCGGCAGAACCCATGAGATGAGCGGGGGAACACCGGCGATCAGAGTCACGGGGTCATGTACGACTCTTCCAGAAGATCTGCCGCCATGAATGAGAGAACAACAGCTTTAAAAGTGCCGCTGAGCGATCCAGAGGGAGGCCCCGCACCATTTCTTTATTTATTTATTCCTCCCTGAAGATTCTTTTCAGAGCGGAAAAAGAACTTTTGAAGAGCCGTGACAAAGCGTTGGGTGAGAGGAAGCTTCTCTCTCTTATATATTTATATATCCGCTGGCTTCAGTCAGACAGAAACGAGATGGCAGCCGTCACAGGAGACGCTGGAGTTTAGCCTCCCGGAGAATCCCATTGTGCAAAATTTTTTTTTTCCAAGGTAGATTCTTTGACAGCGTTTACTCCGGCTGCTTTTTTATCAGCTCAATAGGATGACAGGAGCAGGAAAACAACATTTATCTGATTGCTTCAGGTTGATATTTTTTTTGCAGCAGCAGCAGTCGCATCCCCGAGTTTAAAACGCTCTCAAGCTGCATTTAGATGGAAAATAATGGTTTGCAACAGCCACACATGGATTCTAAAGGCTTTAGAAAGCTGATTAAAGCTATTATGGAAAACAATTACTCAGCCGCTTTTAATAAATCACATGTGTAATAACCATAGCAATAAGAGGAGGATTAAATTAAATCATCAGCTTCGAGGAGACGATATCACATCCTCCTAATGATTCAGAATGATTTGTCTTCTTCACAAACATAAACAATGACACAATACAGCTGTTAAAATCACTACAAAATATTTAGAAGTCCTCTCAGGAGAGAAAAACACAATATTTACACAAACATTTGAACTTAGCATAACACAACAAATACCCACACCATCTGAGCATAATGTACACAATCTTGCAACACAAAGCTACATGTATACATAAAGTGTTTTTTAGAGTGCACATAACTACTGTCAATATCACATCAGAGTGGGCACACATAAAACACACTCTGACGGATGCAACAAACACACCACAAATGCACAAAGTGTGCCTTGGGTATTAACACAAACAGTTCGCGGTCTTCATCATCTTACACAACATCCATGTATGCTCACACCCATACATTGTGTATCTCAATTTGGCACAACAAGTACACGCATACAAAGGTGGAAGAAACAATGTTGTTTGAAAAACATACATGAACAAAGTGTTAGGTGTCACATATATTTAACACTAGGATACACAAACAACACACGCATAACAAGCATTTAAGCATAAAGACAAAAGATAGCTCCTGTGCACTTTTGTGTATGGAAATACATACACATATTATTGGGCACAAACACAACAACACATCTCCAAAGGATATTTCTCAAGGGATCAATTAAATTCTATCCATCTCAATACAGTACCTACTCATTTACAGGACCTATCCATTTACAGTATCCATCCATCCATCATCCATCCATCAATCTAGAGTACATATCACTCTACTGTACAGTATCTATCAACAGTACCTACAGCACCTATTTACAGCATCTATCCATCTACAGTGTCTACCAGTATATCTAAAGGATCTATCAATATATATACAGTATCTATTATATGAATATATATATATATATATATATATATATATATATATTCAGTATATATCAATATAGCTATATCTCTGCGCCTGATGGAGTCTACTGCTTCAGGACACATCTCAAGTCATTTTTTTATTTGTTCAGGCTTTTCCTTGATATTCAGAGACTCCTGTGTTTTCTGTCTTGATCTTTTAAGTATATATTTCATTGAATATTGTTTTGATTGTTTAAGCTCTTTGTGACCCTGGTCTGGAAAAGCGCTCTATAAATATAAATAACTTACTTATTACTTACATTATATCTACAAGATATATTAATATATAAACAGTATCTATTGTTATATCTACAATATCTATCATTATATCTACAGTATCTATAATTATATCTACAAGATCAATCAGTATATCTATACGATCTATTAATATATCCAAAGTATTTATCATTATATCTAAAGTATCTATCAATATATCTACAGTATTTATCATTATATCAAAAGTATCTATCAGTATATCTACAAGATCTATCAATATATCTATAAGATCTATCAATATATCCAAAGTATTTATCATTATATCTACAGTATTTATCAGTTTATCTAAAAGATATATCAGTATATCTACAGTATCTATCAGTATATCTACAATATCAGTATATCTACAATATCTATCAATATATCTTAGACTAGACTGCACTTTATTGATCCCTTTGAGATGACACTCTCAGGGAAATTTCTGAAAGTATTTCTCATATAGTATTTATCATTATATCTACAAGATCAACCAGTATTTCTACTGTATCTATCAATATATTCACAAGATCTATCATTATATTTAAAAAATATCTATCAATATATCTACAGTATTTATTATTATATCTACAGTATCTATCAGTATATCTACAAGACCCATTAGTATATCCACAGTATTTATCAGTATATCTACAAGATCTATCAGTATATCTAAAGTATTTGACATTATATCTACAGTATCTATCAGTATATCTACAGGATCCATCTATCTACGTTATCTACAGTATCCATCCTAATTGTGGATAAAACACATTCACATAGGTTTGTTTTTGAAAACAAAGCCGCAAAACTTGCAGAGACGGACATTGTGTACAATAGTGACACATTCATAATACACATAACCTAAAAAACAATAAATGAAATACTGCATAAATGTTATAAACATGTAATAACAGGTACAGTTTGCATTTTTCAACTAAACTGAATCTAGATACAGTATAAATATCATAGACACCAGTAGAAAATGCATATAAACCTACACACACACAAATTCACACTGAGTTAATCTCTTAATAGTCAAAGGAAGCCAGATGTAGTGAAATAAAACTAGTTTAGAATCGTTCTGCAATTGGTTAAATACATAAAAAAAAGCCCTCGCTAAAGTCCCTTGTTCAGCCAGGAAGCCTAAACAAACTATCAGGCCACTCCTGCCTTCTATTGTCCGACTGGAGAAATGAAAACAAGTTGTCAGTTCTGTGGCCCGGTCCCAGCTGTGCGATGTCAGAGTTCGACCGCGGATCACCTTTACAAAACACCGTCCAGCGGTCAGTGATCCCGTCACTTCTACCCGGTAAACAGGCTGCCGCCTCGACGATGTAGCCGAGGTGCAGAGGGAGTGTGACAGGTCTGAGCCAGAAAAAGACCCGTGTTGAAGGAACTGTGGCACTCAGTGCGACTGCTGGGCTGTGAAGTCGGGTTTGACGACCAAAGACACTGGCAGGTAAAGAGAAAAAAAAGAGGGAGCTCCAACAACCACTGAAATCTTTTTTTTGCTTTTGTTGTTGGATATGATGTGTAAAGCTTTAGAAGTTTGTGACCACTGACCATGCCTGTCTGAACACATTCTCCTTCGTCTCAGGGCTGACTATGAACATCTTTATCTCCTGTGTTTGTAACGAAGTCTGACAAGAGGTAGGTCACGATATCAGGCTCCTTAAACATTCCACCTAAAGCTTCAATGGTCTAGATAATTGTACCATGAAATCTATGTAGCGATGAGAAAGTCAGGGATGGTTCGTAAGTAAGAGAGAGAGAAAGTGTTGGACCAGGTTTTCTTTGGAGATTCAGATGAAGAAGGAACCCAACAAGGTCCATGGATGTGTTAAACATGAGATTTGTAGGTTTAACTAGGGAGGATGCCCTAGATAAGTTAAGAAGGAGGAATTGCTCTTGGGACCCTCTGATGTGAAATGATGAAAGAAGATCACCTGCTACACACTCTCCCTAATGTAACCCGTTTTATTATCCTTTTCAAATAGGTTAGAAAGATGAAGGGGAAGGAAAGGTCTCCATAGTCCACTGCTGTGTATTCTTACGATGCGTTTACACCATAATGCCATTTGGAAATACTTTTGTGCGCAACAGAAGTAGTTTCAACAAAACTAACTTCTGAACATTTCTTAAGTTAAGGTCAGGTAAGGTAAGGTAGAACTAAATTGTTTTTTTTTCCAATAGCCACAGCAAATACAGCAATTTTTCATAAAAAATAAATCAAAATAAAATAAGAACAAGAACAAAGAGAAATAAAGACAAAGAACAAGATGATACAATCTAAGTCTATCAAATATAATACAATACAATACAATACAATACAATATAATATAATATAATATTATATTATAAATATAAGTCTATCTATATAAGTTGCATCAGTAAAAGTAGGTACATCTTCTAGGGGCGTCCAAGGTCATTTGAAGGTCAAAGTAGCAGATCAGAGAGGTGGAATTGTATGAAGAATTTGGACCTTGCTTGTTTCATTAAATCTAATTGGGGTCTTAAACTTGCGATCTAGCAAAGGGAAACAATCTTTGTGTTGCAACTTCAGATGGTTAAGAAATTATTTATTGGATCAAATGTGTCAGGTTAGGAATCTGACTTAACACTTTTACTTAAACAAAGAATAGAAATCAGATCCATTTTACTTGTACAAGTGAGAGAGAACACAGAGTTTACAAGTTAGTTTGAATTCTTTCTAAAACACAGAGCTGTGAGTTCATCGTTATATTTTCGTCACAGTTTCACAAGTTGTGAATTTTCCTTCAAAAGTTTTCTATCAAACACACTTTTTAATGAGTTGTTATCGCAAAAGGTTGGGTGTGATGTCACCCCCACATTTCATTACCACTCTAGCATGAGGGAAAACACCATTAATGATACAACTATAATAATTGGTTGGAAAGTTTGATAACATAATGTTTTTTCCGACCAAGAAAAATTGACTAAAGTTGCCCAAAAATTCACAGTGAAACCACAAAAAAAATCCAACAGAACATTAAACAACATTAAAGTCAAACTTTAAGGCGCAAATACACCTTAAATAACTCATGTGTCTGTAACGTTAGAGACTTGGGTATCGATTAAAGAAACATTTTTAAAATCCACTTCTCGTTCTTTGAGTAGCAGAATGAAAATATAAAGATAACAACCTGTCATGTAACAGTGTACTCAGTGACTTCAGGGAGAAAGATGGGAGAGGTTTTTGTTTTCTCACCAAGGTCTTTGATACGAGGCAGCACATTGTAAGTGAAGTTGTTATACGAGGCGATCTTTCCTTCAGGTGAGGCGATGCCCACGTGAGCCTCGTATATTCTCAGGTTAGTGGGTTTCTTCGGCCGCGGGTGGACGTGCTGTGAAGGAAGCAAAAAAAAATACAATTTTCTAAATAAAAAAAGAAAAAAGGTTCCAACGATTTCTTACCACCGTTTGATTGGAGCGTGGGATTCACGCTGTGGTGGAGGACAAAAGGTTTCGTTTTGAGTCCACCGGGACTCGATCTCTCCGTTTGAAGCACATGATTGAGCCACTTGGAGATAATGTGAATATGCAGCCAGAATGAGAGTTGGGCTAATTAAACAGTGTTAAATAAGAGCTACAGAGAAAGCACGGTGCTCTCTAGTAGACCCTTCATTGTTTGTTTTTGTCAGCTCTTGAGTCGAGGACATGGAGTCACACCGTGACACCATCAAAGCCTCTCTTTAGAGTGGCCACATTGTCAAACAATAATCAAATTTGTCGAGAATGAGGAGCCCCAAGGCTTTCTGTTTCTATGTGTTGACTCTCTGCACTAATCTACGCTTCATTTTGTACATTGAATTTGAATTTAAACTTCCATCTATAGATTTTAAAATAGTTTTAAAGTTAAAAAAAAAAGGTTTAAAACAAGTAATTTTAATTTGGACTGTAGTTTATGGCTAACACAAGGACACTATGTGTGTTCACCTCACACAGCGTTACACATTAGAAGCAGAGCTCACCATGTACGGCTGCGGTGGGTCCCAGTGAACCCAGTCATAGATGGCAACCTTTTCCTCCTGAGTCACATATTTGGCCCACGGAGAGATCCGGTAAATCCGCTCACCGGACTTTGTATGGACCACGACCTGGACGAGAGAGGAAATAATTCATAAAAACAATAAAATTCATAAAAACAGAAACCACAGTTTTCTCTTCGAAAGATGATTCTGCTTTTGTTGCACTTCAAACTAGTATTGAACTTGAATTTGAACTTTAAATAATTTGGCAGACCAGAATTGGTCCCCAGACCCCCTGGTATCATTAAGCTTTAACTTCAGTTGGCCTTTACCATGCAATGCACGCAAAGTGTGTCCTTTTTCCATTTAGTAGAAAAATTAAGCCAACTGAATAGTAGAAAGTGAGTCTATTTAATGAGATGACTTTTGTTGTGAACCTTTCTTGACTACAATTATATACAGTGGCTCCTCGTTTATCGTGGAGAATATGTTATAAAATAACCCGCAATAGACAAAATCCGCGAAGTATTCAGCTTTATTTTTTTGTTTAGGGCCGTAAAACCCTTAACCACTCACTTTTAGACACTTTTCTCCCAAAAAACAAACATGGGAACTCTTAAAGGTGAACTATTGTAAAAACCCTCTTGACTCACTAACATGTTTCAAAGTCTTCGTCACTAAGATGCAGTTTACTTTATAAATCTCTTCACCGTCTGAAATCTTAGCGAATGAGAGATTACGAGTCCATTATCATGTAATAATGGCTTCACTCCTCCTCCAGCCAGCTGAAATCACACCCTGCTTTGTTTATACAACGAGTACCTTGGAGGTCGAGACTTCTAGGGATTGATGACACTGTGTGACAAAACCTCTACAAATATAAATTACTTACTTACTCTATGCTGGACCAATCACAGAAAATTGGGTGTGGTTATGGTAAACAAGATTTCATCTACATCTCTTGTAACTGTAATGGCGGTTATATAAGCGCATGAGAACGACAGGATCGGAAAATGGTGAAAATGCAGAGATGTAATTTGATTCTAAAGGCTGGGACGTTCCTCATGTTCCTTAATAGATGGTTTCTAGTGACAAATGAGCGACAACCAGAAACCTTAATTCCAAATCCATCGTGAATCAGCCTTTGATGGAAAGTGCAGCATGTCAGTGGTTATGAGCTTTAATAGCTCATTCTGAGGGAGCAACCTTCATATTGGTGTTCAGCATCCTCCGCCTAGGCTTGTCATCTGCACTCAAGATTCTGAGCAATTTGGAGCAAATGAGAATTTTAAATCATTATCCTCTGCTTCTCATCTTTTTATGTCGGCAATTTTGGAAATGGAAAAGGGGTTGAAAGTAAGTGTGTTCTGGATATTTAACTGACAATTTACTGTGCCTTCATTAGCGGGATGAGAGAGCCGGGTGCCAGCGTGAACGCCGGCCAAGAGATCGATCTTGAAGTGTTGACCGCAGTGTGTGTTCGTCCTGTGCCGTCCCCTGCAGGAGCGGGCATTAGAAGCTAACGAATCCCGGCTACTTCTGTCAAGTAATGGCTTCTCCAGTGCCACCTGCCTGCAAGCTGTTAGCCAGACCCGCCCCCTGGGGTTTTTTTATATTGCGGCCAGGCCACCTGGGGTTCCACCGCCAAGTCCGGTGATGACATGCTTCATAGTTTAGGGGATTAGGAAAAGATAGTTGGCTAAGTGGACCGGCATTAGCCCTGACAGAGAGGTGCTCCTCGTGGATGAGTTGGCCGGCGTTTTTTTTTCGCACATTAAAGCAAAACTCAGATGGCCAGGTGGGCGTGAGCCGGTACTAAAAGAGCCAATATGCAAGATGTTTGGATGAAATAAAAGGGCCGTTTGATTTCTTCATTGATGACTCTTGCATCAACAGGAGTTCGTCGTAAACACCCACATAAGGACACCGCTTGTTTATTAAGACAAATTGGGCCAAGAACAAAGGGGGACGGAGGGCACGCTGCTCTACATGAGCGATATTGGAGGCGAGCATGTGCCTCCACGAGGGAGTGCTGTGGAACTAATCCTAAAGTGGAGCTCACAGCGAGACGGCCATTCGCTGGTAGCGGGTGGTGCGTGAGGAGAGGCCAGGTGCCAGTTTTTCCATCTGCTTCTTATCGTCCTCAGACTGACCTCGGCTGACAATGGGAGCCGGGCAGACGATCCGGGGGAGCGGGGAGCGTGCCAGCGCTGACCTGGTCCTCAAGGAGAGTGGCCGTCCGCCTCATGTCTGGCGTTGAACTTGAGCATTATTTCTCCTCCGCAGGGGTGGCAGGGATGACAATGTGAAATGTAAAGTGCGTCTCGTTGCGTTCATCTGTGATTAATTATTTAGTACCGCCCCGAGGCGCGAGTCAAAGCGTCCACCTTTGCCAGTGTCTGCCTCATTCTTCTGCCTGTTTCTAGAGAAACCACTGATTCCTTTGCCAGAGTAACACGGTCGTTTTTTTATTTACATACGAGTGACTCAGGGCGCATGGTGGCGCAATGTTTAGAAGCAAGAATGTCAAAGGTTTGCCTCAAGGTGGCAACTTGTGATCTTTCACTGTGGTGTATGGGGTGTTCTCCCCGTGTTGCATGGGTTTACACCAGGTACTCTGTTTTTTTTTTTTACCACATTTCGAAAACATACAGAACTTAGGGAAATTGTCCGTAGGTGTGAGTGTCAATGGTTGTGTGTCCCACAAAAAAAAACCCATAAGGGAATTGGTAAATTAAGTGACTTGCATGCTGATACACAGACCAGTTGAACACTTATGTAAAATAAGTCTTTCTGTCTGTAAAGTTTTTGTACAATATATGATGGTCGATAACATTTTCGTATTGTCACGAAACACCATCTGGATCCGCCAGTCTTTATAAAATGTGTTTGTCTTGGTGGTCATGTGCAGTATGTTGTGCAAGTGAATTCAGGATATTTTAAATGCTAAACATAGGAAGCTATACAGATCACATGTTTGCCTGCAAGAGTTTAAATAATACAGTGCGTGTCAATATTGCGATCACTCGGTCTAGCTTCTGTCATTTGGAAATATTTTCTACTACAACCTTGAACGCATCAGCGATAAGACCCAGGTGTGAATATTAATGGCCGCCTCAGACGTTGCATGATACCCACAGAAAAATTGTTGATGCAAACGTCGTCTTTAATAACACATGTTTTCGCAGCAACTGGCGGCAACATGAATCTACAGGAGAATGGGAAAGACTAAGTCATATCTGTCCGGCGAGCGTGATTGAAACAAACGTGTCTGGAGCTCCCTCCTCTGGTGCCGCTGTGCACGCCGTGTACTTGCAGTAATCTCCCTTCTGTGTGCCACCGACGTGACATGCCGTTGACGGCGACATGCTACGCTTTCACTCGGTGTCGAAGACAAACACACCACCTGACAGGGACACTACAAATCCTAAGCGCCGCGACGCTGTTGCGACGAGGCTCACCAAGGGCGTGAGAACAGACATAAAGAAGTGCTTTCGAATACCTTGAGTTTGGTGTTGTGATCCACAGCTGGTGACTTGTCATGTTTCGCCGGGAGAATCAGCTCCCACTTCCCGAATTCCTTCCTGGCGTACGGGTGTGAGAATTTGTCCCAGTTATCTGCAGGTGACAAAACATTGAATGAATTCCTGTTATGACATTGGTTTTATTTCAAAGATACAAGGAAAAAAAAAAACATCTTCAATGATGAGTCTTTGAAAGCATTTCAGACCTGCAGGGGTAAACATGAAATGATTGAAGCGGAGGCTTGAATTCGAGACAATTAATCAAGAATATTAATGAATGAAACCAATCAAGGATTTCTGTTTTTCTTTTTATTCTCATGAGTGGCAACTGTGGATGTTTTGATGTAGCTATGGTGTCCCTGAGCTGACAAAAAAAATGTCTCTGTAGCCACAGCTATTCAATCTCAGAGACACAAACACACATTCAAACTTATAATTGCAAAGTTCTTTTGATTTGTTTGGGCATTATTTCTGCATAAAATCTTTATTTTTCTGATAAAGATATACATCAGACGTTGATAAAAAAAATATCTACTCATTAAACTGCACATGAAAACAATTCAGAAAGACAAGCAACATACCGCTCTTTTGAAAAACCAGCTGATATAATACAGCCGGTCAAAACTGACTGACAGGAAATGTGTTAATACACAACATTTATTAGGGCAGCTCATCCTCGCTGGGCATTTCAATTTATTTAATAATCCATATCCGCTTGCTATTCATGAGTGACACAAAAACAGCAGGAAGGAAAATTAATCAGAGGAGAAGCACCAGAAGTGACCAGACATTTTGTATCAGCAAACTGAGTTTACTCCCGTTTTTCCTCATCTGCTCCTTCCTCTGCTTTTATTCGCCATCATTTGCCTAAATTTCACAGGAGGAGAAATAGCAGTCCATCATGCATCCAGTCGGCATTATTTTCACGGTCCAGACTGCTGCGTTCACGTTCTCTATGAAATTGAATTGAAATAATGTGATGGAGCCGTGGCCAAAGTAAAATTGCCCACAGAAGTGGATGTCGGAATTGAGCTGAAGTGCAAAGATGGTGGGATGAACTGAAGACATTCGTATGTGGCAGGACTGTTTGTCAAAAGTCTTTCAAAAATAGTTGTGCTCAACTGGTTCGGGGTTTGGAAATCACCATGGATGAAAAGCTAAGAAAAATGTTTAAATGTATTTAAAGGTATTATGAAAGGTATGAAGGTATTACAGGTCATTTAACGGAACTTTTGTGTGTCTTTTTATTGTAACATAAGTACATGATTTAATACTAAGAAATGTAATCTATCTTTTAATTTTTAATTAATACTGAAATAAACATTTTCTAAGTCAATGTAAATAAAAAAAAAACCAACAAAATATAGAGTTCCAACGGCCGATTTCAATCAGCATTAAAAAGTATTAAAAAAAAGAAGCTGTCGAGCTGAAGTGTTTGAATTGAGACAGAATTATCCTGTTGAAATTTGCGCACTGGGCAAGTAAGTGCACTGTAAACCAGTATACTCAGATAAGTGTGCGATTTGGGACACAGCCTTTCACTTAATATTTTGAGTACACAAGTGTGTTCAAACGGCCAGAAAATTGAGTGTGGAATTTTTGGACACTTTCCACACTCAATAGCCGACATCTTAGTGATGTAGATGATGCTACGTCTGTAAACGTAACATATTTATCTCTTCTTTTAAAATGGCTGCGAATGTCGAAACACAACTGAATAATTAACTTGTTTCGATTGACGAAATGTGATTTTAAGTGTCAGCAATAGTGTTCAAAAGGCCGGTTGCCACCAGCGTTAAAATGCAGTAGAAGAAGAAGCTGTCGAGTAATTTCCGGTCCAAACCCCCGACTCGTTCTCACCATATCTCTTCCTCCATCCACCTCAGGTCCCAAACTCTGGAACTCTCTACCCCACAACCTCGAAAATGGTGACTCTCTCCCCCTCCTTACAACTCAACTAAAAACTCGTCTGTTCGGTCTCCCTAATCCTCCATAATATTTACCTTCACTGTCGTTTCCTTATTTTATCGTGCAGATTTTATGCTACTGCTTTTTATTGTATAATATGATTTTATAGTCTCTGGGATTTAAGTGTTTTCATCTATCAACTGTCCTTGGGAGCCTTGAAGGACACACTTAAATACAAATTGATTTATTATTATTATTACTATTATACTGTGCAAGTATTATTACCTGTTAGCTCTATCTTTTCACTCATAAATGAGTTGAAACGTGTCAATTTTTAAAAATTATTATTTTAATTGTGAGGTAAAATGAAGGAAATTGTAAACTAGCTGAGCTTGACCATAACGGTTCTAGCTGGAACTCTCTAGCACCCGACCTCTGGAACTGTGACTCTCTTCAAATCAACTCTTCAAACTCACCTGTTCCGCACTGCACTCCCCTTCATTACCCCTTTCATATAGTGTTACCACCTTTTATTGTGTTGTTTTCATGCTGCGGCCCTCTGGGTTTATTGTATTTATTTGTATTTTTTTTTTTTTATATTATTGTGTGATTTCAATGTTTTCTTTGCATCTGTTAAGCGACCTTTAATTCCCTTTAAGGCGCTTTTAAATAAAATGTATTATTCTTATTATAGCTGCACTGTATTTTAAGGGAAAATGTACTATACTATACTAAACTAATCTCAATTATGTATCACTCTAAATGTCATCAACAACATTAATTGAAGTTAAATAACAAGATGAATTATTTAAAAAAAATGTTATCCTGGTTGTTGCGTGGTTAATGGACATATTGACTTATCTTTAATACTATGAACACAAATGTTTAGTTTATTCTTCTGATTAACTTGAGTGGCTTAAAGCAGGGGTCACCAACCTTTTTTCCCAACATGGACCGGTTTATTGTCATTTTTTCCATGGACCAGAATTCAGATAAAAACAGCAAAAAGAAAACGTCAAAAATTCCCCCAAAAATAACTGTAAGAGCTTGAAAAACACGTCTCACCATCCGCAACAATATCGTCCTGTATATGTGTTTGAATGATGTTTGAATGTTGAAGTAAGTAATTCATAGTTATTTGTAAAGCGACTTTCTAGACCAGGTTCACAAAGCGCTTGAACAATCAAAAGCAATACACGGTTAAAAAATACCAACAAATTTAAAAACTCTAAAAGGCCAAGACAAACACAGGAGTCCCAGAAAATTATGAAAAAGCTTGCACTAGTAAAAAGATGAAGTAGTTACCACTTAGTTTAAAAATGGGTCGTGAATATTTCTCTTTGCAAAAGTGCAAAAAGAGAAATGAAAAAGTGTTGTTAGTACTTTATACAGTGATCTGTCTCAAATCGTGCACTTCTCTTAGTGCACTGCTTCACAGTACACTGTGAGACAGTGTCTTACGAGGTAGTACTGTCACAAATCAAACACTATCGCTACACACTTACAGCTTCTTCTTCTACTACTTTTTAACGCTGATAGCAACCAGCTGATGGAACCCTATCACATTTGAGAGCTTTTTTTTTCCAATCGAAACAAGTTGGGTTATATAACATGTATGTTATGTGTTCTCAAAAAATGAAGTGTAACTGCAGAAGTGCCCAATTTAGGACACATCTTAGGACTTTCCAAAACTTGAATCAATTTGTCGCCTTAATCCATTCTTTTTAAGACTCAATAAACAACCTGTGTGCATTAATTCTTGCTCTATTTTCATTGTATTTAGGTAGGACATGAATTAATTCAAATGAAGAGTAAGAACATATCATAGGAAATATCATAATGGGGGTAATGATCGCATGGGGAGGAAATAAGTGTGCCAACTATGTTGTAGATCTCCTAGACGAGCACGGGTCTCATTCCATCTTGTTAATGACGATCAGAATCATAATTTCTCTGACATTTTCCGTGGGTCGTATTAACTGAAAATAACCCAGACGGCCATTAACCTGAAACGACTTTGAAAGTTGGAGGGAAAAGGAGATTTCAGAGCAAACACGGAGGTTGCACTCGCTCATCAACTTTTCAGGCGATGATGAAATAACGAGCTACTGAAATATTAACAAACACTCCCACATGCAGAAGAAGCAGGGCTCCGTATGCAAGATTATCCCATGGAATCAATATTTTGCACATTCCAGACTCCCAGTTCGACTCATCAAAAGGGCTAATGCTCATGTTCTGCTGTTTTATTCACTGCAGGCTCCTTTTGTGTTCGTGGGCGCAGTGACGGTTACGCGGATATGCAACCTTTCTGTTCACTCTGAAATCTCTTTTTTATAAACATGCCAAGTTTTATGATCAACCTAGAGAAAGTGTCAATACACAGATTCCATCAGCTGTCCTAGCGATCGTGTTCAATAAAGAACATGTTCATTAGGCATTTCCAGACTTTCACCCCGCTTGTACCAACCATTCCGACTAAAATAATGGTCTTGATATTAATGATCCAACTCTAGTTTGTAGGC
Organism: Callionymus lyra; assembly: GCF_982586985.1. Lineage (NCBI taxonomy): Eukaryota > Metazoa > Chordata > Actinopteri > Syngnathiformes > Callionymidae > Callionymus > Callionymus lyra. The sequence goes on from NC_141824.1 coordinate 20,893,670, forward strand.
TCAAAAGCTTGAGCTATACTTTCAGAAGCCTCTCACAAGCGGGCGACTTTGACACAAATGAAAAGTGTGTTACCTCAGCCACGGAAGAGTTCCATCTTCCCAACGAAATATGGAATTGTCCCATTTTTGGCATTGTAACGAAGTGTCCCATATAACGTACCATGAATTATTCCTATGAGGCATGGGTGCTGTCATAAAGACATGTTTTTTTAACGCGTTAAAAATATATACACGTTGATCCGAGGTGTTAACAACCTGAATTTCTCCTTAATTTTATGTTTAATGTATCTTCATTCAATAAAGTAAATGATTTGCTAATCTGTTAAATATGGTCAAAAGTTATTTGTCAGTTTCTTAGTTGTTATTTGTTTTACATTTTGACTTGAAGAAATGTATTTTGTAGTTGTTTTTTGTTCAAATTTAAACATAAATATTCGTATTCATTTAAAGGGCAACTGATGTGTGGTTTAAGTCTGTCTTAAATAGATGTTGGACTCTATTGTATAGTCCGTATGTGTCTGTTTGTACAAAACTATCTTTTCATTAAAATATTTACATTAGAAAATGTTCTTAATCCCCGCCCACTGACATTTTGCTTGCCATGACCACGCCCACTCTGCTGTGATTGGTCAATCATCAAGATTTGTCATGCAGCATCATTAATCTAGGTAGTTTCAACCTCCAGGGAATTCATTGTATAAACAAAGTGGCCCATGATTACAACTGGCTGGAGGACGAGTGAAGCCATTATTACGTCATAATGGACTCTGCTCTCGTAACCTTTTGTTCACCGAGTTTTCAGACTAGGGAGAACTTTATAAAGTAATATCTTCAAAACACGGTCATGATGAGAGACTTACTGCTTCTTAAACACAATCAGGAACAGATTCATTTTTACATACCGACATCTTTTATATCGAACGTTTCCTTGCCTCATATATTCTCTATTTTGTGTCTCGTCTTAAAGATAGTAGCTTGCTCTCTTATCCCATAAACTGACTTACCCATCATGTAAAACACCTCAAACACACATACGATGTCTTCCAGACCACACCCTAGCTTGTCAATTTCACAGATATTGGAGTGAATGTGATCCAGACCTACAAGATATTGCAATTGCAGATGCTATTGCACCCAGGTGATGCATCCCAGCTATTAGACAAAGATCCGAATCAGCGCATGACTCAACAATCCTCGGCTAGTGAATAAATCAGATTTCCTTCTCTATGTGAATTCAATTACTGATGCCTAAAAGTGATTTAAAGTGGATGATGGATTGAAAAGGAATGAGTTTTGCACCTCAGGAGAGTTTTGAATTTCCAAATTAGGCCTTGTTAGTGAAGGATTACATTGAGAAAGTTTTAAAAGAATATTAACAAATTGGTGTCTCATTTTGGTTTAAGGTTATAATTTACCTTTATTTTTTTAAGTGGTCATAATGCTAAAGCTACATGATACTCATTTTTGTTCCGCTCTTACGTTCCTTAAAAAAACTTGTTCACATATTTCTGCAGTGTACTTTCTGTTCTTTATGCGCATTTTCATGGCGAGAGGGAGGGTCTGGAAAGTGTCGTGACCACGGCCTGATTACACTCCAGACATGGAGTTGAAGAGCTTTACTGTTTGCCCGCCGGCTGTGAAGCGTTCACTTACTGAAGTCGCCGGTGAGGAAGAGAGCCTCAGCCGCCGGAGCCCACTCTTTAAAGAAGAGGCTGTTGTCTGTCCGCCGCTGCACACCGAAGCTCCAGTAGCTGCGAGTGAACTGGTCGAAGCCTCCCTCCGCCTCCTCCAGCCGGAGCAGCGTCTTCTGGAACAGCTCATACCTGCGAACAAAAGGAGCCTCGGATCAGTATTCAGAGCCGTAATTAATAATAACCTGCTGCAAATAGATTCTCCCGCAGAGGAGTTATAAACATGTTGATCACTGAGTTGTATTAAACGACCGGAAGATATATTGAGGTGCGTCAATCCATTATGGGTTGTCAGTATTTATCAAAAGCTCTTTGCTAGTGTGTATGAAAGCAGGATGTTTGTGTTTTGTTTTCTTTGTTTAGTTTTGTCCAGAGTCCTGCAGCAAAAATAATTATTTTAATAAGATCTGAAGAGTTCTACTACGTAAGAAAATATTGATACAGCGATACATCCCTTCTTTTTTTTAACAATACTGTATTGAACTTAAAAAAATATATATATATATTTAAACACACATAAACCTATATATATATATATATTTTATTTTTCGATACAGTATTGTTAAATAAAAAAAGAGATGTATCGCTGTATACATATACATATATATATATATATATATATATATATATATATATACATACATGTATATATATATGTTTTGCTTTCAAATAACATTTCTTTTTTTTTACCATAGTCCTTCTATGAGTTAAAGTTCAATAAAGGTAGTTAAAAATCAAATAGTTTGATTTATTATTATTATTATTATTGAAAAACTAACATACAAATATTAACACATCTGCTGTTCTTTTTTCTGTTGCAGTCATCACGTCTCCCTGAGCAACGGGAACAGTTCAACCAAGGCGATGACTGAGGACAAGAGGATACAGTCGACCTCAACAGCTTTTAAAGTTGACGTTTTGGACGTATTTTGGTTCCAAAACAAATGAAAGCAGTTCCGTCAAGAGTCTAGTACTCTTTTAATAATGTGACACCAGAGTCAAGTACTCGGACAGTACTACAAATATAAACTTGTTTCTACTGTATCGCAACATATCCTATCATTGTCCCTGTATCACCATACAGATCGTACCGCATGATAAAATGTAACAAATCCCTACATGAAAGGAATAATCAATATATAAGAAATACTTCTTGTAAAGTGATTCTGATTGAGGACACTACAAACCTAACGGAAGTTATATATATATATATATATACAGTATATATATAAAGAGATGTTTCGAGTTTGAACAAACTTGCTGTACAAAGTAATTAACGATTATGTATTTTCTTGGCAGGTGTGCTTAGTGTGTTGCCCAATTGTGTTAACATTGTAATTTGAAAAATCCTATGTTCATATTTTCAAACAGAAAAAAGATGAGAAGAAGAAAGAGGCAAAAGGAAGATGTGGGAGTAGAAGCAGTGGAGCATTTTTTTTTTTACTTTTGGGGGAAAACGTCACAACAGATTGATGGAAAGAAATTTAGAGAAAGTTAAAGTCTTATAGTAAAGTTGTGGTCACAGTCCTTGTATATTTTAAGAGACTCAGGAAGCGCAAATAAAAGGGATGAATATTAGAATCAGAAACCTTTATTGCCAGTATTGCAAACAAAACATGGAGTTTTTATGCAATATAAAAATAGAACCAAGCACCATGCAGCCATTCTACACTTTTTCTACAGGGTTGTCAATAGCATCGACTAGAAAGGACAAGACAAGAATAAGTATATAAAAGTCCAAGGCAGAGGTTTGTGGTTAGGCTTGTGGTGTTTATCAGGGAATTTAGTCAACAAGAAGTGTAGATGGCAGTCAAGAACAGTACACTGCAATGCATTATTCCACAGTATCAAGATATGAGCTAGATTCTGGAAAATACTGACATGTTTGAAGTTATCTCAGTGGAGTTGCACTCTCATTGACTTCCTACATTATTTATGCCACAGTTGTTGTCGTAGAAAGAATGTAACAGACGACATTCCTGTGCAAGATGAAAGCAAGCACAAGTGTGCACACGTGTTTGTGTTGATGTATGCAACATGTACATTAATCAGGATTTATTAGGAGTCCACATATGCACTTTGTTAACATAGTTTGGCTCTGTTAACACACTCTCTGGGCGTGTTTCTCAGATGCTGGCGCTCGCATGCTTGTGCAGAGCTGCATCTCCTCGCCTTCCATACTAATGCGAATAGCTTTGAGGCGTCACCGCAGGATGCAAAGCTGCCTCGTTTCTTCAGGACTGTGTGACTACAGGCGCTTCCTACCAGATAAACCTCAGTCTCTTACCTTCAACTGGGAAGGATAGACTAGCTACTTTGCAATTTATCTCACTTAAGTTCCTGCAGCCAGCTGGTGTCCATATCAGATTCCCTCCGGTACCGAAAGTCTCTTTCAGCCGGCTGAGTTAAGTGCACTCGCTCCCCTCTAGCCCCGGAGCCAGGCTCAGACTGGCCTGCGAATGCCCTGGGGCTGGTGATGATGGGCTGAAGTTACCGCCATTTCTCAGCAGCTGCTCCCCGTGCTAGTGGACGCAGACAACTCTTGCCAATTTTGAAAACCTTTATAGTCCAACCAACTGTACCACATGCCAACTTAATCTCGGGTTTCAGGAAAGAACGGGAAAACGGACAGAGACCAGATCCACATGAGGGCAGAACTCTTTTGACACATCTCTTAGCATGAAAGTCGGGCTGTTTATTTCAGTCGAGCGCGCCTCTTTAGAGACCCCAAAAACTTGTGCAGGTTTTTGCTAAATATTTGGCTGATGGAAGAATGACTGAGGAAGAAAAAATATTTCCCAAGACTTGGTCAACTTTGAAGCTAGTTTTAGCTTTTTTCCCCCCAAAGGCGACAATGATGCAAAAAAATTATTTAAAAAGATAGAAAAATCATAGTAATCTAACTGAATGAATACATAACTTCTTCTTATCACAACCGTTCAACTATCTGTAATTTTTTTGGCTGCCGAACACACTTTGAAGGTTTTCCCATAACATGACTTCAAGGTAGGTTAATTTTGAGATCAGGCCAGATTTATTTTGAAAAGTCCAAAAATGTCCTTTAAATTTTAGCGACGTACTTTTCATGATCATTATGCTGCGAGTAGAACCACCTTTCATCAGTACACAAAGTACTTTCACTTCATATTTTACTCAAGAGACACCTTCTGATCCAACTTTTCAAAAACAATAGCATGAAAAGAATATTTGATAATGTTTAATACCTTTTAAACTTAACGAGTTATAACATTAAAAAAATTAGTATGTGTATTTTATTTTTATATAATTACATCCACCCTCCCATCAAAAAAATCTACCGTTTTGGAAAGGATTTTGCGGCCAAGTTGCAACACCTTCGCGGCCCACCGACTCCAAAAAATACCTTTGGTTACCCAAAATGTATACTGCAAACAAAAGGTTTACTACACATGAACCCAAACTGGTAGAAGCATAATCTTGGTCTTGTTAATCATTTAGATACCAGGTGTTCTGATATGTAATGACACCGACATAATCACACCCATTTTTTAGTTATTCCGCCCAACACATTTTTACAATAAAAGCTCAAACAAAGTATTTTGGCAAGTTTTGTTTTTTTACTTGAAAAGTGCTAACTGCAATGGTAAACTAAAACTGAACGCACTCTGAAAAAGTAAAACTATAAAAAACTATATACAACAAGAAAAACTAAAATTACAATAACTATTCACATGATTCTCTCTCTCTCCAGATATAAATAACTATGTAAGTATGTATGAATGTATGTATGTATGTGCTGTTCTCTGTGTTATCTTGATCATTTAATTATATATTTTATTGAGTATTGTTTTGATTGTTTAAGCGCTTTGTGACCCTGGTTGGAAAAGCGCTCTATGAATATAATTTACTTACTTACTTAAAAAAAACAATGATTTACATGATTCTCTCTCTCTCTAGGTATAAATAACTATGTACAACAAATAAACAAAAACAACGATTTACATGATTCTTTCTCTCTCCCTTTCCCCCTCTCTATCTCTCCCTTTCCCCCTCTCTATCTCTCCCTCTCTCGATTTTAAAAAAACAATGTACAACAAATGAACAAAAATAACTATTTACACGAAAAAAAATCCCTGTGGATCAGCTTGATTCACGAGAGTCTCAGTTTCACGTCGTAAAAAACGGAATTCTGGTTTAAAGCGGAAAAATCACACCCCTGAATGATATATAGTTTTGCTCTGCTCTATTGTTTTGATTTGCATCTGGTGTAAAATGTCTGAAGATTCAGAAGGAAAAGTAGGGATGAAAATTATGGAGTTATCCATCAAACAATGGTTGTTTCATCTTATCGATCGATGATTGAATAATTGATAAGCGTCAATTTTTCTGCTGCTTTACCATGAAAATAAATGGGTACACTGTCTCTTAGCAGGATAATAAATGAATTCAGAAATATAGATAAGGTGTCACATGTGGACTATTAGCAGCATTATAATCAACAAAAGTAGCCCGGGACTGGATTGTTGTAGCTCTATTTAACTTAACAAATAGTTGTGGTTGATTGTATGCTGAGAGGAACCGCTGCTTGTAGCATGGCTGAATGTGTCACATTTAGGTGGTTATTCAACAAGGTTGTGGAGTTGTTGTACAAAAAAATACTTCCACATATTGTGCTTTTGGTATCTTTTTCAACAAAATGAATTGCCTTCAAAACCAGGTTCCAGCTGTTAAGTGTTTAAGGTATATGCTAGCTAGAAACAAGGTAAAATCATTGTATAGTTAAATCACCTTTATATAAAAAAAACAAGGAGCTGAATTAAAGTAAACAAAACTTTATATGAAACAGAGCTTTTCTGAGGATGAAAACAAAGAACATAGTAAACAGTCGCGTAACTACAAGCCTGGTCGCATTATAGAGCTGAAGACGCAAGCCTTACTAAAGATCTTTAATTGAATTTGAATACAGCAGAGAAAACCGAAAGTATTTATTCAGCGTCACATAGAAGAACAGTTGAGTCAATCTTAGTGGCATATAATAGCTACGATTTTGAGAGGAAAATAAAACTTTAAAAATAAAGATTTACTAAATATGTTGTTAGGGTGGTCACAAGAACTGATACCTTGGTACCAATTTACCAGCACGCAAAATACTGCAAGGCGAAAAATATGTGATATTTATACTTCAAGGCCACCGTTTAAATGAAATAGTAAATATTAAATAGTAGTTGGTTTTGTTTAAAAAACGTTACCATCAGCACTCATTGGGTGTGAAATGAGTGATTGTTCGTTTAGTTTTTAAAAAAGGAGTTTAATTAAAAGTAAAAAACATTTTTTTTTAAGCCAGGTATTAAAAGGGATGGATGGATGGATGGATGGATGGATGGATGGATGGATGGATGGATGGATGGATGGATGGATGGATGGATGGATGGATGGATGGATGGATGGATGGATGGATGGATGGATGGATGGATGGATGGATGGATGGATGGATGGATGGATGGATGGATGGATGGATGGATGGATGGATGGATGGATGGATGGATGGATGGATGGCAGCCAGGGACCCTTTAAAGGTCAAGATATCAACAATATTCTACTTTGATTTGAGCCAACCATCTGGTGGGCCACATAAAATATCCTGGCGGGCCATATTTGGCCCCCAGGCCATGAGTTTGTGCTCAAGGATATATACAAGGTTTATAAGAGTAGGGTTTCTTTAAGGCTTTAAATATATAAATGTACCCTTTTCCTTTCAGAGTTTCCTGGCAATACTATTACGTATAAACCCCACCACGAGTATGATAACAATTTATTTAATAATTTATTTGCACATAAATCTAACCCGTGAAGATTAATACGACTGCGTCTATGAGGGCATCACATTAACATTGAAAAAGATTTAGACTGATGTGTTTCATCAAGAGTTGAGGTTTGTTTGGTTTCACTCGAATTGAGTCATAGCCACCAGTGAAGTGAAAAGAAATAAAACAGCTTCCCTCCCCTGATCATGAGACAGGTTTTGGAGCTTTATATGGACCTGCCGGCAAGGTGACTTTTAATAAGTGTGTCATTATGTCATTAACTCTCAACTAATGGCTTTCAAAAGACGAACATATGCTTAGAGGTTAACTTTTTTCAAAGTGTGAATTCGCAAATAGCATAGACGGCTAATTACAGACCTGTTTTATAAGTTAAAAAATTTACTTTCTTTCACTAGTCAAGGTCGCTGGCCAACTACCAGTTGGTTGCGTAACTGTTGTACCGAACTGAAGATCTTATCTGTAATCTTAAGAAATCCCAATGGGGGGGGGGCAATTGTTTTCCCCCTGCGTGAGAAAGAAGATATAAATTTAAGTTAAACCATTTTGGTTGCTTGTATCAGAGTACTTCTAATCCATTATTCTAATTATAATGTATACACACTAGTTATTAAACTGCAATAGACAAAGAGCCACAATGGGAACAAATCCATCTTCTATGTTTTATCAGATAATTTTAATATAAAAACAACAATAATTACCAATAAAACATAAAATACAAAAAAGACAATAACAAAAACTATGTATATAAAACAACACAGTACACTAGACACATTAACTGTAAAACCATGTCTTGAAGATGTATTTTTTACTGGTTAACTTAAAAGTTAGGAGCTACTGAAGTGAACTATATACATCAGGCCTGAATTGTATTTACAAAACTGGCAATAAACTTGTTCTGTTTTTTTTGTCTTCATTCATAGTTTTTTTCTTTTTAAACTTTTGGGTTCATAGCGTGTCTGGTCGTGTAAGTGTGGAACTTAGAACTATTACGTGGTGAATATCTATCGTTACCACGCAGGTTTTTGATCGATAAGGTGAATATTTGGACTCAAACATCGAAACTTTGAAACGACTTACTTGTCCAGCAATTAAATGCGCTGAACATAGAGTACTGTCGAATATCGACAAAGTATCGTGAAAGTCAATATTTCGATGTATCCTACGTATTGATAGAACAGCCCAATTTTAAGTTTTTGTTGTAATCATAAGAGCTTCAGCGAGGATCATTAAATGTAAAATTTTGGTTGGATGAAGATGAATAGAAATACGGAATTTTTTTTGTTGATAAATCCATCCATGGAAAATATTTCTCTCAGTGGCCGCACTTCATCTGTAATCACTATTCCTCCGGTAACACTGAACGAACAACACAAAACTAATTGCTTCACATTGGCTTGGAAATAAGTTCTGATGATGCACTCAAATCTTTGCAAAATCTCAGAGCTGTAATGAGCGTCTGTCCCAATGGCCCAATCGCTGCTTTCATTCGGTCTAATTTACGAGATACGAGGCGAAAAACACAGAGGCGCGCTTCCTGCAGACTTGCGCAACAGGAAGGGTAAATAATGAAGCGCGTCAACAGAGCAGCGCTCGCAGGGACTCTAACCCAGAGTGCAGCATTAGTAGTCTTTTTCACAATCATACTTGCATTCCTGATAAAAAAATCAGCCAGCCTCCAATGGAAGCTCGGAGAAAATGTGCAGGCATCAAACGATGCATCCTGTTTATGCAGATCCGCGGGGCGAGTCAAAGGTCAACAAGATGTGTCTCCGACTTGAGCCGCAACATGGTGCGGAAATCTAAAGAATCAGCCGCTCCGCTCAAAGGTCACTTTCTGATAAGGCGACTGGATTCAACAGTCGTTGCGAGGGGACCCAGTGTGACGCCGGAGCCTGAGAAAACTCTTGATTACAGCGCCTGCGGTCATGTGTTTGGACCGAGGGCCTCGGAACTCCAGGGGATTATCAAGTTGTAAACCTCACACTAGGCATTGCCTTCATATGTAAAGTCAATGACATGGGACTTGAATCGGTCGTATGGATGTGGAGTTCGATTCCCAGGCTGTGTCACTCAAGGCCTTGAAACAACGCGCCGATTATCGGGAGTCTGTGGTGTGTCTCCCCCAATCTGGAGATTGGTCCTAGTCGGTCCTAGTCTGACGGCAAAAAAGTCGGGTTCACGCGCTCAGTCTTTTCGGTGCTTGCTAGCATACATGTCTTATGTTCACCATCAAGGCATGTATTTTAGTTTAACTTAAGATTCAAGAAAGCTTAACTAGGATTGGATGATATGGCATAAAAATAAAATCTTCCATCTTCTTCATTTATATATTCATATATATTTTAAGCAAACAGTGAATACAAATGAAAGATAATCAAAAAAAAGTAAGTAAGTAATTTTTATTTGTACAGCGCTTTTCCAGACCAGGGTCACAAAGCGCTTAAACAATCAAAACAATACTCAATAAAGTATATACTTTAAAGGGCAAGGTAAAACTGATAACACAACAGGAGTTCCAGAAAATCAGGGAAAAGCCTGAACAAATAAAAACGTCTCAAGATGTTTCTTGAAGGAGTCAGTAGATCCATCAAACACAGAGGGAGAGGAAGATCGTTCCAAAGCTTAGGAGCAACAGCCTGGAAGGATTTCTCTCATCTGGTCCTGAACCGTGTGCGTGGAACCATAAGTAGATTCTGATCCACAGACCTCAGAGCCCGAGCTGGGGTGTAAGTCTGGATCAGATCAGTGATGTAAGGAGGTGCCTGACCATGAATAGATCTGAAAGTAAGAACCAGAATTTTAAAGTTGATCCTGAAAGAAACTGGAAGCCAGTGAATAGTTTTAAGGATCGGAGAAATGTGAGTTCTTCTACTTGAGCGGGTCAGAATTCTCACTGCAGAGTTCTGAATCAACTGCAGGCGAGACAGATCCTTCTTGTTAAGACATGAAAATAAACTGTTGCAATAGTCCAGGCGAGAAGACACAAACGCATGGATTACAAGCTCCAGATCATGTTTAGTTTTTATTCAGAACAAATTAATACATTTCCCTTCTGATTTTTAAGTACCAGCTATTTTCTTTCTTTTTTCTTTTAAAAAATACACTTTGTAGTTACATTTACATTGAAAGCTAGGCCATGAAAATAAACATTTATTCATTTATTTACCACTATTTCTACCACTATTTTGAAGTAAATGGGGGCGGGACTTGATAAGCTTTTGCTTCTCCCGCGATTCCCTTTCGGGACATGCATGTAATACGTGAACTATGATGAAATGTGATGTTGATGATCTAAACTGTCATGCCCGAAATAAAAAATATTCATTCATTCATTTATTCATATTTTTCATTATTTTTAGCTTCTAGCTATTTCACAAGTACATGCACTGAATTTTACTCTGAGCAAAATTGTTACAGTCTCTCTCCAACAGGTATAAATCTCACTTTGTACAGCATTCATTTTCCAAAAACTAAAGAGCCTTCTCTGAGATGCAAAAAAAAGTATTGTATAGTAAATATTAGTTGTTTGAAGGCAAATTGTGGCTGATAAAGTACATGGTCCAACTCATATATGGTTGCATGGTTCAACTGTACATGCACATCAGCCAAACTTTACCAGTTAGGTAGCACATATATGGGGTCCATAGTTTTCAGTAAGTGGATGAAAGTAGTCTATTTCACTGTGGATATGGGTACCATATCTTTCGCAATGTGATCGCTAGTGATGTGTAGACGAGGCCTCAAGATACACCATCAACTGTATCATGACGCAGCATCATCAGTTTCAATGAGCTCCGGACAAACTTTGCAGAGTGTAGTGTCCAACAACCAAAACCCCGAACAAACTACAGAAGAAACTAATCCACAACAAACTTGTCACTTTGGTTAGTGGTAGGCATTTTGTCAATCACTGTTTATCGCTCTGGTGCGAAAAAAAGGGAAGGGGGCTGAGGATGGAAGCTATGGAAGCCCTGAAGAGTCAATAAGCGTGCCATATCTAAACCATAGCCAAGCCGTAAAAACATTTTTTTATATTTATTAAACACTCAGCAGAAAAAAACATTTATTTTCTCAATATATTGCCCAGGCCTCGCTGTGACTATTGCTTGTGATGTGAAATAGATATAAAATAAAATATTTTTAGTCCATAAATAATAATAATAAAAATAAATCACGATACATAAATATATACAGTATATAAGTAAGTAAGTAATTTATATTTGTAGAGAGCTTTTCCAGACCAGGGTCACAAAGCGCTTAAACAATCAAAACAATACTCAATAAAATATATACTTTAAAGGTCAAGATAATACTGAGAACAACCCAGGAGTTACAGAAAATCGAGGAAAAGCCTGAACAAATAAAAAGGTCCTTTGGATAGATACCAGATCAGTCAAATGTGTGCATGATGTCTAGATGTGATATTAAGCTACAAATTGATTTTTTTTTCTCCAAAAAAACTAAATAAGTAACATACAGAATATTTAAAAATAAAAAAAGTTGTTTGAGGAACATTCAAAGTATTTAACTTCTAACATAAGACAATACAAACTGAACAAGTTTCTACTTCACTCCAACACATTATTGTTGGATTTTTGAAGCAATTAAAAATAAATAATCGTCTTCTAGGTAAAATGCAACAGAATCGTTTCAAGGACTTGTTAGCGATGTTTTTGTTACTTCCATAAACATTTTTTGAGAATTCTGAAGCGTTGTGATTCAAAATATATATCAATAACTATAAAAAATATAAACTTTTGTTCTAAGACTGAGTTTGTTTGGGTTCATTTTTTTGTTTACCCTTAAACAAAAGAACAACTTACATGTATATACCAGCCATTAAACACTTTATATAAATACAAATTAGATTTTTTATCATATGAGAGCTTTTCCACGGCTCTAGAAAATACCTAAATGTTATGTACTGGCCGGGTATTCAACGTCGGTTCTTATGTGGCACCAACTGAAATATTTCAATAGTATCGTGTATCAAACTGTCTTTCGGTGCCAGGTTTCAACACCCAGGTGTGATCAAAAGTTAATAAATTGTGGTGAACATCAGATAAATGTGCTTCTTATAAGTCTTCTTTTGGGGTGATTTACCCTAAGGCTAAACATTTTAACATCATATTTTTACTATGTGTAATGTGTTTTTTTTTCTAATGAAAGATGGTTTTATAAAATGGTATTGAAAAAAGTATAGTTCAAAAGTACTATGGTAGTAAAGGTGTCAGTATCAAAGATTTTCTAACCATATCCAGCCCCACTGTCGTTAGTCCCACTTCACCAATATCTCACCAGAATCTCTTTTCATCTCCATCTGGTTCAAAAATTCTAATTTGAAGAGACAAAACTGATTTTAATTTACATCTTTTAAAAGATGTAATTAATTACAATATATTAATATTAAATTAATTAAATAGTATATCTTATCTCAGTTTTAAGTTAAACGTGTGCATGACATCTAACATGATGTGTAGATGGTTTGTTAAATAATATAAAAAACAGTAAAATAAAAAACAATAAACTTGCCTTAGGCAAAGAAATACATTTGCAGCTTTCTGTGTTAAATAAATACGATTGTATTAAAAGTGATCAATTTTTTAATGCAAAGTGGGAAATGCAATGGTTTTGTTTATATAATATAATTTAAAATGCTACTTTTTTATTGTTGTGAGGTCCTCTTTGTTATCAAATGTCTGATTTGTGAGTATTTATTTATGATGTACTCCTGTAGATACACTGAAAACTGGCTACTTTTATTTATTCCGTCTTTAAAAAGGATTCAATTGGTTATAATCTTTGACACAATGTTGCCTCTCTGAGTTGACAGCTAGCTAAAAATACTCCATGAGTTTCCATGATGATGATATTGACAGGATTCCTGAGCAGAAAGGTTGAAACACGTGTCTGTGTTGCTCAACTGTCAGGAAGTTAAGCAAGAACAACAACAAGGTGAGCTAACAGACTCCAGACTCTGAAGGACATCGGAGAAATGGAGGTCAGAGGGTTGGACTGGAGGTGACTTTGAGGGGTTAGTTCATGAGCACATCATGTTGTGTGTTTCCAACGTTTCTCTGCAGATGTTGTGCTTCTTTTATTCAAACAACAAGGCGATCGCAAAGATGGCGGAAGCAGCGACACGCAGGGGGTTATTTTGGAGAACAAGCTGCGCAGAAAACCGCCTTTAAATCAGCATTTACCTCCTCTTGAAGTCCTTCTCGTACGTCTTGAGGTTCGGATCCATTCTGAGCAGGCGGCTGAACTCCGGGACTGAAACACAATCCTCCTCCTGGGCTGCCATGGCTGCTCGCAGACCAAACTAATCGAGCGCAGATCGCTGCGGGAGCTGGAGGCAGAGATGGAAAGTGAGACTGAGAGCCTGGACAGGGGACAGGAATGCACCGAGGGGGGACAATGTTTTGTCCCACAAACAACAGCGAATCACGCTTCACTCCGTCAGGCCCGTCCCATCGTTGTATCTGTACTTTACAGCGGGGAAGAGATAACGGAGCCGAGTCCAGCCGAAAGTAGCCGAACGAGGATGCCTTTAAATGAGAGGATGACGCGTCGCATCATTTTCTCGCTCTTAAAAAAAAAGAAACGGAATATTTACAACATTGTTTAACGAGTTTATGTACATTAAAATGAGTAATTTAATGAAAGTGTGAATTATTACCGAAGTATTTGTAAATGATATCTTTCAAATGATTTTTTAAAACAATATCCAGATATTTAATTGTGATTGTACTTAAAACTATTTTTAATGTTTTTTATACATTTTACCAAGTTACACCTACACCTTCTTAGGTTCTAATTTGAATAATACATAACAACATACAATATTAAATTACGTATTCAATTATTACTGTTCTCTTTATTTCTCTTTGTTCTTGTTCTTATTTTATTTTTGATTTATTTTTTATGAAACATTGCTGTATTTGCTGTGGCTAGTTGGAATTTATTTTTGGAAGTTCTACCTAACCTAACCTATTACTGTTATTTAATTATATTATTGATAATGACATGTAATTATATATATGTGTAAATCATTAGTATGTGTTTTTCAGGTCAGTCCTTGAAGTAGTTTGCAGTCTCACAAAAAAACATAAAGATAATGATTTTACATGTTATGGTGTAAGTGTATACAAGACTTATCTACACAAAGTAAGTATCAGATCCAATTTTATTTTAACATCATTTGAATGCAAAGTATCAAAATGAAATATAAAACATGCACAGGTTAAAAAAAAACTTTGATGAACTGAGAATATATAGAAACCAACATCACTAGAAACTTTTTTGACTTCACACATAGTAACACACGTTTCCAAAAGAAAAAAATTTCTGGTTCAGTTGTGTTTGCAGATATTTACTTTAATTACTTTTTTCAACTTCAGCCAGAATCTGATTTAAAATTGATCTACAGACTTCTTATTTTTCTTTCCCCGTCTGTCGTTCTAAGCCTCCTTCCTGCCTCTGCAAATCTTCCTGCTAATTTCCCTGAAACACATTTTTTTCTTTTATCACACTGCTTTGTTTCAAACTAAAGCTCCAGCCTTGTGTCCATTGGTTTTTTTATTGCTTTGGCTTCGGCTGATTAACGGACCCTGCTCGACCCTCGCTGTGTCTTCTTATGACACTTTAAACTCTGCACTGTTCGCATCTAAATTTAGACAAGTCACGCTTTTAAAACATGCAGCGCCATGAACAACGATGAGCTCAGAGTGTCATGTAATAACTTTATATTTTCCCTTGGCAACAGAGTACTTTTAATCCTTTGTTTTTTTTACTTGGTTTCATATACAGTACATGAATTAATTCACAATAGTTTTCTTATATTTGTTCACCTCCGGCTATATTTAAATGGACATTATTTTTTAACTTTGTAGAATTTCTACTTTATTTAGACTGTTCACATCATCTCCACTGTAAGTAACAATGTTATTCCCAAACATGGGTACAAGGGAGTCTATCCCAGCTGCTACTAACTACAACTATTAACTACCACAATTTCAGTTCCAAGTTTACTTCTGTATGTTTTTGAACTGTGGGAGCGAAGTGTCCAGAATAAACCCATGCAAACACAGGAGGTTGCAGGTTGCCTCCTGTTTAAGTGAACCAGCAACCTTCTTGCAGTCAGGTAGTAGCACTATTTCCCCCTTAAAAACCCTGCATGCTAATATTCTTTATATCAATATTTAATGATAGATCAAGTGTCTCATTCCGCATACAGTACGTTTTTGGTCGTGTTGCATAGCAGAGGGAAAACACTTTGACCTTTTTCATTCTTTTTTTAGTTAAAAAATACAGTGATTATTTTGTATGTTTGTAGAACTCTTCACACTGATAAACTATATTATTATTATTATTGATGATGCATGTTTGCAGAGCCCATTAGTGTTGCCCATGTTTCTGTAACTCAGACTCTGTTGTCAATGTAATCAAACATAATTTGAGCCAATGAGTGTCTTCTCTGATTATCATTTTGTGGGCGTTGAAAATAGCGCCCCCTAAAAGCTGCATGTCAAAAAGCTGCATAAACCCATAATGCTGGATCGATCCCCGCAACCAGCATTCAAATGTTGATGGAGTTTGACTGTGTTTGTGATGGGTTTGTTACAGAGGTGAAAGGCTGTTAATAGCTTTCCTTTAATTGCAAAGTAATTTGGTTAATTCTGTATGATTTATATCAGAGAATAATTAAAATGTGTTTGCACCTTCTTTGCTGTCAAAGTTTGGATTTCTACATGTTTTTAATTAAAAATGTATTAGAAAGAAAATTGAATGTTAATAATTAATAAATGTAATTCCTATACTTCCCTCTAACTCATTATAAATTACCATCCATGTTAATTATATTGTTTCGGGAATATCAGGTAGGAAGATTGTCCCCAAAATAAAGGATATATGATCATATAAGGTCAGGGCTGAGGTGAAGCAGACACTCTCAGCTTTTTGAATTTACGTACGCAAGGACTTTGGAGCTGACTTTGAAAGGCTTCATGAGGCAAGATTGCATTGATTCGGTCAAAGTCTCATTTGTACAAAGTTTGTTCAGTGTCAAAGCCCGCTGGCACGTAATGACACGAGCACTCCTCAGCATGTGTTGTCGGTCGTGAGGGGATTCTCTACTCACTTTCCTACTTTCTACCCATTTATTCTCTCCCTTCGTTTGGATCTTATTGTGTCTGCCCTTAATAAGCTTTCTTGCAATCTTCTCTGCACAAGTGGCAGGACTAACTTAATGGAGCGGGGGAGGATAACCTTGCTATAATTTAGATTAAATCCTACTCTGAAAAGCGTGATAAATATGCATGCTGACTGAAGAAACGCTGCCGCTCTTGAAAGGGTTGTCCTTGTCACACAAATAAAACGGGCGCAGCTAAAAGGTCGCGCGGTGTTGTTCTTCAGAGCCATCTGTTGGAAATAGACAGAACAAGTGTCCTATCCACCTCAGAAGGTTAAAGCAACAAAGACGGGCTTTGCTGTCATATAGTCTGGAATAAAAGACACCCTCGCAATAACCGCAATAAACTGTATTTCCTTAATTAATTAATTGCTAGTGTAAACATTTGTTCAAGATCGCTGAATATAAAGATCACCGAATGTAAAGATCGCTGAATATAAAGATCGCTGAATATAAATATCAGTGATTAAAGAGAATTTTACACTATTTAATATCTCCATTAAGGCATATTCAGTAAATTAAAATAAAAATCAGTTACCTGTAACTTTACTTTTGCTATACCACCATTTGTCGAAATGTACTTTTTAGGCTATTCCACCGTTCATGCAACACTACTGTTTATGCCAAGATACGTACTTCGACCTCTTTTGAAACCAAACTACCGTATTTTCCGTCAATGAATGGCCTATTTTAGAAGTGTTTTCATAAATAAGGCGCACCGGATTATAAGGTGCATAGAATAAAATATACAGTCAAAAGTTTGACTGGGGTTGTGTTATGCATCCACTAGATAAAGCTGTGCTAAAGGGAATGTCAATAAAACAGTCCGATAAAGTCAAACTTTATTAAGCGTTCTGACAACTCCGTTCACTCCCATGGTAACGATGTTCAAATGATGTTTAAAAGGCTCAAGGCAGCAGCGTGTGAGACTGGTGTTGTGAACAGACAAATGTTGAGCGAGCAGCAGAGAAGTTTTATGTTGATCAAGCAGGCGTTTTTGACAGCTAGACTGCGCGTGTATGACATTTTTAACGCACGTGTATGACTGGCTGATCGTGCAGCAGTGATTTTGCGCAAAAAATATGTTTTGAGTGTACAACAACCAAGACAAACTTGCTCAAAACAGTGGCAGTAATCTTACTCCATAGACGTCCGCCATGATGTGACGTGTGTCGTTAATCCCACCCTGTGATGATGCAATGACGTAATCCCGCCCATGGCGTGTCGGCTCAGTCGGCGCAGAGTCATGAATGTGTTTGTCACCCACCAGGTAATGTTCATATATAAGGCGCTCCGGATTATAAGGCGCACTGTCGTTTTTTTGCAAAATTTAAAGGCTTCTAAATGTGCCTTATAGTGCGGAAAATACGGTACATTGATTGCTACGTAACTGTCCATGTCATGAAACTATGCATGTTTTTTTTGGTATGCCAATGTTTATGCCACACAACTTGTGCAACACTCCAGTTTGTGCTAGCCTACTGTTTGTGCTTTGCCAATGATTTGGCTTTTCTTTAGCATTTTTGCCTTATAAAATGCTATGCTTTACTAATCTTGGGAGCAGCTGGTGTTATATTTTAAAATTATGTATAAAGAGTAGTCTTCTTCAGGTGATGAAACTGCTCCCATATAATTGATGCTATGCTAAGTCAACTACAACCTTTATTATGCAAGTTCAGGCAAACGGGCCAAGGGTGTGTCAATCAAAAGGTACGATTTGTGTTAACCAATCTCCAAAAATATGTTAAATGCCATTGAAGTTTTTTTTGGGCTGGGTGTATATGTGACCAGCCTCAAATGGACACTTAACGAACAACATTTTTTGGCACCATGGCTTCACTTTTTAATACTGGATGTTGCCCATTGTGAGTTCTTAACATATTAAGTTGTTTGTCTTAGATGATTATATGTATATTAAAACACCAATGTGTGATTGAGTTATTCTTTGTTTCTGTTTTTTGCCCATTGACATGTTTTCTTATCGAGCTGTGTTTTTGCCGAGCTAATGTATTAGCTCAACCTTTTGCTTTTGTATCCATAGTACTTTATGAAATGTTATTTTTCTTGCAATTATAAAGCTATCTCTGTAAAAACTACCATTAATTGTAAATATATACCTTACTTGGAAATGCCTTCAAATAAAGTTCTGAATGTTTTCCAGGTAGAAATCCAACTAGAGCTTAGCATCCCATTTGTCACTTCTGACAGCATAACCTTGTATAGAAGTTGCAACATGAGTTCAGCGAACAAAAAAGGAATGCTAATCGGTGTTTTGCAGCAATGATACGACTCTAAGTACTGAGACGAAAATGAATTTGTGCTAAAGTGCTTTATTGCATTTGCCTGTGTGGGTGTTTTGTAGTAAATGTTTTAGTGTATGTCTATGTGGGTATTTATTTTGTGTATTTGGTGAGTGTAGGTGTATCTTGGTATTGTCAAAATTGTGGTGTGTTGAGCATCAAACTAATATAGACGTCCTTTCATTCTCTTCCTCCTTCTTTCTGGGGATCAAATTCAATGTTGAAGCGTCTGATATGAGGAAACTTCAGGCGACGTCGCTCTGAGAACGGCGCTAAGTGAAAAGGTTAACACTGAGCAATAAAAGACAGAGAATGAGGCTAATAAGAGGCGATAAGATTCACTTCCGTCTTCAATTTCAAGGATGGAGGCGTCTGGATCTCGTGGAGGACCGGACTGATGCGAGGAGGAAGACCTTTAAAAGAGTGTTATTAGTGAGGCGGCAATATCTGCATGAAGGTGTGAGGAGGACACGAAAGCCGCTGCTGACTATGGTTCCTGAGCTACATTTATCACTTCACCAAGTAGACACGGCCGCGGAGGGAGCGTGTGAAATATAGATGCTCGTGTTTCCTATTCTCACCTGTGATAACAACCTTTGAATAGTGACGGGAAGAACAAGATGAGAGATGCAAGTGATAAAAATAGTCAGTTATTATTTAAAGGTCAACTGAGTTGAAAACCCAACTTTCTCTTCGCACATGTTATAAGTGTTTTCTCCAAGATGCAGTAAGTCCTTATCTTGATCTTGAAGTTATTATTTTAAAAGGTTCCCCCCCGTCGGAAATCTTGGCGAACAAGAGGTTACGAGAGCGAGAGTCAGCTTTACTCCTGAACACACCTTGCAAGAGGTCAAGTGGTTAAATTCACCAGAGCCAGTTGTGAAGCCTGTATAGCTGATGGAAAACCAAAATAATTCTCGTCGTTTGAAGTAGATTGTTTACATGCCGAGTAGTGGTGGTTGTATTTCTTATCTTTTTTTTGGGTCAGAATGCGCATAAATATCTGTTTTCGATTGATTTTGCTCTGAAAAGCTACATTAATCGACTATTTTCGCCTACTTATTGAACATTTAATTTAATCTGCTTGTTATTAAAACTATGATTAACCAAAAAGACTTTAAGTTTAATTTAAGACAGGATGATCCATGACTGTTGGATGTTTTAAAGAACATTCATGCCATAAATACAAAGTTCTATAAAACATTTTGCAGTCTTGCAAAAATGTATTCAATGTATAGCTGTTCTATTTATTTGCAATTCTGCTGGGAACTGGGCTTTAAAAGAAAAACAAAATACGTTTTTCCGTAACATCCAGCAGTTTTTTTTAATAATTTTTTTTTAGTGTGACTCTTTTGATTTTTACATAAAATTCAGACTGGAATTTCCATCTGACAAACAGAACCATAAATGAACAAACTGCCCAACCTACTGCAAATAAAAAAGATAGATACATGTAGCTTTCTGCAGTTTTAGAAAGATGGGGATCTCTACTTGTTTGCTATAAAGATGGTTGTAGATGTTTGTTGATGATATAGTGAGTGTTTTCTGCACTTCTCACTTCCTAGTTTTCTCTGAAACAATCATATTATTCATCATGTCACATCACATGACTTACTGTGGAGGTCATGAGGCTAAATATGATTTATTGTATTTTATTTAGCTTAAAATGTGAACCAAAGTTTGCACAAACTGCCTGGAGTATCTACCCTGCTCTAGATAGCTAAACAAATAAAGAATAACTGTCCTAGCATTAATACGCTGGCATGAGGCGCGTCTACTCCAATTTGGCTATGCTAGTTGTGATACTCACACCTAGATGTTCGACTAATGCAACTTCCCAGTCAAAGTTAGTCTAAAGTCACAATGGCAGACCAGTGAGGAAGATTTGTCGCAGTTTTTCTACTGTCGAAGTATGATAAAGACGGTGTAGGCCACCACAAAATCCTACATTGTGTTTACAACCCTAGTAACATTTTTTTTATTATGATACTTACTTTCTGTTGGAAATGTAGAATGAAGATGATCGTAAAGAATCGCAGGAATGATACCGTTTGATGGAAAATCATCGATTTCAGCTCCTTTCTTTAACCCCCCTGTCGTACACCCTAGTTTCTTTGCATCGGGTCGAAACAGATCAGGCAGAGTACTAGGAGCTTGTTTACCTTGACCAGGAGGCAACACAAGGGATATCTCAAGTACATTCGTTTTAGGCCACCTGATCTGTTATCTATAATCTGCGCCGCTGCAGCTGCTTATTAATCTTTCTGGTTCCAGTCCGTGGTGTCTGATCGTCTTATCACTTCTATGGTTGGTTCTTTATTTATTTATTTTTTATATATTTTCCTGCTTCTTTTTGTCTTTTTCAATGATTTTGATCCTCCTCGTGCTTCAAGTTCCTCTGTTAGATTCTATTTTACTGCTGTTTACTTGTTGACAGCTAGAATACTTTTTGTATCTCCTTTTATCCGAGTGTTGCTATTGTTCCGATTATTATTTGTTGTCAGTTTTCCTCCCGGTCTGGTGATGCCTTTTTTTATTTTCAAAATTTTCATTGTGTTTTGTTTTTTTATGTCACTTTAACACAGAGGCAACACAAGGGTTAAATGAATAATTTAATTAAATCCCACCTTTTGTACAAATAATCTCATACATATAAATAGTATCTTATTTAAGGCATAGGCCTTTGAATAACAGCTAACACATCGTATATGATCTCGTACAAACTCTTATTTGTTCAAGGGACGGACAAAATGAATCCCCACTCTTTGGCATGCACACCAATGCATGCTCCAAACTGTTTTAAATGTATCGACACAAGGAAACAAAATGCTTCACTTTGCTCGAGTGACAAATTAGCATGAAAATAATTAACTCTGCTGGAACGTAATGAGTCAATTCCGTTGAGGTTAATGAGTCCATTAGTCTCGATGGAGGTCGGAACGCCTCCGAATTCTCAGTGCGCCGACGATAAATGGAGTACGGGAATTGTAAAATTTGCGACGCTATTCCACAAAAATGGACAGATTTTAAACTTATTTTCACAATCATAGGTTGTTTTTTCAGAATGTATCGTTTGTCAATTTATTTTTTATATTTTGATTTAAAGTACGACTTCCTGCTGATTCAAATTATTCAAATTTCGTAGTGTGAGAAAAAAAAAGAAGAGAATGGAGAATAACAGTTGACCTGTTTAAAGTTTAATTTGCACCTGTCTTCACGGTTAATACCTTACAGATAAATATTTTGCAAGCTAGTCTTTTCCAGGTTAGTGGTGGATACTTGAAGAAAAATAACATCATTAACAATATATTGTAAATTAAACAGAGCGGAAAAGAAACATTCTAATTCTGATCAATCATTGGTTTGTATAGAAATATGTTCAAATATTTCAGAGGAGTTGAAGCAGGTGATTTTTACTATTGATATTATTTTGTCCTATATATGACACATTGCTGTCTGTGGAGGATTTCGAAAGTGCGTCACCAGCCTCTGCCCCCTCCCAATATCTAAAAGAGCCGCTGTTGTCTCCTAGCAACCGTGACAGCTGGCTGCAGTTGTCAGTCGGGACACCGGCAGTAGAAATGTAGAAATGAACCCAGAAATGTAGATTTTATTATTGCGGAAACACCTCCAGGGATTCCGTGCTCAGCTGAAGAAGTATCTTTTTTTTTTCTTCCTGACAAACTCTGGTATCTGTTTTTTTCCTTGTAATAAAACTTATATAAAACTTCAAATGTGTTATTGAATTTTATATGTGTTTGCTGAATGTCAGACTCAAAGCTTCGATATTCTAAAAGAAGAAGAGAAATGCAACCTGTTCAATATTAACAATCAACCATTGAATTGCTATGAATCTGAAAAGCTGTCTTCTGCTGTTTCTTAAAAATATATATCTTACATTTAATTTTCATCTTATGCAAGGCAGCACTGACGTTATATCAAATATAATAAAAATGCTTTACATGATGAAACCTATCATTCAATATCTATACTAAAAATGATCTCTAGCTGTTGTGGCGCGCTTTTATTTTGTTAGTTTTGACACTCTCCCTTTTCTGTTTTCCCACTGTTATCAGCACCCCTGGACCTTTTTCCTAATCTTTCTTGTTCCAGTCCATGGTGTCCGGATGTCGTTGTGCTTAAAGTTTACCTCCCTATGTTTTTTGAAAATATTTCAAATATAGTCTTTCAAAGTTTTTATTGTAAATGTCATTTTAGTTCCTGCTTGTGCTTCAAGTTTCTCTGTGAGATTTTCTAAAATCTAGTTATTGTTTCTAGCTTCTATCGAGTGTTCTACTCTGTTGTTGTTTTCGATTGATTGTTTTGATTGTGTTTGTTTCAGATTTTCTCCGGTCTCCGGTCTTTGTTTTGTTTGTTTTACTCCGTTCTGGTGATGCCTTTTGTTCTCATTTTTAATTGTGTGTTGGTTTTTTTTAGTGTTAAATATACTCTCATTTTGTCTCTCTGTCTCCAGTCAATTCACATCATTACCGTTATTTTCCAGGTTTTTATGGAATCTTTTAAAACCATTTCACCAACAAAAATAATACTCTTTACTAAAAATATTGAAGTTTATTACTTTATGGAATATAACCATTACAATTCCCCAGAAGCTCTACTTGGCTCACACCTTCTTACCCACACACACAAACACACAAACAAACACACACACGTAAATATCCACGAAGAGATCATTGTCAAGGTAGACAACAGTTCGAAACATGCATATAGCTATGTGCTAACCTCGGGTCAAACCTTTAGCTCGGTAGGAGCTCTCGCCACCAGCTCAATATAGCTACATCTCTATTTCTTTCCACAAACACAATATCAGCAAAACAATGTAAACCAAAACAAGGATACGACGTCAGGGGAATATGCTTGTTTCTCCCTCTAAGACACTGAAGCTGACTAAAGAAAACAGTGTATTACAAACACTCAGCATAACCTCCAAAAATAAATCATGTTTGAGGATATCGTCTCCAAGTGTTCGAGGAAAAGAGAACCGAGCCTCAAACCGAACCCTGAGAGACCCCGCTGTTGATGTGGGTGAAAATGATGAATTGCCTGCAGTTACAATAAAACAAGGTTCTCTGGGAAATGTAGTCGCTGAGCCAGCAGAGAAGTAAAACTCTGAGGAAGCACCGAGAGCTAAATTAAATTGCATGAGGTACAGTATGAAAGGCCCCGCTAACTTACCGTGATTTGGATGCAACATATTCATTAAAGAGAGTTATTTATACCGTGTCAAAGATGTTTTTCACTAAATTTTGAGTTAGGGGAAAAAATTCGAAATAATTTCAGCTGTTTTCCCATATAAATACCGTATCTGTAGGAAATTTAACAGAAATAAGTTATCATGATCCTCTCTATTCCTAAAGCAGTTCTCGTATATGTCCATATATATTATTGACTTCACTTTGTTCACCCTGTTGAATTGTGTTCCCATGACCTCCATTTTTGAGCTTTTTCATTCTTCAGTTATAGAAAACCTTTACTATTTTCCTCCAAATGTCATTTCCTCTCCACTACGTTGGCTGTTTTCCTTAAACCTCATAAATATCGATTTTAAAGAGAATTGTGTACAAACAGAAACATATTGATGAGTACAATACAGGTCCAGCTCTGCATATGTATTTAAGGAAGCCAGGGAGGTTGTTCACCTTGACCCAGAGGTAACACAAGGGATACCTCAAACCCATTTGTTTTCCAGCCTCAGGGTCACCTTAACCTCGAGATAAAAAGGGCAAGAAATGGGTTTATTGTTCTCATCAGTTTGTTTCTGTTTGTGCAAAACTCTCTTTCAACCCCACTCTGTGTGATTGGTCAAAGATCAAGGTTTGTCGCCGTGCGTCATGAATCGCTGAAGTCTCCAACTCCTAGGGACTCATTGTAATATCAAAGCACGGTGTGATTACAGCTGGCTGGAGGAGGAGTGAAGCCATTATTACATATACATAATGGACTAAGCTCTTGTAACCTCTCGTTTGCTGAGATTTCTGACAGAGGGGGGGCTTTATAAAGTAATTACTTTAAAACATGTTCATGATGAGGGACTTACTGCATCTTGGAGAGGAAGACTTCAACATTTGAAACAGGTAATTGAGTCAGGAGAGTTTCACATTAGTTGATTGACAATCAGACTTTTTAAGCTTGAAGTTATTTCTCTAGTTAATACATATATTATTTTTTATCAAATATGCATCTAACATATCGGCTCATTCAGACCCCCCCAGTCCTTGGGAATTCATTACATCATAAGAACAAAATGAAAAGTTTCTTTTAGCTATCATGGCACAAAGTCTTTATTCATGCTACTGCCTCATTCAGAATATTTTTCCCTTGTAATCTTTCTCTTACCTGAATGCTTTGAGTGATTCATCTGAACCTGTCATTATTGATAACTCAAGGGTATTTTACTGTCATTAAATATCTTTCTATCATTATAGTATTTCCTGCTGTGGGTTAATGGATTGTGTGACTCATTCTAAAGTGAATGTGTACATATATATTCTTTAT
Organism: Callionymus lyra; assembly: GCF_982586985.1. Taxonomy (NCBI): domain Eukaryota; kingdom Metazoa; phylum Chordata; class Actinopteri; order Syngnathiformes; family Callionymidae; genus Callionymus; species Callionymus lyra. The sequence goes on from NC_141824.1 coordinate 20,919,171, forward strand.
TAGAAAATAACTTCATGATGCGCCTTGAATATATACAATGTACTATATAATTGGATGGAATGAATCCAACAGTTATATAGCTCAGCTTTATTCAAACTGTCTGAACTACATGTTTCAAATAAAACCGATTTTTAAAAAGGTTTTTTACTCTTTTTTTTTTGTATTCAATTCTAGTCTAAATATGAAGTCGATTTCAAGTTTTGGAAGTGAAAAGAAAATGTGACGAGGTGACAGCGGTTCAATCATTAGCTGAAGGCTGGTGGTAAAAGTAGCTTTTGTATGGAGTTGTGCAGATATAAGATATGTTGACACTTTATTTTCATGCACCATATCTTAGGTCATTATTGACGTCAACAGTATGAATATATTAATAGAACTGACGACACGCTTTGTTGCCATTGTATGAGTTGACAAGTGCGCATCGAACCATTGACAGTTTCTGTCTAATCTTAGAATCCAGGGTTTTAAGAGAAACAGCCGATTGATTTTTATTAATAGTGTCTGCCGAGTTCTACTCAGACGTCCGGTGGAGCAAGTCTTGATTGAATTACTGGACTTTGAAAGGAAACCATGAAAGTAAATGTGTTTGTCACTTTTATGCTTGAGGAAAATGAGAATCAAGAGTTTTTCTACGATATATAACGTCTTGAAGGTCAATGCAGACTAAAATGAAACCTGTTATTTTCTTTTATGAAGTATAATTTGAGGTCATGTAGTAAAGTACTGTTATTCCAAACCTGGAAGTGTTGTTTATTTTCGTGTCTAAACAAGAAGGAGCTGTCTTGCCTGCAGTTAATACAAAACTCTGCAGTGAGAATTCTGACCTGCTCTAGTAGAAGAACTCACATTACCCCGATCCTTAAAACTCTTCACTGCCAGCCAGTTTCTTTCAGGATCAATTTTAAAATTCTGATTCTTACTTTCAGATCTATTCATGGTCAGGCTCCTTCTTACAACAGTGATCTGATCCAGGCTTACACCCCAGCTCGGGCTCTTAGGTCTTAGACTTGTGGTTCCTGAACACACTTCAGGACCAGAGGAGAGAAATCCTTTCAGGCTGTTGCTCCTACGCTTTGGAATGATCTTCCTCTCTCTCTGTGTTTGATGGATCTACTGACTCCTTAAAGAAACATTTTAAGACATTCTTATTTGTGAAGGCTTTTCCCTGATTTTCTGGGACTGTGTTTGTCTTATGTGTCTTATTAAAGACCTTTGTGTCCCTGGTCTAGAAAGACGCTTTACAAATAACCTCTACTTACTTACTTACTTACTTAATTAGTTACTTTGCAAAGTCACTCCTCATAGGCAACAATAGCTCAAGAGTAGTGATGTGATCCAGTGGCTTTTAAAATGTATCACAATATATCATGATACATTGTGATACATCTACTATTGGGTGCGTGCCCCGCGTTTGCGGCTCTTCTGATCCGCGCTCGCGGCACGTTTTATGCATTGATTTCTGCAGTATATATAAGAGCCGACGGACGAGTAACAACATTTCATGTGTTTTCTCACCCTCTCTCTATCAACGAAATAATAACATGTCGTGCTTATGCGCTCCCACTTGAAGCCGCCCTTGCAGCATCAGAACCCGAGTCTCGGTTGATGCAGCTTAATTGGTCTAAAAACGTCAGCGCTGTTGTAGTGACTGGGAGCGAAATCATGTAATACTCTTTCATTTAACTAGATGGCAGCAGGTAGCGAATTGCATTGTAAGTCGAGACAAGAGAATTAGTGATGCATGAATGTGACAGGTGGATGTAATAGCATCTTGGCTAGGCGAGAGTGCTGTGATTTTTTAAGAGAATAAATGATAGCTCCGAACTGCGCCCTGGAAAAAATGTCTGACTCAGATGAACGCCCTTGAATGAGTGGAGGTCCAAAGGAAGCAAAGACGGTGAGCTTGAGGCAGTACAGTGTGAGGTATGTTTCATTTGGATTTGCTTTCACTGGGCACGCAACGACGCCAATTACGTTGTGCTTGGTGTGTGGTGAAAAAGCTATCCAACAGCACTGTGGTACCAAGCAAACTTAAAAATCAAACGAAACACCCGCTGCTACAAAATATGATATGACTATTTTGTACGTGAACACAAAGAAACAGGCAACTTTTATGAGGAAAAACACAAAAGTAAATGAGAAAGCCCTTAAAGCTACCCATGGTTGGGCGCACCAAAGGCTTTGTAAGTAGAGTTAAGGAAATCAATTAAACTTTGAAACTTTAATAGGCAAAGAGAACACAGAGGCAAACACAGCAGACCCAAGAAAGTTAAGAAAAAGCCTGCACAAATAAAAAGGTCTGAAGATGCTTAAGGAGTCAGTAGATCCATCAAACACAGAGAGAGAAGAAGATCGTCTGGGAGGATTTCTCTCCTCTGGTCCAGAAGTGTGTTCAGGAACTATCAGTACTTTCTGATCCACAGACCTAGGGGCCCGAGCTGGGGTGTAAGGCTGGATCAGATCACTGATGTAAGGAGGAGCCTGACCATGAATTGCTCTGAAAGTAAGAACAAGAATTTTAAAATTGATCTTGAAAGAAACTGGCAGCCAGTGAAGAGTTTTAAGGATCGGGGAAATGTGAGTTCTTCTACTAGAGCGGGTCAGAATTCTCACTACACAGTTTTATACTAACTGTAGGCGAGACAGCTCCTTCTTGTTTCGACACTTAACCATCCATCTTGTATTGAAGCCTTAACATCATAATTATTTTCTGAAAAAAATTCAACAATGCAATGTGTTTGAATAAGGTAAGACGTCAGAAAGGAACTGAGAGCCTTATAACTCCCTCTACAAACAAACTTCAAATATACTTTTTTATTTTTTTTGGAACAAGTCCTCCTCTTGAGGCTTCAATACAAGATGGACATTACAGACAAGCAGTATGGAGGTATTTGGATGTTTTTAAGAGTGTTTTTAAATTAACTTAAAAAACACACACTGGCAGGCTATAGGTATGACTGCTGTTGATGATGTGCTGGTGAAGTTATTAAAAATTCACTGGTGTAATCTAGAATTTAAATTTTGTGCACCAATTAAAGATCAAAAACTGCTGAGAAAGTTTCCTTCGAATAAAAGAACACTTTGAGAAGCCAAACAAAAAGACTATTATTCTATAAATACCTTCACTTCCTGGACTATATTCAAAAGATAGAATATAATTGGTGCACTTAAAGTTTTTGTGTTCTACTAAACTGGCCAATTAATGTCCAAAGCATTCTCCTCCAGATGAGGTGAGAGGAGCCTATTAGACGTCAGTCCGACTCCACTCGCTGCCCCGACAGGAGATCCTCTCTCTGCAGAGCGCCTCTGGAGCGCTGCCACAGATGGTGATGAGACGCTGTAATCCCTGTAGATTATAAACAGCAAGAGAAGCAGCAGGTCGCCACGATTTGAACAAACACTTCCAAATCGGGAGGTGTTTATCATGGCTGTTTGAGGTGGAGGTTGTAATTATTGCAAACAAGAGCAAACATGCAAAGAGAAATGGATTTCACTGAGGAAATTGATTTGAGGGAAGAAGCGTCAGATTGTAAAGGGAACAGCGCCCTGACATAAGATCTTTTAGAATCCAGAGCACCTTGACTATTTTAAATGAGAGAAGACAAGAACCACAAAAGGAAAATGTTACTTTAAAGGAGCATTATATAACATTTGGATTTTCTTTTTGTCCCGGCTGAAGACAGGACTCAGAATTAGAACAGCTCTTTGCGATTTTTAGTCGAGCGACGCCAGTGGACTCAAGTGGTAGTGTTTTGCCCGACGGGAGACGACATTTCCCATGAGCACTCGCTAAATGTTGCAAAAGTTGACTTGTCCTGGTTTGTAGCAGTTGGACGAATTTTCTGTTTCCAGACTTCCATTGTCTGAATGAAGAATGGATATGATGAGGTAATGAATCAGATTGTTGATAATGAAATATGATATGAGTTACGACAGCATAACCACCCCTCAACCAGCGCGATATGTAGCATGTTCACACCATCCCCAAGAAACTTTACAGTAAAAATGAAAATCACGCAAAACACCTCAAGACACGGGATATGAGTCATTCAACTAGTTTTAAGTTGATGCGTCATCACAAGTTATTTTAGTACACAAATATTAAGGTACCCAAAACTACATAGATCTGCTTTAAAGCAAGCAAGTTTATAACAAGGTGTATTTCATTCTTCTAAGCAATGTGACTTAAATAAATACACTATGAACCACAATCACTAAACTGATAGGCATGAACCAGAAAAACCAAAAAAAAAAAAAAAATGCAAGAGACCTCCGAAACAAAGACTAAATATAACAAAAAATATTATTTCCAATAAACTATCAATAAACTAAACTTCTCAGGCACTCTGGCATTAAAAAAACTGTACAACAAAGATCGCTCCAAAGAGGAGGAAGACAAAAGCTATCAGCAAAACTAGCGAAAGAACCATAACATAAACTTTACAGAAAAACTTAAAAAGTAGCTCACTTAAGAGGATCAAGAAAACAGAAATATATACTTGGTAATGTGGCATAGTCGTGGCATGAGACAAAGGCTGGATGTGCAGGATGAACACAAACACTCTGGCACAAGACAGAGGAAGACACAGACTATTTAAAACATTAGAGGGGGGAACAGGTGGAAAAAATCAATGATCAGGGATGACGACAAGTAACATTTTGTTCATATCTTCTGTAGTGTAGGATTCAATTTAATTGGTCAGAAACAATGTTTTCACATAGCTGAATGACTTTTTGGTGTTTCTATTAAGTTATAAAGATACTTTTTTTCTTTTAATAAAAGCACATTTCGTCTGTTGAAACTGCGCAAGTGAAAAGACACGGCAATGATGTTACGCTCGTGTGACAGTAGGGGGGGCAAATGTTGAATTTTTTGTCAGCAATTTCCGGTTCTCAGTTAAGTTCAAAATATAACTGTTTTGATCATTTCTTATATAGCTTGATTTGATACCTTTTTTGTTTTCTCATCTTCTTTAATATCATTTATATTTAATCAAATAAATATATATTATACAAATAAATTATTATATTTTATGACAATATAATCATATATAATTAATGAATATACGATAAATGTGTTGTCAATAATTAATAATTACATAAGACCTTTTAATTTCCCCTCACACAAGACAACTTCTTTAATGTATAATCCCTAAATGAAGACACTTGCGTTTTTATCAACCAAGTGCTTTTCACTCTACAACCACTTGATGGTGACTCATGATTTAAAGAGAAAATGAATTTAGTGACGTCTTGTGATTGTTCCACTCTCTTGGTTGAATGAATAGAACTGAAAGTCAAAATATGTCTAAACATCAGCTTTAAAAGCAGCTGAAGCTGGCTGTATCCTCTTGTCCTCAGTCATCTTGGTTGGAATTCATTGCTGCCCTCTACTGCTGGAAGTTAAGTTGCAACACACAAATGAACAAACACTGTGAATATTTGCATGTCTATTGTTAATAAAAACACTTTTTTATTATTTATACATATTTTATTATTTTACACACTTCATTGACATATTTATGAAAAAAAAATGAAATATGATAAAAACTAAATGTAACATGAAAAAATAACGATGTATATCGATGTAGTACCTCTATACATTGCAGCCTTACTATTGTGGATTATGGTACATTACTGAATTATGATCTCTTCAGACATTGTTTCCCAATTCAATATCTGTTTTTAGTGTTTCTTAATTTGACATCTTTGTTAATGAAAATATTTCAAAGAGAATACTTTTAGTGAAAGCTGAGTGGACAACCTCAACATTTATTATTTAGTGCAGGTTTTTTCACAAACTCTGTGTTGAACGCCTCAGTTTCATGCATGAGGAGCTGCAGTTAACTCCTACTATGTAGTCATGATTGTGATTCGAAACTTGGGCTCTTGGGCGTATCGGAATTAAAAAAAAACAAAAACTTTAACCTCAGCCAAACATATTCCGAGGGCTGGTGCAACATCAGTCGTCCCATCAGCGACGGTATCAGCAGCAGCGATGTTTGGCTTCACCTCATTCCGTAAGGCAAATTTACCAGCAACATCAGGAAGCGGTTTTGATCTGTGGCGTGTTGACATTTCATTTGGAGAAATCAATCAAAGTGCGCGGTGACGAGAGGACGCACGTGTCTGAGCGAAGGAATCCAAAGTTTTAAGGGAAACACTTTTGGAATATTTATCAAATAAATGAGATGGATCAGAGCAGCAAATCGCAGGAGAAATAATCAAGAAGTTTTGAGTTCTCGCACCGTAAGTGAGGGGGTAGCACCCGTGGGAAATTATTGTTATCTGCTAGGATGGTTTTTTTTGACGGTTGGAAAAAGACAAATTAGATCTATTTTGTTTTTTCCAGAGCGACGTTGCCAACCTGACATTATTTACACGCCCCACTGAAATAACATGCTTTATGTTGAGAAGGCATTCATTTTCCACAGCCTCACCTTGTTTTTCCCGTGTCGAGGGGCTCGTCTAAAATTAGCAGTGCCGTTCGAGAAACAGCAGGCGGTGCACCCGACTAATAGACTCTAGAGGTGAATTAGCCGTCCGCACAAAAAGCCTTATTCACCTCTAAAACAGATGTCTTTGTCAGAGTGGAAACGGGGAAATTGGAAACGGCGCCGCGAAAGAGAGCTTGTGTGGCAGAAGTGGATTTTCAAAGTGGATTGAATGTGGAATACTTTTAATAAGATGAATATCTCCTCGGGTGTCTTTCAACCCAAAGATGAAGGGGAGGTTTTTGTAATTGAAGTTGTAGCCGGTGAAATCTGTGTGTGCTCCAAAACGTCACTTTGTTCTGAGGATTTTTTTTTTAACCCATGGAAACTCTGGCAGCACAGAGGACATGAGCGTATATTGATTCGTACTGGGATACAAGTTGCACTGTGGCCAAATGAATCAGGATTCATTATTCATTTTTGTGTTCTGGTAGGGGAACACAATCAGTGTTTGTAATGGGGGAGGATGTTCAAGGTAGGTGGAGTAGACTAGGAGACAATGAGTCTCTTTATGTAGTTCCAACAACAATGTCTGTTTTCTTTAACGGCTCATGCATTACTTCAATCTAAACATAATCCATTGTTTTTTTGGGCCAAACCTTGATTTATTTTGAGATTCATCACAAGACAATTTATTTATAACATATTTGTTCTCAGATTTTGTATTTATTCAATACATCTGTCTTCCAAAGTGAACAAAGCACAACTTTTACAGCCTTAAATGTGATAAAAAATGTAAGTAAATATTAATAAATAAATGCAAAAATCGCAAAGGATACAACTGTTTTTCATGAAAACAGCAAACGGCCGTAAGAAAAAAACCCGCCATTAAATGGTTTAATATTCAACTGAAAACCTGACTTTCCACCTTTATTTTTAACTGATTACAGTCTCTGTCCTCAGTATCTTGTTGGTTCTATGGCATCATCTCTCAGCAAAATTCACCTTCACCTGTTGCAACAGTTCAAGAGACAACAGACACCAGGGTCACCATAGCATCCACTGTCTGTCCTTCTTGCTACTGCAGAGGTTATTCCAAATAAAAAGAATCTAAAATACAAGACTCAAAAATATGTATTCTTTTAAACCTAGTACATATTCATTTGATAAAGTCATAATGTTGCATTACATTCAATTAGATAGAAGTGTAAAGTGTTGTTTGAATAAATATAGTACACAACAAAATATTGTACCAAACACATGAATCTCTATCTGTAATACTTTTGACATTTATGGCTGCATCCACCAGTTTTATTGCTTCCAAGGAAAGGTGACACATCTCTAGTATTCCTTTTAATGGCCATCTGTCCTTCAGCGCTAATGTCATCTTCACAGCGACAAAGTGTAAAATACACTTGAAAATCATCTTCACTATTGTAAACCACAAACATGTGCTCTTTTGGTAGTGATGGTCTGATGAAGTGTCATTAGTTTCAGGGTCCACTAGATGGCGGTCTCTGCACTATTTTCCTTTGGGTTGAACAACTGTTCTAATGAAACATCACATCATTGTTAAACTGATGGCGCCACCTACCGACCTCTAAACAACATGACACTGTTTCATGAAGCTTCATCAGACCTTCACTACTTTTCGACATGTTAACCTTCAGATGAGTGATACAACCGATTTTCAACCAATGGGAAATAAGAGAATTGAGTAAAAAGGCTTTTAGCCGATCATTTTAACCAAATCTTTTTAATGGACGATATGCAGAGTTGCGTTCAAGTGCAACAAATTGAGGCTACGCCGGACGACAAACAAGAGATTTGATTTCCGGACTCTACGGCCTAAATCTGGACATTTGGAAATAATATCTAGGGCAAGAGAGATCTTTAAAGCTCAACTAATGTGAAAACCCAACTCTCCTGACTATCATTTTTGAAAGGTCTTCAACTTCAAGATGCATTCAAGATAAGTCACTCATCATGACGTTGTTTCGAGGTTATTACTTCATAAAGTTCTCACCCGTCTGAAATCGCAGCGAACGAGAGGTTACGAGAGCATATCGATGTAATAATGGCTTCAATTCCTCCTCCAGCCAGCTGTAATCATGGCTCGCTTTGTTTATACAACGAGTCCCTTGGAGGTGGAAACTTTCAGGATTGAGGGAACGCGAACAAACTGATGTGTGACAAATCACAGCAGAGTTAATCTCCAGAAAAACGTGTGAAAAGAGTTTTCAGTGTGCGGGGTTTAAAATGATTTTCTAATTAAATTATTTCAATGAAAAGAGAGTTTTGTACAAACGAACACATACTGATGATACAATAGAGTCCAACATCTATTTTAAACCTAACCTCTGCCAAACGACTTACTTGCACCTTTTTTTCCGGCCCTACACATAAATAAATATTTATTAGAGCTGTTTTTGTTTTATCCATTAATTACTTTGCTCTTCACCATTTAATGTATGCTTTTTAGCAATAATAACAAGCTAAATGGGACAGCTAGTGACTAGCATAGATCTAGAACTCAAACCTAGGTAAATTTAGAAAGAAATATTTCAATAACTTTCACAAAACACAAGAACGCCCTTCAGTCAACAGAGACGCTCCAGATCCTCCCAAAGTAGGACAGAAGACACATCTTTATTAATGCATCACGAGATGAACAATGATTATTGATTCAAAATAATTCCAAACAGACATATTTTGTTTCTATCTTTCAGGTCCGCAGGCGAGTTGAGCTTCCACGCTGCGCCGCCAGGCCCCCTGCTGTGTGGCATCTTTGAGTTAGAAGCCGCTAAGAAAAAAAAAGTTCCAACTCTGAGTGCATATTTGAGTGTCCGGGTAATCTATAGTGGTTTGTCAGCGCAAACCCCTCTGACGGAAAAAAGAAAACTCTTCTTCGAGGTTTTTCAATTTTGCCTGAACGCAAGTTTGCCAACATCACTTATTTATATCTGTTTATTTTACTTTGATGTTCGCGAAGATTGTATTTGCGTCGAGGCTACCTCAGTTTCCTTGATGAAATGTTAATCTGTCTGTGAATTATGTATAAGTTCCGCATAATACACTGGAATTCCAAGATTTATTCCGCTCCATATGTTATTTACAAACATGAATTCTAATGTTGGACTGGAGATCGTTGTACTGACCGCTGCATAGACAGGCTTCATTCGCCGACGTCTGTCTGTGAAGAGAGTGCAAGTCATTCCTTTAAAAGCCTGAGGCGAGCAGCCCAGTTGTTAATATAACTGAGCCGAGGCCGACTGACGGCTAGAGGAGAAAGTGGTCAATGTGGGGACCTGTCGAGAAAAAAGGTGAACAAAATTTCTTGTTTTTTTCCCCGATAACCTGAGCAAAAGAACATCGTGAAACATGCTTGTTCTTTTTGTTTGGTTGAGTCTTTCCTGGGACAACTGTTCAGGGGGATTTATCCTAAATATTTCACACAATTCTTGGATCAATGCTGCAGTAGTGTATCATGTTATACTGATGATAAGTAAGTAAGTAACTAAGTAAGTATGTAAACGTTATTTCTAGACCAGGGTCACAAAGCGCAATCGAAAACAATCCACAGTTAAAATATATACTTTAAAAGATCAAGACACATAAGACGAACAAAAGAGTAGAAGAAATTCATGGAAAAGCCTGCAAAAATAAAAATGTCTTAAGATGTTTCTAAGGAGTCAGTAGATCCATCAAACCGTTCCAAAGTTTAGGAGCAACAGTCTGGAAGGATTTCTCTCCTCTGGTCCGGAAGCGTGTTCAGGAACCATCAGTAGATCCTGAAACACAGACCTAAGAGCCCGAGCTGGGGTGTAAGGTTGGATCAGATCAGTGATGTAAGGAGGAGCCTGACCATGAATAGATCTGAAAGTAAGAACCAGAATTTTAATATTGATCCTGAAAGAAACTGGCAGCCGTGAAGAGTTTGAAGGATCGGGGAAATGTGAGTTCTTCTACTAGAGCAGGTCAGAATTCTTGCTGCAGAGTTTTGTATCAACTTCAGGCGAGACAGATCCTTCTTTTTTAGACAAGAACTTACAATTGTCTATGAGAATACACAAAAGCACGGATTACAAGCTCCAGATCATGTTGTGACATAATTTTTCTAAATTTAGAGATTTTTCTCAGTTGAAGGAAAACCTTTTTTGGTCAGTTTTATGCAGTGTATTACTGAAGACGTGTCTTTGTCAAATACAACACCCAGTGAAATACAAGAATGAGTTGCTGTTAGCTGAAGAGGTGTAAACACAACACAGGAATTTGTTGTGGTGGCATTACAGAAACAAAAACAATTAAATAACACAAATGAAACAAACATTGATGAAGTAATTCAATAATTTGACATTACCACAAAATGGCATCTCAATGAATAGTTAATAATGAAACAATAATTATATATGACATGTAACTAAACAATATTCATGATCCTGACTGAGGGAGAAATAGAAATGATAATCATTTTGTTTCAGTGGATGTTATTTCAACATTTGTAACATTTAAGTCATAAATTTAATGTTATGACTGCTCTGAATTAGCACTGCCAAATCATAGGTAGCCGTTAGCATTTCTCTACTGCCGATATCAGAAGTAATAATGTAATAATGTAATAATGTTTATTACGCTCCTTCTTTAGGTACAAATGAAAACTACCGTATTTTCCGCACTATTATGCGCACCGGATTATAAGGCACACCTTCAATGAATGGCCTATTTTAGAACTGTTTTCATAAATAGGGCAACAACCAAGACACACACTCAAACCGGTGGCAGTACTCTTACTCCATAGTCGTCCGCCATGATGTGAGGTGCTTCTTTAATCCCACCCCGTGATTACGCAATGACGTAATCCCACCCACGGTGTGTTGGCTCAGTCAGCGCAGAGTCACGAAAGTGTTTGTAAACAAGTCACCAACCAGGTAATGTTCATATATAAATCGCTTCAGGTTATAAGGCGCACTGTCTTTTTTTGAGAAGTTTAAAGGCTTTTAAGTGCGCCTTATAGTGCGGAAAATATGGTAAATGATTGAAAAACTAAAGTAAAACCATTAACAACCTGTCCTTTGCACCAGAACATCAGAGATACTCTAACAAATTATATAAAACATGTAAAGTCATCAAAACTTCCATAAATGTTTAAATCAACTGAGCTAACTGACCCGATGTGTGATGATTATTGTAAAACTAAAATATAATAAATATTAATAGTAATAAATAAAAAGATAAAGAAATCAGCCAAATTGTTGTGAGCGCGAAGCTCCAGCGCCCTCTATGGGCTACTACAGGTATTTGATTACAAATAAAAAATATTCATCAAACCCCCCCCCCAAATGGATTTTTTTTATGGTCTATAATTTTTAAATTAAGTGACTCGTCCACACTGGAATATAAGCTTTAAAACATCAGCTTAAAGTGCATAACAAATCACCAAGGAGTAGTTTAAATAATGTGGTCTTTACGATGATGATACAAGACGGTTTGTTGTTAAAGTTGAAAAACAAAAAGTGTCATGGATGTGTTGAATGAGGACGAAGGGAGGACAGGTGTGATTAGGGAGGAACGTAGTTTAGGCGGAGTCAAAAACACTATTGGGAAATGTCAGTAGATCGTAGTCCCTGATTGGATAAACGCTTTCACATTATCTGAAATAAATAAAAGGTGAGATGACACTGATAACTTGTTGTCAACCTTTTAAGATGTCCAACGTTTAGTTATTATTTCTTTCAGTATAATTTACTTTGTGCATTCATTAATGTAGCCATTAGCGCAGCAGTGCGATACCGGTTATTGTGCTGTTGCTCAACATGGAAACCTGACTGTCTTTCAACCCACACGCTGCTCCAGATACACGTGAGGATTCACCGCTGAAATACTTTTACTGGCACCAAAGTATGAATAATCGCCTCTACCTGAGATGTTTGTTTGTTCCCTCTGTGTGTGTGTGTTTTTTTTTCGGTCTTGACTCAATAGTTCCAACCCACTAACAAAAATGATAGTTCTTGAACAGCCAAAATGAGCTGCTGATGACCCGTGGCAGCGACGAACACACTTCTCGTTTAATTCTGCCAAACAAAGTGAGAAATACTTTTTCACGTCTTCCTCTAAAAACACCAAGAAAAGTGTTTTAATAAAAAAAAAGAAAAAAAAGTCATTTTTAGATAAACGCTTCAAACATGATTCAGAGTCTTGTTGACGTCTCACGGACCGACTGCTTTCAAACAAAAAAAAGGCAGCGGTGATGCCGACTGTGTCACTGCGCCACGGGAAGTGTTATATGGACAATATCTCACTGCAGGGAGTCGTATATGACATCATTATCACGGCTTGAGGAAGAAAAACATTAACAAAGAAAAGACGGACGGGCCATTATGACACTCTCCCGTGGAAAGGCTGGAAAGAAAGCCACCCTGTCGCACAGGACAGATCAGTCCACCATCAAAAAGCACTTAGAAATTGGAGGAATCTCAGCCAGGTGGGGGGGGGGACCGGAAAAGAGAAGTTTTCGAGAGAGGTGACAAAAGCTTGACGCTGCAAACTTGTTCATATAGGCATGTTGACACGGTTATTAGCTGCACATGGTTTTGCGGAATCATCCAAACCAGTCCAAGGTGTGGCTTTTGGCTCCAGCAGATTTCATCCGCTCATTATAAACAACATAGTTCAACCAGAAAAAGTTAAATACACAACTCTTATTTTTGTTAAAAAAAATAAACATCCCACAAAGTGAAGCTAATAAATGTTGTTGCTAATTCCTGAATACTAAAATAGTTGTTTTGACTGTGAAGAAGTTCTCAAAGTCCTATTGAAATGGTCGAGGAAATAGATGATTTATAATTTTAACTTCTTGATGAGACCACCAAGGTCATTGTTTACAAATGGGGACCTCAGAAAATCAAAATTAAAAATTAAACAAACAAATTAACAAATTAAAATCAAAATGAATGTGAAAGTCTTTTTAAAATGTTTAAAAAGGACCTTTACAAATACCTAAGCAAGGCTACAATTTCACTGAGGGTTTGAAGGTTCATCCTCCTGGATCAAGTTCATCATCATCATCATCATGTTTTCCAAATTACCATCTGGATCCACCAATCTGTTTGAGGATTTTTTCCCCCCATACATACTTTTTGTTGTATGAATTGGGATATATAGCATCATCTGCCGTTAATGTAAAATTATATCTATAATGTCAATGTGATTTTAAATTAAAAAATAAGTGTTTTTTTTTTTGGTTGATCTTTCCTGTTATTACTCTTCCTGATGTTTTTGCTACAGTATTTTTTTTCTCTCTCTTTTTAGTTTAGGTTTTGGTTAAAGTTTTGTTCCAGCCAGGCCCCTGTCTCTCATATTTTGATTTTGTTTTTGCCCATTTTCGATTTTACCTTTGTGGATTACTTTTGCATATACTCTAGTTTGTTTGACTTTTTCCGCTTCTTGGTCCTCCTACACAATTGTTTTTTTACTTCTAAAAAAAAGGGGGGATTTTTCCTTTTTTTGGAGGCCCAGATGGTAATAGAAAACCCTGAAAAGTCAATTGACCCAAAGCAAAAAAAATAATCATGAAAACTCTATTAACCCTTGCATTATCTCAGGGTCAAGGTGACCCGATGGCCGTAAAAACAAATGTGTTCGTGGTATCCCTTCGGTTTTCTCTGGGTCAAGGTGAACGACCTCCACCACTGCATATGTACTTATGGAAGCCTTCACATTTTGTAACATTTGTTTTCGGGCTTTCGGGTCACCTTGACCCTGAGATAACACATGGTTTAACAGAGTTTTCAGGATTTCTTTTTTGCAATGGGTCAATTTACTTTTTGGGGTTTCTGTCTTTCTTTTTTTGGGATCAGCTTCTTGGTATAGGAAAATTAAATAAATTGAGTTGAAATTGCAATATAAGTCTAATAAAGTGAGTGGAGGAAAATTGCCGTTTAGACCTTAAGTACGAGACAAAAGTTTACGGGCTCATTCAAAGCTTTTGCAATTTTCCGGCCTGGCTGACCTTCGTTTTTCTTAATCAAGGTCGCTTGTTTTAGCTGATCTTTTGATTGACAAATAGACAAGGAAGCCTTGCCGGGGAGTTGATCAAGGCGTGTACCACAGGTGTAGAACCAGGAAACGGTGGTTAGACAGAGTCTCTCGCTTGGCTTGAGGAACCCTATGGAACCCCTGGCAAGGATTGGATGATGTAGCTGGAGCCCCTGGACAGCAGGCCGATCTGTCGACTAGCACACAAGGACATACACCGGACAATTTCCCAAAGTTCGAAACCACCCTTTGGATGTTTTTGGACTGTGGGAGGAAACCGGAGCGCCCAGAGTAAACCCACGTATCTCTGGGAGAACATACAAACTGACCACAAGGTCACAAGGTGGGAAGTGAACCGCCAACCTTCTTGCCGTGAGGCCAACCACTGCGCCACCGTGCGCCCCATAAATAGTACTGAAAAATGGTAAACAGTGTTTTTCATTAGTCCTTGGTCCAGAACATAAGGTGCTGTGCCCGACTTCTGGCAGGTCTTGTGCATGCGCTTCAAGGAACAGCATCGGGGCGTAACCCTGGCGTGTTCGACATAAGCCCCGTGACCGAAATCTCCAAAGTCCCCCCTCCAGCGCCCGACCGGACTCGGTAATCAAAAACTTGGTAACTCGACTGAACTTCAGACTGTCACGTATGAGAGGCGACAGAAACAAAGAGGTGGCGGAAGAGAGGACGAGAGGAGGAGGAGGGAGGAGGGTTGATATCATATGTATTCCACCGACGACTCTGGAGGGAGAGCAGACGCTTGGAAGATTGGCAGCGGGGAACAGATGGCCAGGAGGAGAAAGGAAACATGACCAGGATGTGTAGTTATGCAAAGATAAGCAAAGGAGGCGCCGGGAGTGCTGATGAGCGATGGGACTCTGGCATCACAACTCCGTGTCGAACACAGCTCTCAAAGTCTGGAGACATTTGGTCTTTGTCAGACTTCAGAACAAGGTGGACTCATCGTGCCGCGGCTCTTAAAAATAACTGCTCAAATGTAGTACACGACTTTGATGTTTGATGTTTTTTTTTCTCTCTCTCTCTCTCTCTCTCTCTCTCTGGCGGAGACAAGCATCACAACAACAGATGCATCAGTGCTTGAATCTTCTGTTCGGATGCAAATATGTTGGCGCTAATAGGCCCGGCGACTGTCGGAGCTGCATAATGACGCTAAACAAGAGCAACGCCGAGACGAAAAAAAACCCCACCATAAATATGAAACTGTAACGTATAAGTTGATGTGTTTCCCGTTGAGAGAGGATGAAAGGACGAGGCGTTTGGCGCTCGTGTTGGAGGGTTGACGGGTCAGAACGGGGGGGGAAAAGAACAATGTTTTGTGTAATTTAGCATGAAGGGTCTCGTTCGTTTACAGCAGCAGTGGCTCAGAGAGTGTGAAGAGAAGAAGATGAAAGTAAGATCCAGCCGCTTGACACAAGCCGTCACGTTTCTTTAGTGATCCTGCAACATATGCATGTCCAATGTTTAGCACCAAAACGTACTTACTAGCATTAGCTTTCAACAGAGGTGTCTCGCACACGTTCATGAAGACACTTATTGAGGCTCGCACACGTTCATGAAGACACTTATTGAGGCTTGCACACGTTCATGAAGACACTTATTGAGGCTCCCACACGTTCATGAAGACACTTATTGAGGCTCCCACACGTTCATGAAGACACTTATTGAGGCTCGTACACGTTCATGAAGACACTTATTGAGGCTCGTACACGTTCATGAAGACACTTATTGAGGCTCCCACACGTTCATAAAGACACTTATTGAGGCTCGCACACGTTCATGAAGACACTTATTGAGGCTCCCACACGTTCATAAAGACACTTATTGAGGCTCGCACACGTTCATGAAGACACTTATTTAGGCTCGCACACGTTCATGAAGACACTTATTGAGGCTCCCACACGTTCATGAAGACACTTATTGAGGCTCGCACACGTTCATGAAGACACTTATTGAGGCTCGCACACGTTCATGAAGAGACTTACTGAGGTTTGCACACGTTCATGAAGACACTTATTGAGGCTTGCACACGTTCATAAAGACACTTAGTGAGGTTTGCACACGTTCATGACGACACGTAGTGAGGCTCACACACGTTCATGAAGAAACTTATTGAGGCTCGCACACGTTCATGAAGACACTTATTGAGGCTCGCACACGTTCATATAGACACTTAGTGAGGTTTGCACACGTTCATGAAGACACTTATTGAGGTTCGCACACGTTCATGAAGACACTTAGTGAGGTTTGCACACGTTCATGAAGACACTTATTGAGGTTCGCACACGTTCATAAAGACACTTATTGAGGCTCGCACACGTTCATGAAGACACTTATTGAGGCTCCCACACGTTCATAAAGACACTTATTGAGGCTCGCACACGTTCATGAAGACACTTATTTAGGCTCGCACTCGTCATGAAGACACTTATTGAGGCTCCCACACGTTCATGAAGACACTTATTGAGGCTCGCACACGTTCATATAGACACTTATTTAGGCTCGCACACGTTCATGAAGACACTTATTGAGGCTTGCACACATTCATATAGACACTTAGTGAGGTTTGCACACGTTCATGAAGACACTTATTGAGGTTCGCACACGTTCATATAGACACTTAGTGAGGTTTGCACACGTTCATGAAGACACTTATTGAGGCTCGCACACGTTCATATAGACACTTAGTGAGGTTTGCACACGTTCATGAAGACACTTATTGAGGTTCGCACACGTTCATGAAGACACTTAGTGAGGTTTGCACACGTTCATGAAGACACTTATTGAGGCTCGCACACGTTCATGAAGACACTTAGTGAGGTTTGCACACGTTCATGAAGACACTTATTGAGGTTCGCACACGTTCATGAAGACACTTAGTGAGGTTTGCACACGTTCATGAAGACACTTATTGAGGTTCGCACACGTTCATGAAGACACTTAGTGAGGTTTGCACACGTTCATGAAGACACTTATTGAGGCTCGCACACGTTCATGAAGACACTTAGTGAGGTTTGCACACGTTCATGAAGACACTTATTGAGCTTCGCACACGTTCATGAAGACACTTAGTGAGGTTTGCACACGTTCATGAAGACACTTATTGAGGTTCGCACACGTTCATGAAGACACTTAGTGAGGTTTGCACACGTTCATGAAGACACTTATTGAGGCTCGCACATGTTCATGAAGACACTTATTGAGGTTCGCACACGTTCATGAAGACACTTATTGAGGCTCGCACACGTTCATGAAGACACTTATTGAGGCTCGCACACGTTCATGAAGACACTTATTGAGGCTCGAACACGTTCATGAAGACACTTATTGAGGCTCCCACACGTTCATGAAGACACTTATTGAGGCTCGCACACGTTCATAAAGACACTTATTGAGGCTCGCACACGTTCATGAAGACACTTATTGAGGCTCCCACACGTTCATGAAGACACTTATTGAGGCTCCCACACGTTCATAAAGACACTTATTGAGGCTCGCACACGTTCATGAAGACACTTATTGAGGCTCGCACACGTTCATGAAGACACTTATTGAGGCTCGCACACGTTCATGAAGACACTTATTTAGGCTCGCACACGTTCATGAAGACACTTATTGAGGCTCGCACACGTTCATGAAGACACTTATTGAGGTTCCCACACGTTCATGAAGACACTTATTTAGGCTCGCACACGTTCATGAAGACACTTATTGAGGCTCCCACACGTTCATGAAGACACTTATTGAGGCTCGCACACGTTCATATAGACACTTATTGAGGCTCGCACACGTTCATGAAGACACTTATTGAGGCTCGCACACGTTCATATAGACACTTATTGAGGTTCGCACACGTTCATAAAGACACTTATTGAGGCTCACACACGTTCATGAAGACACTTATTGAGGCTCGCACACGTTCATGAAGACACTTAGTAAGGTTTGCACACGTTCATGAAGACACTTATTGAGGCTTGCACACATTCATATAGACACTTAGTGAGGTTTGCACACGTTCATGAAGACACTTATTGAGGTTCGCACACGTTCATGAAGACACTTATTGAGGTTCGCATACGTTCATATAGACACTTAGTGAGGTTTGCACACGTTCATGAAGACACTTATTGAGGTTCGCACACGTTCATGAAGACACTTAGTGAGGTTTGCACACGTTCATGAAGACACTTATTGAGGTTCGCACACGTTCATGAAGACACTTATTGAGGCTGGCACACGTTCATAAAGACACTTATTGAGGCTCACACACGTTCATGAAGACACTTATTGAGGCTCGCACGCGTTCATGAAGACACTTATTGAGGGTCGCACACGTTCATGAAGACACTTATTGAGGCTCGCACACGTTCATATAGACACTTATTGAGGCTCGCACACGTTCATGAAGACACTTATTGAGGCTTGCACACATTCATATAGACACTTAGTGAGGTTTGCACACGTTCATGAAGACACTTATTGAGGTTCGCACACGTTCATATAGAAACTTAGTGAGGTTTGCACACGTTCATGAAGACACGTATTGAGGTTCGCACACGTTCATATAGACACTTAGTGAGGTTTGCACACGTTCATGAAGACACTTATTGAGGCTCGCACACGTTCATATAGACACTTAGTGAGGTTTGCACACGTTCATGAAGACACTTATTGAGGTTCGCACACGTTCATGAAGACACTTATTGAGGCTCGCACACGTTCATGAAGACACTTATTGAGCTTCGCACACGTTCATGAAGACACTTAGTGAGGTTTGCACACGTTCATGAAGACACTTATTGAGGTTCGCACACGTTCATGAAGACACTTAGTGAGGTTTGCACACGTTCATGAAGACACTTATTGAGGCTCGCACATGTTCATGAAGACACTTATTGAGGTTCGCACACGTTCATGAAGACAATTATTGAGGCTCGCACACGTTCATGAAGATACTTATTTAGGCTCGCACACGTTCATGAAGACACTTATTGAGGCTCGCACACGTTCATGAAGAAACTTATTGAGGCTCGCACACGTTCATGAAGACACTTATTGAGGCTCGCACACGTTCATGAAGACACTTAGTAAGGTTTGCACACGTTCATGAAGACACTTATTGAGGCTTGCACACATTCATATAGACACTTATTGAGGCTCGCACACGTTCATGAAGACACTTATTGAGGCTCGCACACGTTCATGAAGACACTTAGTAAGGTTTGCACACGTTCATGAAGACACTTATTGAGGCTCGCACACGTTCATGAAGACACTTAGTGAGGTTTGCACACGTTCATATAGACACTTAGTGAGGTTCGCACACGTTCATATAGACACTTAGTGAGGTTTGCACACGTTCATGAAGACACTTATTGAGGTTCGCACACGTTCATGAAGACACTTATTGAGGTTCGCATACGTTCATGAAGACACTTATTGAGGCTCGCACACGTTCATATAGACACTTAGTGAGGTTTGCACACGTTCATGAAGACACTTATTGAGGTTCGCAGATGTTCATGAAGACACTTATTGATGCTTGCACACGTTCATATAGACACTTATTGAGGCTCGCACACATTCATGTAGACACTTAGTGAGGTTTGCACACGTTCATGAAGACACTTATTGAGGTTCGCACATGTTCATGAAGACACTTATTGAGGCTCGCACACGTTCATATAGACACTTATTGAGGCTCGCACACGTTCATATAGACACTTAGTGAGGTTTGCACACGTTCATGAAGACACTTATTGAGGTTCGCACATGTTCATGAAGACACTTATTGAGGCTCGCACACGTTCATATAGACACTTATTGAGGCTCGCACACGTTCATATAGACACTTATTGAGGCTCGCACACATTCATGAAGACACTTAGTGAGGTTTGCACACGTTCATGAAGACACTTATTGAGGTTCGCACACGTTCATGAAGACACTTATTGAGGCTCGCACATGTTCATATAGACACTTATTGAGGCTCGCACACGTTCATGAAGACACTTATTGAGGCTCGCACACGTTCATGAAGACACTTATTAAGATTCGCACATGTTCATGAAGACACTTAGTGAGCCTCGCACACGTTCATGAAGACACTTATTGAGGCTCGCACACGTTCATGAAGACACTTATTGAGGCTCGCACACGTTCATATAGACACTTATTGAGGCTCGCACACGTTCATGAAGACACTTATTGAGGCTCGCACACGTTCATGAAGACACTTAGTAAGGTTTGCACACGTTCATGAAGACACTTATTGAGGCTTGCACACATTCATATAGACACTTAGTGAGGTTTGCACACGTTCATGAAGACACTTATTGAGGTTCGCACACGTTCATGAAGACACTTATTGAGGCTCGCACACATTCATGAAGACACTTAGTGAGGTTTGCACACGTTCATGAAGACACTTATTGAGGTTCGCACACGTTCATGAAGACACTTATTGAGGCTCGCACATGTTCATATAGACACTTATTGAGGCTCGCACACGTTCATGAAGACACTTATTGAGGCTCGCACACGTTCATGAAGACACTTATTAAGATTCGCACATGTTCATGAAGACACTTAGTGAGCCTCGCACACGTTCATGAAGACACTTATTTAGGCTCGCACACGTTCATGAAGACACTTATTGAGGCTCGCACACGTTCATGAAGACACTTATTTAGGCTCGCACACGTTCATGAAGATACTTATTTAGGCTCGCACACGTTCATGAAGACACTTATTGAGGCTCGCACACGTTCATGAAGATACTTATTTAGGCTCGCACACGTTCATGAAGACACTTATTGAGGCTCGCACACGTTCATGAAGAAACTTATTGAGGCTCGCACACGTTCATGAAGACACTTATTGAGGCTCGCACACGTTCATATAGACACTTATTGAGGCTCGCACACGTTCATGAAGACACTTATTGAGGCTCGCACACGTTCATGAAGACACTTAGTAAGGTTTGCACACGTTCATGAAGACACTTATTGAGGCTTGCACACATTCATGAAGACACTTATTGAGGCTCGCACACGTTCATGAAGACACTTATTAAGATTCGCACATGTTCATGAAGACACTTAGTGAGCCTCGCACACGTTCATGAAGACACTTATTTAGGCTCGCACACGTTCATGAAGACACTTATTGAGGCTCGCACACGTTCATGAAGACACTTATTTAGGCTCGCACACGTTCATGAAGATACTTATTTAGGCTCGCACACGTTCATGAAGACACTTATTGAGGCTCGCACACGTTCATGAAGACACTTATTTAGGCTCGCACACGTTCATGAAGATACTTATTTAGGCTCGCACACGTTCATGAAGACACTTATTGAGGCTCGCACACGTTCATGAAGATACTTATTTAGGCTCGCACACGTTCATGAAGACACTTATTGAGGCTCGCACACGTTCATGAAGAAACTTATTGAGGCTCGCACACGTTCATGAAGACACTTATTGAGGCTCGCACACGTTCATATAGACACTTATTGAGGCTCGCACACGTTCATGAAGACACTTATTGAGGCTCGCAAACGTTCATGAAGACACTTAGTAAGGTTTGCACACGTTCATGAAGACACTTATTGAGGCTTGCACACATTCATATAGACACTTAGTGAGGTTTGCACACGTTCATGAAGACACTTATTGAGGTTCGCACATGTTCATGAAGACACTTAGTGAGCCTCGCACACGTTCATGAAGACACTTATTGAGGCTTGCACACATTCATATAGACACTTAGTGAGGTTTGCACACGTTCATGAAGACACTTATTAAGGTTCGCACATGTTCATGAAGACACTTAGTGAGCCTCGCACACGTTCATGAAGACACTTATTGAGGCTCCCACACGTTCCTGAAGACACTTATTGAGGCTCGCACACGTTCATGAAGACACTTATTGAGGCTCCCACACGTTCATGAAGACACTTATTGAGGCTCGCACACGTTCATATAGACACTTATTGAGGCTCGCACACGTTCATGAAGACACTTATTGAGGCTCGCACACGTTCATGAAGACACTTATTGAGGCTCGCACACGTTCATGAAGACACTTATTGAGGCTCGCACACGTTCATGAAGAAACTTATTGAGGCTCGCACACGTTCATATAGACACTTATTGAGGCTCGCACACGTTCATGAAGACACTTATTGAGGCTCGCACACGTTCATGAAGACACTTATTGAGGCTCGCACACGTTCATGAAGACACTTATTGAGGCTCGCACACGTTCATAAAGACACTTATTGAGGCTCGCACACGTTCATATAGACACTTATTGAGGCTCGCACACGTTCATGAAGACACTTATTGAGGCTCGCACACGTTCATGAAGACACTTATTGAGGCTCGCACACGTTCATGAAGACACTTATTGAGGCTCGCACACGTTCATGAAGATACTTATTTAGGCTCGCACACGTTCATGAAGACACTTATTGAGGCTCGCACACGTTCATGAAGAAACTTATTGAGGCTCGCACACGTTCATGAAGACACTTATTGAGGCTCGCACACGTTCATATAGACACTTATTGAGGCTCGCACACGTTCATGAAGACACTTATTGAGGCTCGCACACGTTCATGAAGACACTTAGTAAGGTTTGCACACGTTCAT
Organism: Callionymus lyra; assembly: GCF_982586985.1. Classification (NCBI taxonomy): domain Eukaryota; kingdom Metazoa; phylum Chordata; class Actinopteri; order Syngnathiformes; family Callionymidae; genus Callionymus; species Callionymus lyra. The sequence goes on from NC_141824.1 coordinate 20,942,314, forward strand.
GAAGACACTTATTGAGGCTTGCACACATTCATGAAGACACTTATTGAGGCTCGCACACGTTCATGAAGACACTTATTAAGATTCGCACATGTTCATGAAGACACTTAGTGAGCCTCGCACACGTTCATGAAGACACTTATTTAGGCTCGCACACGTTCATGAAGACACTTATTGAGGCTCGCACACGTTCATGAAGACACTTATTTAGGCTCGCACACGTTCATGAAGATACTTATTTAGGCTCGCACACGTTCATGAAGACACTTATTGAGGCTCGCACACGTTCATGAAGACACTTATTTAGGCTCGCACACGTTCATGAAGATACTTATTTAGGCTCGCACACGTTCATGAAGACACTTATTGAGGCTCGCACACGTTCATGAAGATACTTATTTAGGCTCGCACACGTTCATGAAGACACTTATTGAGGCTCGCACACGTTCATGAAGAAACTTATTGAGGCTCGCACACGTTCATGAAGACACTTATTGAGGCTCGCACACGTTCATATAGACACTTATTGAGGCTCGCACACGTTCATGAAGACACTTATTGAGGCTCGCAAACGTTCATGAAGACACTTAGTAAGGTTTGCACACGTTCATGAAGACACTTATTGAGGCTTGCACACATTCATATAGACACTTAGTGAGGTTTGCACACGTTCATGAAGACACTTATTGAGGTTCGCACATGTTCATGAAGACACTTAGTGAGCCTCGCACACGTTCATGAAGACACTTATTGAGGCTTGCACACATTCATATAGACACTTAGTGAGGTTTGCACACGTTCATGAAGACACTTATTAAGGTTCGCACATGTTCATGAAGACACTTAGTGAGCCTCGCACACGTTCATGAAGATACTTATTTAGGCTCGCACACATTCATAAAGACACTTATTGAGGCTCCCACACGTTCCTGAAGACACTTATTGAGGCTCGCACACGTTCATGAAGACACTTATTGAGGCTCCCACACGTTCATGAAGACACTTATTGAGGCTCGCACACGTTCATATAGACACTTATTGAGGCTCGCACACGTTCATGAAGACACTTATTGAGGCTCGCACACGTTCATGAAGACACTTATTGAGGCTCGCACACGTTCATGAAGACACTTATTGAGGCTCGCACACGTTCATGAAGAAACTTATTGAGGCTCGCACACGTTCATATAGACACTTATTGAGGCTCGCACACGTTCATGAAGACACTTATTGAGGCTCGCACACGTTCATGAAGACACTTATTGAGGCTCGCACACGTTCATGAAGACACTTATTGAGGCTCGCACACGTTCATATAGACACTTATTGAGGCTCGCACACGTTCATGAAGACACTTATTGAGGCTCGCACACGTTCATGAAGACACTTATTGAGGCTCGCACACGTTCATGAAGACACTTATTGAGGCTCGCACACGTTCATGAAGACACTTATTGAGGCTCGCACATGTTCATAAAGACACTTATTGAGGCTCGCACACGTTCATGAAGACACATATTGAGGTTCGCACACGTTCATGAAGACACTTATTGAGGCTCCCACACGTTCATGAAGACACTTATTGAGGCTCGCACACGTTCATGAAGACACTTATTGAGGCTCCCACACGTTCATGAAGACACTTATTGAGGCTCGCACACGTTCATGAAGAAACTTATTGAGGGTCGCACACGTTCATGAAGACACTTATTGAGGCTCGCACACGTTCATGAAGACACTTATTGAGGCTCGCACACGTTCATATAGACACTTATTGAGGGTCACACACATTCATATAGACACTTATTGAGGCTCGCACACGTTCATGAAGATACTTATTTAGGCTCGCACACATTCATGAAGACACTTATTGAGGCTCCCACACGTTCATGAAGACACTTATTGAGGCTCGCACACGTTCATGAAGACACTTATTGAGGCTCGCACACGTTCATGAAGAAACTTATTGAGGGTCGCACACGTTCATATAGACACTTATTGAGGCTCGCACACGTTCATGAAGACACTTATTGAGGCTTGCACACATTCATATAGACACTTAGTGAGGTTTGCACACGTTCATGAAGACACTTATTGAGGTTCGCACACGTTCATGAAGACACTTATTGAGGCTCCCACACGTTCATGAAGACACTTATTGAGGCTCGCACACGTTCATAAAGACACTTATTGAGGCTCACACACGTTCATGAAGACACTTATTGAGGCTCGCACACGTTCATGAAGAAACTTATTGAGGGTCGCACACGTTCATGAAGATACTTATTGAGGCTCGCAGACGTTCATGAAGACACTTATTGAGGTTCGCACACGTTCATGAAGATACTTATTGAGGCTCGCACACGTTCATGAAGACACTTATTGAGGCTCGCACACGTTCATGAAGACACTTATTGAGGCTCGCAGACGTTCATGAAGACACTTATTGAGGCTCGCACACGTTCATGAAGACACTTATTGAGGCTCGCACACGTTCATGAAGACACTTATTGAGGCTCGCACACGTTCATGAAGACATTTATTGAGGCTCGCACACGTTCATAAAGACACTTATTGAGGCTCGCACACGTTCATAAAGACACTTATTGAGGCTCGCAGACGTTCATGAAGACACTTATTGAGGCTCGCACACGTTCATGAAGACACTTATTGAGGCTCGCAGACGTTCATGAAGACACTTTTTGAGGCTCCCACACGTTCATGAAGACACTTATTGAGGCTCGCACACGTTCATGAAGACACTTATTGAGGCTCGCACACGTTCATATAGACACTTATTGAGGCTCGCACACGTTCATAAAGACACTTATTGAGGCTCGCAGACGTTCATGAAGACACTTATTGAGGCTCGCACACGTTCATGAAGACACTTATTGAGGCTCGCACACGTTCATGAAGACACTTATTTAGGCTCGCACTCGTCATGAAGACACTTATTGAGGCTCGCACACGTTCATGAAGACACTTATTGAGGTTCGCACACGTTCATGAAGATACTTATTGAGGCTCGCACACGTTCATGAAGACACTTATTGAGGCTCGCACACGTTCATGAAGACACTTATTGAGGCTCGCACACGTTCATGAAGACACTTATTGAGGCTTGCACACATTCATATAGACACTTATTGAGGCTCGCACACGTTCATGAAGATACTTATTTAGGCTCGCACACATTCATGAAGACACTTATTGAGGCTCCCACACGTTCATGAAGACACTTATTGAGGCTCGCACACGTTCATGAAGACACTTATTGAGGCTCGCACACGTTCATGAAGAAACTTATTGAGGGTCGCACACGTTCATATAGACACTTATTGAGGCTCGCACACGTTCATGAAGACACTTATTGAGGCTTGCACACATTCATATAGACACTTAGTGAGGTTTGCACACGTTCATGAAGACACTTATTGAGGTTCGCACACGTTCATGAAGACACTTATTGAGGCTCCCACACGTCCATGAAGACACTTATTGAGGCTCGCACACGTTCATAAAGACACTTATTGAGGCTCACACACGTTCATGAAGACACTTATTGAGGCTCGCACACGTTCATGAAGAAACTTATTGAGGGTCGCACACGTTCATGAAGATACTTATTGAGGCTCGCAGACGTTCATGAAGACACTTATTGAGGTTCGCACACGTTCATGAAGATACTTATTGAGGCTCGCACACGTTCATGAAGACACTTATTGAGGCTCGCACACGTTCATGAAGACACTTATTGAGGCTCGCAGACGTTCATGAAGACACTTATTGAGGCTCGCACACGTTCATGAAGACACTTATTGAGGCTCGCACACGTTCATGAAGACACTTATTGAGGCTCGCACACGTTCATGAAGACATTTATTGAGGCTCGCACACGTTCATAAAGACACTTATTGAGGCTCGCACACGTTCATAAAGACACTTATTGAGGCTCGCAGACGTTCATGAAGACACTTATTGAGGCTCGCACACGTTCATGAAGACACTTATTGAGGCTCGCAGACGTTCATGAAGACACTTATTGAGGCTCGCACACGTTCATATAGACACTTATTGAGGCTCGCACACGTTCATAAAGACACTTATTGAGGCTCGCAGACGTTCATGAAGACACTTATTGAGGCTCGCACACGTTCATGAAGACACTTATTGAGGCTCGCACACGTTCATAAAGACACTTATTGAGGCTCGCACACGTTCATGAAGACACTTATTGAGGCTCGCACACGTTCATGAAGACACTTATTGAGGCTCGCACACGTTCATGAAGACACTTATTGAGGCTCGCACACGTTCATGAAGACACTTATTGAGGCTCGCACACGTTCATGAAGACACTTATTGAGGCTCGCACACGTTCATAAAGACACTTATTGAGGCTCGCACACGTTCATAAAGACACTTATTGAGGCTCGCAGACGTTCATGAAGACACTTATTGAGGCTCGCACACGTTCATGAAGACACTTATTGAGGCTCGCACACGTTCATAAAGACACTTATTGAGGCTCGCACACGTTCATGAAGACACTTATTGAGGCTCGCACACGTTCATAAAGACACTTATTGAGGCTCGCAGACGTTCATGAAGACACTTATTGAGGCTCGCACACGTTCATGAAGACACTTATTGAGGCTCGCACACGTTCATGAAGACACTTATTGAGGCTCGCACACGTTCATAAAGACACTTATTGAGGCTCGCAGACGTTCATGAAGACACTTATTGAGGCTCGCACACGTTCATGAAGACACTTATTGAGGCTCGCACACGTTCATGAAGACACTTATTGAGGCTCGCAGACGTTCATGAAGACACTTATTGAGGTTCGCACACGTTCATAAAGACACTTATTGAGGCTCGCAGACGTTCATGAAGACACTTATTGAGGCTCGCACACGTTCATGAAGACACTTATTGAGGCTCGCAGACGTTCATGAAGACACTTATTGAGGCTCGCACACGTTCATGAAGACACTTATTGAGGCTCGCAGACGTTCATGAAGACACTTATTGAGGCTCGCACACGTTCATGAAGACACTTATTGAGGCTCGCACACGTTCATAAAGACACTTATTGAGGCTCGCAGACGTTCATGAAGACACTTATTGAGGCTCGCACACGTTCATATAGACACTTGTTGAGGCTCGCACACGTTCATATAGACACTTATTGAGGCTCGCACACGTTCATATAGACACTTATTGAGGCTCGCACACGTTCATAAAGACACTTATTGAGGCTTGCACACGTTCATATAGACACTTGTTGAGGCTCGCACACGTTCATGAAGACACTTATTGAGGCTCGCACACGTTCATGAAGACACTTATTGAGGCTTGCACACGTTCATATAGACACTTGTTGAGGCTCGCACACGTTCATATAGACACTTATTGAGGCTCGCACACGTTCATAAAGACACTTATTGAGGCTCGCACACGTTCATGAAGACACTTATTGAGGCTCGCACACGTTCATGAAGAAACTTATTGAGGGTCGCACACGTTCATGAAGACACTTATTGAGGATCGCACACGTTCATATAGACACTTATTGAGGCTCGCACACGTTCATGAAGACACTTATTGAGGCTTGCACACATTCATATAGACACTTAGTGAGGTTTGCACACGTTCATGAAGACACTTATTGAGGTTCGCACACGTTCATGAAGATACTTATTGAGGCTCGCACACGTTCATGAAGACACTTATTGAGGCTCGCACACGTTCATGAAGACACTTATTGAGGCTCGCAGACGTTCATGAAGACACTTATTGAGGCTCGCACACGTTCATGAAGACACTTATTGAGGCTCGCACACGTTCATGAAGACACTTATTGAGGCTCGCACACGTTCATGAAGACATTTATTGAGGCTCGCACACGTTCATAAAGACACTTATTGAGGCTCGCACACGTTCATAAAGACACTTATTGAGGCTCGCAGACGTTCATGAAGACACTTATTGAGGCTCGCACACGTTCATGAAGACACTTATTGAGGCTCGCAGACGTTCATGAAGACACTTATTGAGGCTCGCACACGTTCATATAGACACTTATTGAGGCTCGCACACGTTCATAAAGACACTTATTGAGGCTCGCAGACGTTCATGAAGACACTTATTGAGGCTCGCACACGTTCATGAAGACACTTATTGAGGCTCGCACACGTTCATAAAGACACTTATTGAGGCTCGCACACGTTCATGAAGACACTTATTGAGGCTCGCACACGTTCATGAAGACACTTATTGAGGCTCGCACACGTTCATGAAGACACTTATTGAGGCTCGCACACGTTCATGAAGACACTTATTGAGGCTCGCACACGTTCATGAAGACACTTATTGAGGCTCGCACACGTTCATAAAGACACTTATTGAGGCTCGCACACGTTCATAAAGACACTTATTGAGGCTCGCAGACGTTCATGAAGACACTTATTGAGGCTCGCACACGTTCATGAAGACACTTATTGAGGCTCGCACACGTTCATAAAGACACTTATTGAGGCTCGCACACGTTCATGAAGACACTTATTGAGGCTCGCACACGTTCATAAAGACACTTATTGAGGCTCGCAGACGTTCATGAAGACACTTATTGAGGCTCGCACACGTTCATGAAGACACTTATTGAGGCTCGCACACGTTCATGAAGACACTTATTGAGGCTCGCACACGTTCATAAAGACACTTATTGAGGCTCGCAGACGTTCATGAAGACACTTATTGAGGCTAGCACACGTTCATGAAGACACTTATTGAGGCTCGCACACGTTCATGAAGACACTTATTGAGGCTCGCAGACGTTCATGAAGACACTTATTGAGGCTCGCAGACGTTCATGAAGACACTTATTGAGGCTCGCACACGTTCATGAAGACACTTATTGAGGCTCGCACACGTTCATGAAGACACTTATTGAGGCTCGCACACGTTCATATAGACACTTGTTGAGGCTCGCACACGTTCATATAGACACTTATTGAGGCTCGCACACGTTCATAAAGACACTTATTGAGGCTCGCACACGTTCATGAAGACACTTATTGAGGCTCGCACACGTTCATGAAGAAACTTATTGAGGGTCGCACACGTTCATGAAGACACTTATTGAGGATCGCACACGTTCATATAGACACTTATTGAGGCTCGCACACGTTCATGAAGACACTTATTGAGGCTTGCACACATTCATATAGACACTTAGTGAGGTTTGCACACGTTCATGAAGACACTTATTGAGGTTCGCACACGTTCATATAGACACTTAGTGAGGTTTGCACACGTTCATGAAGACACTTATTGAGGTTCGCACACGTTCATATAGACACTTAGTGAGGTTTGCACACGTTCATGAAGACACTTATTGAGGCTCGCACACGTTCATATAGACACTTAGTTAGGTTTGCACACGTTCATGAAGACACTTATTGAGGCTCGCACACGTTCATAAAGACACTTATTGAGGCTCGCACATGTTCATGAAGACACTTAGTGAGGCTCGCACACGTTCATGAAGATACTTATTTAGGCTCGCACACGTTCATGAAGACACTTATTTAGGCTCGCACACGTTCATGAAGACACTTATTGAGGCTCGCACGCGTTCATGAAGACACTTATTGAGGCTCGCACACGTTCATGAAGAAACTTATTGAGGCTCGCACACGTTCATGAAGACACTTATTGAGGCTCGCACACGTTCATATAGACACTTATTGAGGCTCGCACACGTTCATGAAGACACTTATTGAGGTTCGCGCACATTCATGAAGACACTTAGTAAGGTTTGCACACGTTCATGAAGACACTTATTGAGGCTCGCACACGTTCATGAAGACACTTATTGAGGCTCGCGCACATTCATATAGAAACTTAGTGAGGTTTGCACACGTTCATGAAGACACTTATTGAGGTTCGCACACGTTCATGAAGACACTTATTGAGGTTCGCACACATTCATATAGACAGTGAGGTTTGCACACGTTCATGAAGACACTTATTGAGGTTCGCACACGTTCATATAGACACTTATTGAGGCTCGCACACGTTCATATAGACACTTATTGAGGCTCGCACACGTTCATGAAGACACTTATTGAGGCTCGCACACGTTCATATAGACACTTATTGAGGCTCGCACACGTTCATGAAGACACTTATTGAGGCTCGCACACGTTCATATAGACACTTATTGAGGCTCGCACACGTTCATGAAGACACTTATTGAGGTTCGCACATGTTCATGAAGACACTTAGTGAGCCTCGCACACGTTCATTAAGACACTTATTTAGGCTCGCACACGTTCATGAAGACACTTATTGAGGCTCGCACACGTTCATGAAGACACTTATTTAGGCTTGCACACATTCATATAGACACTTATTGAGGCTCGCACACGTTCATGAAGATACTTATTTAGGCTCGCACACATTCATGAAGACACTTATTGAGGCTCCCACACGTTCATGAAGACACTTATAGAGGCTCGCACACGTTCATGAAGACACTTATTGAGGCTCGCACACGTTCATGAAGACACTTATTGAGGCTCGCACACGTTCATGAAGACACTTATTGAGGCTCGCACACGTTCATGAAGACACTTATTGAGGCTCGCACACATTCATGAAGAAACTTATTGAGGCTCGCACACGTTCATGAAGACACTTATTGAGGCTCGCACACATTCATGAAGACACTTATTGAGGCTCCCACACGTTCATGAAGACACTTATAGAGGCTCGCACACGTTCATGAAGACACTTATTGAGGCTCGCACACGTTCATGAAGACACTTATTGAGGCTCGCACACGTTCATGAAGAAACTTATTGAGGCTCGCACATGTTCATAAAGACACTTATTGAGGCTCGCACACGTTCATAAAGACACTTATTGAGGCTCCCACACGTTCATGAAGACACTTATTGAGGCTCGCACACGTTAATATAGACACTTATTGAGGCTCGCACACGTTCATGAAGACACTTATTGAGGCTCGCACACGTTCATGAAGACACTTATTGAGGCTCGCACACGTTCATATAGACACTTATTGAGGCTCGCACACGTTCATGAAGACACTTATTGAGGCTCGCACACGTTCATATAGACACTTATTGAGGCTCGCACACGTTCATGAAGACACTTATTGAGGTTCGCACATGTTCATGAAGACACTTAGTGAGCCTCGCACACGTTCATGAAGACACTTATTTAGGCTCGCACACGTTCATGAAGACACTTATTGAGGCTCGCACACGTTCATGAAGACACTTATTTAGGCTTGCACACATTCATATAGACACTTATTGAGGCTCGCACACGTTCATGAAGATACTTATTTAGGCTCGCACACATTCATGAAGACACTTATTGAGGCTCCCACACGTTCATGAAGACACTTATAGAGGCTCGCACACGTTCATGAAGACACTTATTGAGGCTCGCACACGTTCATGAAGACACTTATTGAGGCTCGCACACGTTCATGAAGACACTTATTGAGGCTCGCACACGTTCATGAAGACACTTATTGAGGCTCGCACACATTCATGAAGAAACTTATTGAGGCTCGCACACGTTCATGAAGACACTTATTGAGGCTCGCACACATTCATGAAGACACTTATTGAGGCTCCCACACGTTCATGAAGACACTTATAGAGGCTCGCACACGTTCATGAAGACACTTATTGAGGCTCGCACACGTTCATGAAGACACTTATTGAGGCTCGCACACGTTCATGAAGAAACTTATTGAGGCTCGCACATGTTCATAAAGACACTTATTGAGGCTCGCACACGTTCATAAAGACACTTATTGAGGCTCCCACACGTTCATGAAGACACTTATTGAGGCTCGCACACGTTAATATAGACACTTATTGAGGCTCGCACACGTTCATGAAGACACTTATTGAGGCTCGCACACGTTCATGAAGACACTTATTGAGGCTCGCACACGTTCATGAAGACACTTATTGAGGCTCGCACACGTTCATGAAGACACTTATTGAGGCTCGCACATGTTCATAAAGACACTTATTGAGGCTCGCACACGTTCATAAAGACACTTATTGAGGCTCCCACACGTTCATGAAGACACTTATTGAGGCTCGCACACGTTCATAAAGACACTTATTGAGGCTCACACACGTTCATGAAGACACTTATTGAGGCTCGCACACGTTCATGAAGAAACTTATTGAGGGTCGCACACGTTCATGAAGATACTTATTTAGGCTCGCACACATTCATGAAGACACTTATTGAGGCTCCCACACGTTCATGAAGACACTTATTGAGGCTCGCACACGTTCATGAAGACACTTATTGAGGCTCGCACACGTTCATGAAGAAACTTATTGAGGCTTGCACACATTCATATAGACACTTAGTAAGGTTTGCACACGTTCATGAAGACACTTATTGAGGTTCGCACACGTTCATATAGACACTTAGTGAGGTTTGCACACGTTCATGAAGTCACTTATTGAGGTTCGCAAACGTTCATATAGACACTTAGTGAGGTTTGCACACGTTCATGAAGACACTTATTGAGGCTCGCACACGTTCATATAGACACTTAGTGAGGTTTGCACACGTTCATGAAGACACTTATTGAGGTTCGCACACGTTCATGAAGACACTTAGTGAGGTTTGCACACGTTCATGAAGACACTTATTGAGGTTCGCACACGTTCATGAAGACACTTATTGAGGCTCGCACACGTTCATATAGACACTTATTGAGGCTCGCACACGTTCATATAGACACTTAGTGAGGTTTGCACACGTTCATGAAGACACTTATTGAGGTTCGCACACGTTCATGAAGACACTTAGTGAGGTTTGCACACGTTCATGAAGACACTTATTGAGGTTCGCACACGTTCATGAAGACACTTATTGAGGCTCGCACACGTTCATATAGACACTTATTGAGGCTCGCACACGTTCATATAGACACTTATTGAGGCTCGCACACGTTCATGAAGACACTTATTGAGGCTCGCACACGTTCATATAGACACTTATTGAGGCTCGTACACGTTCATGAAGAAACTTATTGAGGCTCGCACACGTTCATGAAGACACTTATTGAGGCTCGCACACGTTCATATAGACACTTATTGAGGCTCGCACACGTTCATGAAGACACTTATTGAGGCTCGCACACGTTCATGAAGACACTTATTGAGGCTTGCACACATTCATATAGACACTTAGTGAGGTTTGCACACGTTCATGAAGACACTTATTGAGGCTCGCAAACGTTCATGAAGACACTTATTGAGGCTGGCACACATTCATGAAGAAACTTATTGAGGCTCGCACACGTTCATGAAGACACTTATTGAGGCTCGCACACATTCATGAAGACACTTATTGAGGCTCGCACACGTTCATAAAGACACTTATTGAGGCTCACACACGTTCATGAAGACACTTATTGAGGCTCGCACACGTTCATGAAGACACTTATTGAGGCTCGCACACATTCATGAAGACACTTATTGAGGCTCGCACACGTTCATAAAGACACTTATTGAGGCTCACACACGTTCATGAAGACACTTATTGAGGCTCGCACACATTCATGAAGAAACTTATTGAGGCTCGCACACGTTCATAAAGACACTTATTGAGGCTCACACACGTTCATGAAGACACTTATAGAAGCTCGCACACGTTCATGAAGACACTTATTGAGGCTCGCACACGTTCATGAAGACACTTATTGAGGCTCGCACACGTTCATGAAGACACTTATTGAGGCTCGCACACGTTCATGAAGACACTTATTGAGGCTCGCACACGTTCATGAAGACACTTATTGAGGTTCGCACACGTTCATGAAGAAACTTATTGAGGCTCGCACACGTTCATAAAGACACTTATTGAGGCTCCCACACGTTCATGAAGACACTTATTGAGGCTCGCACACGTTCATATAGACACTTATTGAGGCTCGCACACGTTCATGAAGACACTTATTGAGGCTCGCACACGTTCATGAAGACACTTATTGAGGCTCGCACACGTTCATGAAGACACTTATTGAGGCTCCAACACGTTCATGAAGACACTTATAGAGGCTCGCACACGTTCATGAAGACACTTATTGAGGCTCGCACACGTTCATATAGACACTTATTGAGGCTCGCACACGTTCATGAAGACACTTATTGAGGCTTGCACACATTCATATAGACACTTAGTGAGGTTTGCACACGTTCATGAAGACACTTATTGAGGTTCGCACACGTTCATATAGACACTTAGTGAGGTTTGCACACGTTCATGAAGTCACTTATTGAGGTTCGCACACGTTCATATAGACACTTAGTGAGGTTTGCACACGTTCATGAAGACACTTATTGAGGCTCGCACACGTTCATATAGACACTTAGTGAGGTTCGCACACGTTCATGAAGACACTTATTGAGGCTCGCACACGTTCATGAAGACACATAGTGAGGTTTGCACACGTTCATGAAGACACTTATTGAGGCTCGCACACGTTCATGAAGACACTTATTTAGGCTCGCACACGTTCATGAAGACACTTATTGAGGCTCGCACACGTTCATGAAGACACTTATTGAGGATCGCACACGTTCATGAAGAATCTTATTGAGGCTCGCACACGTTCATGAAGACACTTATTGAGGCTCGCACACGTTCATATAGACACTTATTGAGGCTCGCACACGTTCATGAAGACACTTAGTAAGGTTTGCACACATTCATATAGACACTTATTGAGGTTTGCACACGTTCATGAAGACACTTATTGAGGTTCGCATACGTTCATGAAGACACTTATTGAGGTTCGCACACGTTCATGAAGACACTTATTGAGGCTTGCACACATTCATATAGACACTTAGTGAGGTTTGCACACGTTCATGAAGACACTTATTGAGGTTCGCACACGTTCATGAAGACACTTATTGAGGCTCGCACACGTTCATATAGACACTTATTGAGGCTCGCACACGTTCATGAAGAATCTTATTGAGGCTCGCACACGTTCATGAAGACACTTATTGAGGCTCGCACACGTTCATATAGACACTTATTGAGGCTCGCACACGTTCATGAAGACACTTATTGAGGCTCGCACACGTTCATGAAGACACTTAGTGAGGTTTGCACACGTTCATGAAGACACTTATTGAGGCTCGCACACGTTCATATAGACACTTAGTGAGGTTTGCACATGTTCATGAAGACACTTAGTGAGGCTCGCACAAGTTCATGAAGACACTTATTGAGGTTCGCACACGTTCATGAAGACACTAATTGAGGTTCGCACACGTTCATGAAGACACTTATTGAGGCTTGCACACATTCATATAGACACTTAGTGAGGTTTGCACACGTTCATGAAGACACTTATTGAGGTTCGCACACGTTCATGAAGACACCTATTGAGGTTCGCACACGTTCATGAAGACACTTATTGAGGCTTGCACACATTCATATAGACACTTAGTGAGGTTTGCACACGTTCATGAAGACACTTATTGAGGTTCGCACACGTTCATGAAGACACTTATTGAGGTTCGCACACGTTCATGAAGACACTTAGTGAGGTTTGCACACATTCATGAAGACACTTATTGAGGCTCGCACATGTTCATGAAGACACTTAGTAAGGCTCGCACACGTTCATGAAGATACTTATTTAGGCTCGCACACGTTCATGAAGACACTTATTGAGGTTCGCACACGTTCATGAAGACACTTATTGAGGCTCGCACATGTTCATATAGACACTTATTGAGGCTTGCACACATTCATATAGACACTTAGTGAGGTTTGCACACGTTCATGAAGACACTTATTGAGGTTCGCACACGTTCATGAAGACACTTATTGAGGTTCGCACACATTCATGAAGACACTTATTGAGGCTTGCACACATTCATATAGACACTTAGTGAGGTTTGCACACGTTCATGAAGACACTTATTGAGGTTCGCACACGTTCATGAAGACACTTATTGAGGCTCGCACACGTTCATATAGACACTTATTGAGACTCGCACACGTTCATATAGACACTTATTGAGGCTCGTACACGTTCATGAAGAAACATATTGAGGCTCGCACACGTTCATGAAGACACTTATTGAGGCTCGCACACGTTCATATAGACACTTATTGAGGCTCGCACACGTTCATGAAGACACTTATTGAGGCTCGCACACGTTCATGAAGACACTTAGTGAGGTTTGCACACGTTCATGAAGACACTTATTGAGGCTCGCACACGTTCATATAGACACTTAGTGAGGTTTGCACATGTTCATGAAGACACTTAGTGAGGCTCGCACAAGTTCATGAAGACACTTATTGAGGTTCGCACACGTTCATGAAGACACTTATTGAGGTTCGCACACGTTCATGAAGACACTTATTGAGGCTTGCACACATTCATATAGACACTTAGTGAGGTTTGCACACGTTCATGAAGACACTTATTGAGGTTCGCACACGTTCATGAAGACACTTATTGAGGTTCGCACACGTTCATGAAGACACTTATTGAGGCTTGCACACATTCATATAGACACTTAGTGAGGTTTGCACACGTTCATGAAGACACTTATTGAGGTTCGCACACGTTCATGAAGACACTTAGTGAGGTTTGCACACGTTCATGAAGACACTTATTGAGGCTCGCACATGTTCATGAAGACACTTAGTGAGGCTCGCACACGTTCATGAAGATACTTATTTAGGCTCGCACACGTTCATGAAGATACTTATTTAGGCTCGCACACATTCATGAAGACACTTATTGAGGCTCCCACACGTTCATGAAGACACTTATTGAGGCTCGCACACGTTCATGAAGACACTTATTGAGGCTCGCACACGTTCATCAAGAAACTTATTGAGGGTCGCACATGTTCATATAGACACTTATTAAAGCTCGCACACGTTCATGAAGACACTTATTGAGGCTCGCACACGTTCATATAGACACTTAGTGAGGTTTGCACACGTTCATGAAGTCACTTATTGAGGTTCGCACACGTTCATATAGACACTTAGTGAGGTTTGCACACGTTCATGAAGACACTTATTGAGGTTCGCACACGTTCATATAGACACTTAGTGAGGTTTGCACACGTTCATGAAGTCACTTATTGAGGTTCGCACACGTTCATATAGACACTTAGTGAGGTTTGCACACGTTCATGAAGACACTTATTGAGGCTCGCACACGTTCATAAAGACACTTAGTGAGGTTTGCACACGTTCATGAAGACACTTATTGAGGTTCGCACACGTTCATGAAGACACTTAGTGAGGTTTGCACACGTTCATGAAGACACTTATTGAGGCTCGCACACGTTCATGAAGACACTTATTTAGGCTCGCACACGTTCATGAAGACACTTATTGTGGCTCGCACACGTTCATGAAGACACTTATTGAGGATCGCACACGTTCATGAAGAATCTTATTGAGGCTCGCACACGTTCATGAAGACACTTATTGAGGCTCGCACACGTTCATATAGACACTTATTGAGGCTCGCACACGTTCATGAAGACACTTAGTAAGGTTTGCACACATTCATATAGACACTTATTGAGGTTTGCACACGTTCATGAAGACACTTATTGAGGTTCGCACACGTTCATGAAGACACTTATTGAGGCTTGCACACATTCATATAGACACTTAGTGAGGTTTGCACACGTTCATGAAGACACTTATTGAGGTTCGCACACGTTCATGAAGACACTTATTGAGGCTCGCACACGTTCATATAGACACTTATTGAGGCTCGCACACGTTCATATAGACACTTATTGAGGCTCGCACACGTTCATGAAGACACTTATTGAGGCTCGCACACGTTCATATAGACACTTATTGAGGCTCGTACACGTTCATTAAGAAACTTATTGAGGCTCGCACACGTTCATGAAGACACTTATTGAGGCTCGCACACGTTCATATAGACACTTATTGAGGCTCGCACACGTTCATGAAGACACTTATTGAGGCTCGCACACGTTCAAGAAGACACTTAGTGAGGTTTGCACACGTTCATGAAGACACTTATTGAGGCTCGCACACGTTCATATAGACACTTAGTGAGGTTTGCACATGTTCATGAAGACACTTAGTGAGGCTTGCACAAGTTCATGAAGACACTTATTGAGGTTCGCACACGTTCATGAAGACACTTATTGAGGTTCGCACACATTCATGAAGACACTTATTGAGGTTCGCACACGTTCATGAAGACACTTATTGAGGCTTGCACACATTCATATAGACACTTAGTGAGGTTTGCACACGTTCATGAAGACACTTATTGAGGTTCGCACACGTTCATGAAGACACTTAGTGAGGTTTGCACACATTCATGAAGACACTTATTGAGGCTCGCACATGTCTTATGAAGACACTTAGTAAGGCTCGCACACGTTCATGAAGATACTTATTTAGGCTCGCACACGTTCATGAAGACACTTATTGAGGTTCGCACACGTTCATGAAGACACTTATTGAGGCTCGCACACGTTCATATAGACACTTATTGAGGCTTGCACACATTCATATAGACACTTAGTGAGGTTTGCACACGTTCATGAAGACACTTATTGAGGTTCGCACACGTTCATGAAGACACTTATTGAGGTTCGCACACATTCATGAAGACACTTATTGAGGCTTGCACACATTCATATAGACACTTAGTGAGGTTTGCACACGTTCATGAAGACACTTATTGAGGTTCGCACACGTTCATGAAGACACTTATTGAGGTTCGCACACATTCATGAAGACACTTATTGAGGCTTGCACACATTCATATAGACACTTAGTGAGGTTTGCACACGTTCATGAAGACACTTATTGAGGTTCGCACACGTTCATGAAGACACTTATTGAGGCTCGTACACGTTCATGAAGAAACTTATTGAGGCTCGCACATGTTCATGAAGACACTTATTGAGGCTCGCACACGTTCATATAGACACTTATTGAGGCTCGCACACGTTCATGAAGACACTTATTGAGGCTCGCACACGTTCATATAGACACTTATTGAGGCTCGCACACGTTCATGAAGACACTTATTGAGGCTCGCACACGTTCATATAGACACTTATTGAGGCTCGCACACGTTCATATAGACACTTATTGAGGCTCGCACACGTTCATGAAGACACTTATTGAGGCTCGCACACGTTCATATAGACACTTATTGAGGCTCGCACACGTTCATGAAGACACTTATTGAGGCTCGTACACGTTCATGAAGAAACTTATTGAGGCTCGCACACGTTCATGAAGACACTTATTGAGGCTCGCACACGTTCATATAGACACTTATTGAGGCTCGCACACGTTCATGAAGACACTTATTGAGGCTCGCACACGTTCATGAAGACACTTAGTGAGGTTTGCACACGTTCATGAAGACACTTATTGAGGCTCGCACACGTTCATATAGACACTTAGTGAGGTTTGCACATGTTCATGAAGACACTTAGTGAGGCTCGCACAAGTTCATGAAGACACTTATTGAGGTTCGCACACGTTCATGAAGACACTTATTGAGGTTCGCACACGTTCATGAAGACACTTATTGAGGCTTGCACACATTCATATAGACACTTAGTGAGGTTTGCACACGTTCATGAAGACACTTATTGAGGTTCGCACACGTTCATGAAGACACTTATTGAGGTTCGCACACGTTCATGAAGACACTTATTGAGGCTTGCACACATTCATATAGACACTTAGTGAGGTTTGCACACGTTCATGAAGACACTTATTGAGGTTCGCACACGTTCATGAAGACACTTAGTGAGGCTCGCACACGTTCATGAAGATACTTATTTAGGCTCGCACACGTTCATGAAGATACTTATTTAGGCTCCCACACGTTCATGAAGACACTTATTGAGGCTCGCACACGTTCATGAAGACACTTATTGAGGCTCGCACACGTTCATGAAGAAACTTATTGAGGGTCGCACACGTTCATATAGACACTTATTGAAGCTCGCACACGTTCATGAAGACACTTATTGAGGCTTGCACACATTCATATAGACACTTAGTGAGGTTTGCACACGTTCATGAAGACACTTATTGAGGTTCGCACACGTTCATATAGACACTTAGTGAGGTTTGCACACGTTCATGAAGTCACTTATTGAGGTTCGCACACGTTCATATAGACACTTAGTGAGGTTTGCACACGTTCATGAAGACACTTATTGAGGCTCGCACACGTTCATATAGACACTTAGTGAGGTTTGCACACGTTCATGAAGACACTTATTGAGGTTCGCACACGTTCATGAAGACACTTATTGAGGCTCGCACACGTTCATATAGACACTTATTGAGGCTCGCACACGTTCATGAAGACACTTATTGAGGTTCGCACATGTTCATGAAGACACTTATTGAGGCTCGCACACGTTCATATAGACACTTATTGAGGCTCGCACACGTTCATGAAGACACTTAGTAAGGTTTGCACACATTCATATAGACACTTATTGAGGTTTACACACGTTCATGAAGACACTTATTGAGGTTCGCACGCGTTCATGAAGACACTTATTGAGGTTCGCACACGTTCATGAAGACACTTATTGAGGCTTGCACACATTCATATAGACACTTAGTGAGGTTTGCACACGTTCATGAAGACACTTATTGAGGTTCGCACACGTTCATGAAGACACTTATTGAGGCTCGCACACGTTCATATAGACACTTATTGAGGCTCGCACACGTTCATATAGACACTTATTGAGGCTCGCACACGTTCATGAAGACACTTATTGAGGCTCGCACACGTTCATATAGACACTTATTGAGGCTCGTACACGTTCATGAAGAAACTTATTGAGGCTCGCACACGTTCATGAAGACACTTATTGAGGCTCGCACACGTTCATATAGACACTTATTGAGGCTCGCACACGTTCATGAAGACACTTATTGAGGCTCGCACACGTTCATGAAGACACTTAGTGAGGTTTGCACACGTTCATGAAGACACTTATTGAGGCTCGCACACGTTCATATAGACACTTAGTGAGGTTTGCACATGTTCATGAAGACACTTAGTGAGGCTCGCACAAGTTCATGAAGACACTTATTGAGGTTCGCACACGTTCATGAAGACACTTATTGAGGTTCGCACACGTTCATGAAGACACTTATTGAGGCTTGCACACATTCATATAGACACTTAGTGAGGTTTGCACACGTTCATGAAGACACTTATTGAGGTTCGCACACGTTCATGAAGACACTTATTGAGGTTCGCACACGTTCATGAAGACACTTATTGAGGCTTGCACACATTCATATAGACACTTAGTGAGGTTTGCACACGTTCATGAAGACACTTATTGAGGTTCGCACACGTTCATGAAGACACTTAGTGAGGTTTGCACACATTCATGAAGACACTTATTGAGGCTCGCACATGTTCATGAAGACACTTAGTAAGGCTCGCACACGTTCATGAAGATACTTATTTAGGCTCGCACACGTTCATGAAGACACTTATTGAGGTTCGCACACGTTCATGAAGACACTTATTGAGGCTCGCACACGTTCATATAGACACTTATTGAGGCTTGCACACATTCATATAGACACTTAGTGAGGTTTGCACACGTTCATGAAGACACTTATTCAGGTTCGCACACGTTCATGAAGACACTTATTGAGGTTCGCACACATTCATGAAGACACTTATTGAGGCTTGCACACATTCATATAGACACTTAGTGAGGTTTGCACACGTTCATGAAGACACTTATTGAGGTTCGCACACGTTCATGAAGACACTTATTGAGGCTCGCACACGTTCATATAGACACTTATTGAGGCTCGCACACGTTCATGAAGACACTTATTGAGGCTCGCACACGTTCATATAGACACTTAGTGAGGCTCGCACATGTTCATGAAGACACTTATTGAGGCTCGCACACGTTCATATAGACACTTATTGAGGCTCGCACACGTTCATATAGACACTTATTGAGGCTCGCACACGTTCATATAGACACTTATTGAGGCTCGTACACGTTCATGAAGAAACTTATTGAGGCTCGCACATGTTCATGAAGACACTTATTGAGGCTCGCACACGTTCATATAGACACTTATTGAGGCTCGTACACGTTCATGAAGAAACTTATTGAGGCTCGCACATGTTCATGAAGACACTTATTGAGGCTCCCACACGTTCATGAAGACACTTATTGAGGCTCGCACACGTTCATATAGACACTTATTGAGGCTCGCACACGTTCATGAAGACACTTATTGAGGCTCGCACACGTTCATGAAGACACTTAGTGAGGTTTGCACACGTTCATGAAGACACTTATTGAGGCTCGCACACGTTCATATAGAGACTTAGTGAGGTTTGCACATGTTCATGAAGACACTTAGTGAGGCTCGCACAAGTTCATGAAGACACTTATTGAGGTTCGCACACGTTCATGAAGACACTTATTGAGGTTCGCACACGTTCATGAAGACACTTATTGAGGCTTGCACACATTCATATAGACACTTAGTGAGGTTTGCACACGTTCATGAAGACACTTATTGAGGTTCGCACACGTTCATGAAGACACTTAGTGAGGTTTGCACACGTTCATGAAGACACTTTTTGAGGCTCGCACATGTTCATGAAGACACTTAGTGAGGCTCGCACACGTTCATGAAGACACTTATTGAGGTTCGCACACGTTCATGAAGACACTTAGTGAGGTTTGCACACGTTCATGAGGACACTTATTGAGGCTCGCACATGTTCATGAAGACACTTAGTGAGGCTTGCACACGTTCATGAAGACACTTATTGAGGCTCGCACACGTTCATGAAGACACTTATTGAGGCTCGCACAATTTCATATAGACACTTATTGAGGCTCGCACACTTTCATGAAGACACTTAGTGAGGCTCGCACACGTTCATGAAGACACTTATTGAGGCTCGCACACGTTCATGAAGACACTTATTGAGGCTCGCACACGTTCATAAAGACACTTATTGAGGCTCGCACACGTTCATGAAGACACTTATTGACGCTCGCACACGTTCATGAAGACACTTAGTGAGGTTTGCACACGTTCATGAAGACACTTTGTGAGGTTCGCACACGTTCATGAAGACACTTAGTGAGGTTTGCACACGTTCATGAAGACACTTATTGAGACTCTCACAAGTTCATGAAGACACTTAGTGAGGTTTGCACACGTTCATGAAGACCCTTATTGAGGCTGCTCGCACATATTCATGAAGACACTTAGTGAGGCTCGCACACGTTCATGAAGACACTTATCGAGGCTCGCACACATTCATATAGACACTTAGTGAGGCTCGCACACGTTCATGAAGACACTTATCGAGGCTCGCACACATTCATATAGACACTTATTGAGGCTTGCACACATTCATATAGACACTTAGTGAGGTTTGCACACGTTCATGAAGACACTTATTGAGGTTCGCACACGTTCATGAAGACACTTAGTGAGGTTTGCACACGTTCATGAAGACACTTATTGAGGTTCGCACACGTTCATGAAGACACTTAGTGAGGTTTGCACACGTTCATGAAGACACTTATTGAGGCTCGCACACGTTCATGAAG
Source organism: Callionymus lyra (assembly GCF_982586985.1). Lineage (NCBI taxonomy): Eukaryota > Metazoa > Chordata > Actinopteri > Syngnathiformes > Callionymidae > Callionymus > Callionymus lyra. Next base: position 20,964,045 of record NC_141824.1, read on the forward strand.
ACACTTAGTGAGGATTGCACACGTTCATGAAGACACTTATTGAGGCTCGCACATGTTCATAAAGACACTTAGTGAGGTTTGCACATGTTCATGAAGACACTTATTGAGGCTCGCACACGTTCATGAAGACACTTATTGAGGCTTGCACATGTTCATGAAGACACTAAGTGAGGCTCGCACATGTTCATGAAGACACTTATTGAGACTCGCACACGTTCATTAAGACAATTATTGAGGCACGCAAATGTTCAAATAGACACTTATTGAGGCTCGCACACGTTCATGAAGACACTTATTGAGACTCGCACACGTTCATTAAGACAATTATTGAGGTTTGCAAATGTTCAAATAGACACTTATTGAGGCTCGCAAATGTTCAAATAGACACTTATTGAGGCTCGCACATGTTCATGAAGACACTTATTGAGGTTCGCACACGTTCATGAAGACACTTATTGACGCTCGCACACGTTCATGAAGACACTTAGTGAGGCTCGCACACGTTCATGAAGACACTTAGTGAGGCTCGCACACGTTCATAAAGACACTTATTGAGGCTCGCACACGTTCATATAGACCATTATTGAGGTTCGCACATGTTCATATAGACACTTAGTGAGGTTTGGACATGTTCATGAAGACACTTAGTGAGGCTCGCACAAGTTCATGAAGACACTTATTGAGGCTCGCACATGTTCATGAAGACACTTATTGAGGCTCGCACACGTTCATATAGACCATTATTGAGGTTCGCATATGTTCATATAGACCATTATTGAGGTTTGCACACGTTCATTAAGACACTTAGTGAGGCTCGTACATGTTAATGAAGACACTTATTGAGGCTCACACACGTTCATGAAGACACTTATTGAGGCTCACACATGTTCATATAGACACCTATTAAGACTTGCACACGTTCATGAAGACACTTATTGAGGCTCGCACACGTTCATGAAGACACTTATTGAGCTTGGTCTGTCTGATATCATACTTAAGTATTCCGACATTATTTTCCATTTTCGGACACGTCGATTTTGGGCCATTTTTTAAAGTTTGAGAAAAAAAATCGGTCGAAATAGACCTTTTTTCGAGTCTTCAAAAAACGACATTTTAAGCATTTTCGTAACAATCTTTTGCGCTCACATGGTGCGTCTGATATCATACTTAAGTATTCCGACCTTTTTTTCCATTTTCGGACACGTCGATTTTGGGCCATTTTTTAAAGTTTGAGAAAAAAAAAACGGTCGAAATAGACCTTTTTTCGAGCCTTCAAAAAACGACATTTTAAGCATTTTCGTAACAATCTCTTGCGTTCACATGGTGCGTCTGATATCATACTTAAGTATTCCGACCTTTTTTTCCATTTTCGGACACGTCGATTTTGGGCCATTTTTTAAAGTTTGAGAAAAAAAAATCGGTCGAAATAGACCTTTTTTCGAGCCTTCAAAAAACGACATTTTAAGCATTTTCGTAACAATCTTTTGCGCTCACATGGTGCGTCTGATATCATACTTAAGTATTCCGACCTTTTTTTCCATTTTCGGACACGTCGATTTTGGGCCATTTTTTAAAGTTTGAGAAAAAAAAATCGGTCGAAATAGACCTTTTTTCGAGCCTTCAAAAAACGACATTTTAAGCATTTTCGTAACAATCTTTTGCGCTCACATGGTGCGTCTGATATCATACTTAAGTATTCCGACCTTTTTTTCCATTTTTTAAAGTTTGAGAAAAAAAAATCGGTCGAAATAGACCTTTTTTCGAGCCTTCAAAAAACGACATTTTCCACATTTTCGTAACAATCTTTTGCGCTCACATGGTGCGTCTGATATCATACTTAAGTATTCCGACCTTTTTTTCCATTTTCGGACACGTCGATTTTGGGCCATTTTTTAAAGTTTGAGAAAAAAAAAACGGTCGAAATAGACCTTTTTTCGAGCCTTCAAAAAACGACATTTTAAGCATTTTCGTAACAATCTCTTGCGTTCACATGGTGCGTCTGATATCATACTTAAGTATTCCGACCTTTTTTTCCATTTTCGGACACGTCGATTTTGGGCCATTTTTTAAAGTTTGAGAAAAAAAAATCGGTCGAAATAGACCTTTTTTCAAGCCTTCAAAAAACGACATTTTAAGCATTTTCGTAACAATCTTTTGCGCTCACATGGTGCGTCTGATATCATACTTAAGTATTCCGACCTTTTTTTCCATTTTTTAAAGTTTGAGAAAAAAAAATCGGTCGAAATAGACCTTTTTTCGAGCCTTCAAAAAACGACATTTTAAGCATTTTCGTAACAATCTTTTGCGCTCACATGGTGCGTCTGATATCATACTTAAGTATTCCGACCTTTTTTTCCATTTTCGGACACGTCGATTTTGGGCCATTTTTTAAAGTTTGAGAAAAAAAAATCGGTCGAAATAGACCTTTTTTCGAGCCTTCAAAAAACGACATTTTAAGCATTTTCGTAACAATCTTTTGCGCTCACATGGTGCGTCTGATATCATACTTAAGTATTCCGACCTTTTTTTCCATTTTTTAAAGTTTGAGAAAAAAAAATCGGTCGAAATAGACCTTTTTTCGAGCCTTCAAAAAACGACATTTTCCACATTTTCGTAACAATCTTTTGCGCTCACATGGTGCGTCTGATATCATACTTAAGTATTCCGACCTTTTTTTCCATTTTCGGACACGTCGATTTTGGGCCATTTTTTAAAGTTTGAGAAAAAAAAAACGGTCGAAATAGACCTTTTTTCGAGCCTTCAAAAAACGACATTTTAAGCATTTTCGTAACAATCTCTTGCGTTCACATGGTGCGTCTGATATCATACTTAAGTATTCCGACCTTTTTTTCCATTTTCGGACACGTCGATTTTGGGCCATTTTTTAAAGTTTGAGAAAAAAAAATCGGTCGAAATAGACCTTTTTTCAAGCCTTCAAAAAACGACATTTTAAGCATTTTCGTAACAATCTTTTGCGCTCACATGGTGCGTCTGATATCATACTTAAGTATTCCGACCTTTTTTTCCATTTTTTAAAGTTTGAGAAAAAAAAATCGGTCGAAATAGACCTTTTTTCGAGCCTTCAAAAAACGACATTTTACGCATTTTCGTAACAATCTTTTGCGCTCACATGGTGCGTCTGATATCATACTTAAGTATTCCGACCTTTTTTTCCATTTTTTAAAGTTTGAGAAAAAAAAATCGGTCGAAATAGACCTTTTTTCGAGCCTTCAAAAAACGACATTTTACGCATTTTCGTAACAATCTTTTGCGCTCACATGGGTCGTCTGATATCATACTGTAAGGAAATGACAACTTTACTGTAATCAATCCTCTAGATTTAACACACATTTCAAATAGTCACTTGATTAACTGATAATCTTACATATTTAATTCATATTAAATAATACTATTCTTGCATTGCATTCACTTAAACTAAACTCAGGTTCACAACTCAAAGGCCGAGGTCACAAAGCCTCACACACACAGAAAGATTAAACAATCCCAGATTCCAGGACGTCTGGACACCTGTTTGAGAATTCACTCTGAAGGACACAAGTCGCTGGGAACAGATTCTTGAAAACAACAACTTTTGGTAAATTTCCACTACGATCACGTGCGACCGGCCATCTTAGAATCAAATGTTTACACTTACTGACCAATCCTACATTCACATTTGACTAGAGGCGTTAACCTGAATATTCTACTATAAAGATCCACCATTTTGTCTGATCTTTGCGTTCTGGCATTCGAAGACGTCTGCGATAGATCTCTCTGCTTGCTAGCGCCCATGTTCACGTAAGTTTGTCTCTGACTTTTGCATAATTCACTAAACGAGCATTTTTCTTAAACTCATCCATGTGTCTGTCCTTCATTCCATCACCACGTACGAGGCTGGGGAGGGGTCGGTTCATGGAAACACAAAAACCCCTAACAACACTTAAGTATTCCGACCTTTTTTTCCATTTTCGGACACGTCGATTTTGGGCCATTTTTTAAAGTTTGAGAAAAAAAAATCGGTCGAAATAGACCTTTTTTCGAGCCTTCAAAAAACGCCATTTTAAGCATTTTCGTAACAATCTTTTGCGCTCACATGGTGCGTCTGATATCATACTTAAGTATTCCGACCTTTTTTTTCCATTTTCGGACACGTCGATTTTGGGCCATTTTTTTAAGTTTGAGAAAAAAAAATCGGTCGAAATAGACCTTTTTTCGAGCCTTCAAAAAACGACATTTTAAGCATTTTCGTAACAATCTTTTGCGCTCACATGGTGCGTCTGATATCATACTTAAGTATTCCGACCTTTTTTTCCATTTTTTAAAGTTTGAGAAAAAAAAATCGGTCGAAATAGACCTTTTTTCGAGCCTTCAAAAAACGACATTTTCCACATTTTCGTAACAATCTTTTGCGCTCACATGGTGCGTCTGATATCATACTTAAGTTTTCCAACCTTTTTTTCCATTTTCGGACACGTCGATTTTGGGCCATTTTTTAAAGTTTGAGAAAAAAAAATCGTTCGAAATAGACCTTTCTTCGAGACTTAAAAAAACTACATTTTACGCATTTTCGTAACAATCTTTTGCGCTCACATGGTGCGTCTGATATCATACTTAAGTATTCCGACCTTTTTTTCCATTTTCGGACACGTCGATTTTGGGCCATTTTTTAAAGTTTGAGAAAAAAAAATCGGTCGAAATAGACCTTTTTTCAAGCCTTCAAAAAACGACATTTTAAGCATTTTCGTAACAATCTTTTGCGCTCACATGGTGCGTCTGATATCATACTTAAGTATTCCGACCTTTTTTTCCATTTTCGGACACGTCGATTTTGGGCCATTTTTTAAAGTTTGAGAAAAAAAAATCGGTCGAAATAGACCTTTTTCGAGCCTTCAAAAAACGACATTTTACGCATTTTCGTAACAATCTTTTGCGCTCACATGGTGCGTCTGATATCATACTTAAGTATTCCGACCTTTTTTTTTCCATTTTCGGACACGTCGATTTTGGGCCATTTTTTAAAGTTTGAGAAAAAAAATCGGTCAAAATAGACCTTTTTTCGAGCCTTCAAAAAACGACATTTTACGCATTTTCGTAACAATCTTTTGCGCTCACATGGTGCGTCTGATATCATCCTTTAGTATTCCGACCTTTTTTTCCATTTTCGGACACGTCAATTTTGGGCCATTTTTTAAAGTTTGAGAAAAAAAATCGGTCGAAATAGACCTTTTTTCGAGCCATCAAAAAACGACATTTTACGCATTTTCGTAACAATCTTTTGCGCTCACATGGTGCGTCTGATATCATACTTAAGTATTCCGACCTTTTTTTCCATTTTCGGACAAGTCGATTTTGGGCCATTTTTTAAAGTTTGAGAAAAAAAAATCTGTCGAAATAGACCTTTTTTCGAGCCTTCAAAAAACGATATTCTCCGCATTTTCGTAACAATCTTTTGCGCTGACATGGTGCGTCTGATATCATCCTTTAGTATTCCGACCTTTTTTTCCATTTTCGGACACGTCAATTTTGGGCCATTTTTTAAAGTTTGAGAAAAAAAAAACGGTCGAAATAGACCTTTTTTCGAGCCTTCAAAAAACAACATTTTAAGCATTTTCGTAACAATCTTTTGCGCTCACATGGTGCGTCTGATATCATACTTAAGTATTCCGACCTTTTTTTCCATTTTCGGACACGTCGATTTTGGGCCCGTTTTTAAAGTTTGAGAAAAAAAAATCTGTCGAAATAGACCTTTTTTCGAGCCTTCAAAAAACGACATTTTACGCATTTTCGTAACAATCTGTTGCGCTCACATGGTGCGTCTGATATCATCCTTTAGTATTCCGACCTTTTTTTCCATTTTCGGACACGTCAATTTTGGGCCATTTTTTAAAGTTTGAGAAAAAAAATCGGTCGAAATAGACCTTTTTTCGAGCCTTAAAAAAACGACATTTTAAGCATTTTTGTAACAATCTTTTGCGCTCACATGGTGCGTCTGATATCATACTTAAGTATTCCGACCTTTTTTTCCATTTTCGGACACGTCGATTTTGGGCCATTTTTTAAAGTTTGAGAAAAAAAAATCGGTCGAAATAGACCTTTTTTCGAGCCTTCAAAAAACGACATTTTAAGCGTTTTCGTAACAATCTTTTGCGCTCACATGGTGCGTCTGATATAATACTTAAGTATTCCGACCTTTTTTTCCATTTTCGGACACGTCGATTTTGGGCCATTTTTTAAAGTTTGAGAAAAAAAAATCGGTCAAAATAGACCTTTTTTCGAGCCTTCAAAAAAGGACATTTTAAGCATTTTCGTAACAATCTTTTGCGCTCACATGATGCGTCTGATATCATACTTAAGTATTCCGACCTTTTTTTCCATTTTCGGACACGTCGATTTTGGGCCATTTTTCAAAGTTTGAGAAAAAAAAATCGGTCGAAATAGACCTTTTTTCGAGCCTTCAAAAAACGACATTTTATGCATTTTCGTAACAATCTTTTGCGCTCACATGGTGCGTCTGATATCATACTTAAGTATTCCGACCTTTTTTTCCATTTTCGGACACGTCGATTTTGGGCCATTTTTTAAAGTTTGAGAAAAAAAAATCGGTCGAAATAGACCTTTTTTCGAGCCTTCAAAAAACGACATTTTAAGCGTTTTCGTAACAATCTTTTGCGCTCACATGGTGCGTCTGATATAATACTTAAGTATTCCGACCTTTTTTTCCATTTTCGGACACGTCGATTTTGGGCCATTTTTTAAAGTTTGAGAAAAAAAAATCGGTCAAAATAGACCTTTTTTCGAGCCTTCAAAAAAGGACATTTTAAGCATTTTCGTAACAATCTTTTGCGCTCACATGATGCGTCTGATATCATACTTAAGTATTCCGACCTTTTTTTCCATTTTCGGACACGTCGATTTTGGGCCATTTTTCAAAGTTTGAGAAAAAAAAATCGGTCGAAATAGACCTTTTTTCGAGCCTTCAAAAAACGACATATTATGCATTTTCGTAACAATCTTTTGCGCTCACATGGTGCGTCTGATATCATACTTAAGTATTCCGACCTTTTTTTCCATTTTCGGACACGTCGATTTTGGGCCATTTTTTAAAGTTTGAGAAAAAAAAATCGGTCGAAATAGACCTTTTTTCGAGCCTTCAGAAAACGACATTTTAAGCATTTTCGTAACAATGTTTTGCGCTCACATGGTGCATCTGATATCATACTTAAGTATTCCGACCTTTTTTTCCATTTTCGGACACGTCGATTTTGGGCCATTTTTTAAAGTTTGAGAAAAAAAAATCGGTCGAAATAGACCTTTTTTCGAGCCTTCAAAAAACGACATTTCAAGCATTTTCGTAACAATCTTTTGCGCTCACATGGTGCGTCTGATATCATACTTAAGTATTCCGACCTTTTTTTCCATTTTCGGACACGTCGATTTTGGGCCATTTTTTAAAGTTTGAGAAAAAAAAATCGGTCGAAATAGACCTTTTTTCGAGCCTTCAAAAAACGACATTTTAAGCATTTTTGTAACAATCTTTTGCGCTCACATGGTGCGTCTGATATCATACTTAAGTATTCTGACCTTTTTTTCCATTTTCGGACACGTCGATTTTGGGCCATTTTTTAAAGTTTGAGAAAAAAAAATCGGTCGAAATAGACCTTTTTTCGAGCCTTCAAAAAACGACATTTTAAGCGTTTTCGTAACAATCTTTTGCGCTCACATGGTGCGTCTGATATAATACTTAAGTATTCCGACCTTTTTTTCCATTTTCGGACACGTCGATTTTGGGCCATTTTTTAAAGTTTGAGAAAAAAAAATCGGTCAAAATAGACCTTTTTTCGAGCCTTCAAAAAAGGACATTTTAAGCATTTTCGTAACAATCTTTTGCGCTCACATGATGCGTCTGATATCATACTTAAGTATTCCGACCTTTTTTTCCATTTTCGGACACGTCGATTTTGGGCCATTTTTCAAAGTTTGAGAAAAAAAAATCGGTCGAAATAGACCTTTTTTCGAGCCTTCAAAAAACGACATATTATGCATTTTCGTAACAATCTTTTGCGCTCACATGGTGCGTCTGATATCATACTTAAGTATTCCGACCTTTTTTTCCATTTTCGGACACGTCGATTTTGGGCCATTTTTTAAAGTTTGAGAAAAAAAAATCGGTCGAAATAGACCTTTTTTCGAGCCTTCAAAAAACGACATTTCAAGCATTTTCGTAACAATCTTTTGCGCTCACATGGTGCGTCTGATATCATACTTAAGTATTCCGACCTTTTTTTCCATTTTCGGACACGTCGATTTTGGGCCATTTTTTAAAGTTTGAGAAAAAAAAATCGGTCGAAATAGACCTTTTTTCGAGCCTTCAAAAAACGACATTTTAAGCATTTTTGTAACAATCTTTTGCGCTCACATGGTGCGTCTGATATCATACTTAAGTATTCTGACCTTTTTTTCCATTTTCGGACACGTCGATTTTGGGCCATTTTTTAAAGTTTGAGAAAAAAAAATCGGTCGAAATAGACCTTTTTTTGAGCCTTAAAAAAACGACATTTTAAGCAATTTTGTAACAATCTTTTGCGCTCACATGGTGCGTCTGATATCATACTTAAGTATTCCGACCTTTTTTTCCATTTTCGGACACGTCGATTTTGGGCCATTTTTTAAAGTTTGAGAAAAAAAAATCGGTCGAAATAGACCTTTTTTCGAGCCTTCAAAAAACGACATTCTATGCATTTTCGTAACAATCTTTTGTGCTCACATGGTGCGTCTGATATCATACTTAAGTATTCCGACCTTTTTTTCCATTTTCGGACACGTCGATTTTGGGCCATTTTTTAAAGTTTGAGAAAAAAAAATCGGTCGAAATAGACCTTTTTTCGAGCCTTCAAAAAACGACATTTTACGCATTTTCGTAACAATCTTTTGCGCTCACATGGTGCGTCTGATATCATACTTAAGTATTCCGACCTTTTTTTCCATTTTCGGACACGTCGATTTTGGGCCATTTTTTAAAGTTTGAGAAAAAAAAATCGGTCGAAATAGACCTTTTTTCGAGCCTTCAAAAAACGACATTTTACGCATTTTCGTAACAATCTTTTGCGCTCACATGGTGCGTCTGATATCATACTTAAGTATTCCGACCTTTTTTTCCATTTTCGGACACGTCGATTTTGGGCCATTTTTTAAAGTTTGAGAAAAAAAAATCGGTCGAAATAGACCTTTTTTCGAGCCTGCAAAAAACGACATTTTATGCATTTTCGTAACAATCTTTTGCGCTCACATGGTGCGTCTGATATCATACTTAAGTATTCCGACCTTTTTTTCCATTTTCGGACACGTCGATTTTGGGCCATTTTTTAAAGTTTGAGAAAAAAAAATCGGTCGAAATAGACCTTTTTTCGAGCCTTCAGAAAACGACATTTTAAGCATTTTCGTAACAATGTTTTGCGCTCACATGGTGCATCTGATATCATACTTAAGTATTCCGACCTTTTTTTCCATTTTCGGACACGTCGATTTTGGGCCATTTTTTAAAGTTTGAGAAAAAAAAATCGGTCGAAATAGACCTTTTTTCGAGCCTTCAAAAAACGACATTTCAAGCATTTTCGTAACAATCTTTTGCGCTCACATGGTGCGTCTGATATCATACTTAAGTATTCCGACCTTTTTTTCCATTTTCGGACACGTCGATTTTGGGCCATTTTTTAAAGTTTGAGAAAAAAAAATCGGTCGAAATAGACCTTTTTTCGAGCCTTCAAAAAACGACATTTTAAGCATTTTTGTAACAATCTTTTGCGCTCACATGGTGCGTCTGATATCATACTTAAGTATTCTGACCTTTTTTTCCATTTTCGGACACGTCGATTTTGGGCCATTTTTTAAAGTTTGAGAAAAAAAAATCGGTCGAAATAGACCTTTTTTTGAGCCTTAAAAAAACGACATTTTAAGCAATTTTGTAACAATCTTTTGCGCTCACATGGTGCGTCTGATATCATACTTAAGTATTCCGACCTTTTTTTCCATTTTCGGACACGTCGATTTTGGGCCATTTTTTAAAGTTTGAGAAAAAAAAATCGGTCGAAATAGACCTTTTTTCGAGCCTTCAAAAAACGACATTTTACGCATTTTCGTAACAATCTTTTGCGCTCACATGGTGCGTCTGATATCATACTTAAGTATTCCGACCTTTTTTTCCATTTTCGGACACGTCGATTTTGGGCCATTTTTTAAAGTTTGAGAAAAAAAAATCGGTCGAAATAGACCTTTTTTCGAGCCTTCAAAAAACGACATTTTACGCATTTTCGTAACAATCTTTTGCGCTCACATGGTGCGTCTGATATCATACTTAAGTATTCCGACCTTTTTTTCCATTTTCGGACACGTCGATTTTGGGCCATTTTTTAAAGTTTGAGAAAAAAAAATCGGTCGAAATAGACCTTTTTTCGAGCCTGCAAAAAACGACATTTTATGCATTTTCGTAACAATCTTTTGCGCTCACATGGTGCGTCTGATATCATACTTAAGTATTCCGACCTTTTTTTCCATTTTCGGACATGTCGATTTTGGGCCATTTTTTAAAGTTTGAGAAAAAAAAATCGGTCGAAATAGACCTTTTTTCAAGCCTTCAAAAAACGACATTTTAAGCATTTTCGTAACAATCTTTTGCGCTCACATGGTGCGTCTGATATCATACTTAAGTATTCCGACCTTTTTTTCCATTTTCGGACACGTCGATTTTGGGCCATTTTTTAAAGTTTGAGAAAAAAAAATCGGTCGAAATAGACCTTTTTTCAAGCCTTCAAAAAACGACATTTTAAGCATTTTCGTAACAATCTTTTGCGCTCACATGGTGCGTCTGATATCATACTTAAGTATTCCGACCTTTTTTTCCATTTTCGGACACGTCGATTTTGGGCCATTTTTTTAAAGTTTGAGAAAAAAAAATCGGTCGAAATAGACCTTTTTCGAGCCTTCAAAAAACGACATTTTACGCATTTTCGTAACAATCTTTTGCGCTCACATGGTGCGTCTGATATCATACTTAAGTATTCCGACCTTTTTTTTTCCATTTTCGGACACGTCGATTTTGGGCCATTTTTTAAAGTTTGAGAAAAAAAATCGGTCGAAATAGACCTTTTTTCGAGCCTTCAAAAAACGACATTTTACGCATTTTCGTAACAATCTTTTGCGCTCACATGGTGCGTCTGATATCATCCTTTAGTATTCCGACCTTTTTTTCCATTTTCGGACACGTCAATTTTGGGCCATTTTTTAAAGTTTGAGAAAAAAAATCGGTCGAAATAGACCTTTTTTCGAGCCATCAAAAAACGACATTTTACGCATTTTCGTAACAATCTTTTGCGCTCACATGGTGCGTCTGATATCATACTTAAGTATTCCGACCTTTTTTTCCATTTTCGGACACGTCGATTTTGGGCCATTTTTTAAAGTTTGAGAAAAAAAAATCTGTCGAAATAGACCTTTTTTCGAGCCTTCAAAAAACGACATTCTCCGCATTTTCGTAACAATCTTTTGCGCTGACATGGTGCGTCTGATATCATCCTTTAGTATTCCGACCTTTTTTTCCATTTTCGGACACGTCAATTTTGGGCCATTTTTTAAAGTTTGAGAAAAAAAAAACGGTCGAAATAGACCTTTTTTCGAGCCTTCAAAAAACAACATTTTAAGCATTTTCGTAACAATCTTTTGCGCTCACATGGTGCGTCTGATATCATACTTAAGTATTCCGACCTTTTTTTCCATTTTCGGACACGTCGATTTTGGGCCCGTTTTTAAAGTTTGAGAAAAAAAAATCGGTCGAAATAGACCTTTTTTCGAGCCTTCAAAAAACGACATTTTACGCATTTTCGTAACAATCTGTTGCGCTCACATGGTGCGTCTGATATCATCCTTTAGTATTCCGACCTTTTTTTCCATTTTCGGACACGTCAATTTTGGGCCATTTTTTAAAGTTTGAGAAAAAAAATCGGTCGAAATAGACCTTTTTTCGAGCCTTAAAAAAACGACATTTTAAGCATTTTTGTAACAATCTTTTGCGCTCACATGGTGCGTCTGATATAATACTTAAGTATTCCGACCTTTTTTTCCATTTTCGGACACGTCGATTTTGGGCCATTTTTTAAAGTTTGAGAAAAAAAAATCGGTCAAAATAGACCTTTTTTCGAGCCTTCAAAAAAGGACATTTTAAGCATTTTCGTAACAATCTTTTGCGCTCACATGATGCGTCTGATATCATACTTAAGTATTCCGACCTTTTTTTCCATTTTCGGACACGTCGATTTTGGGCCATTTTTCAAAGTTTGAGAAAAAAAAATCGGTCGAAATAGACCTTTTTTCGAGCCTTCAAAAAACGACATTTTATGCATTTTCGTAACAATCTTTTGCGCTCACATGGTGCGTCTGATATCATACTTAAGTATTCCGACCTTTTTTTCCATTTTCGGACAAGTCGATTTTGGGCCATTTTTTAAAGTTTGAGAAAAAAAAATCGGTCGAAATAGACCTTTTTTCGAGCCTTCAGAAAACGACATTTTAAGCATTTTCGTAACAATGTTTTGCGCTCACATGGTGCATCTGATATCATACTTAAGTATTCCGACCTTTTTTTCCATTTTCGGACACGTCGATTTTGGGCCATTTTTTAAAGTTTGAGAAAAAAAAATCGGTCGAAATAGACCTTTTTTCGAGCCTTCAAAAAACGACATTTCAAGCATTTTCGTAACAATCTTTTGCGCTCACATGGTGCGTCTGATATCATACTTAAGTATTCTGACCTTTTTTTCCATTTTCGGACACGTCGATTTTGGGCCATTTTTTAAAGTTTGAGAAAAAAAAATCGGTCGAAATAGACCTTTTTTTGAGCCTTAAAAAAACGACATTTTAAGCAATTTTGTAACAATCTTTTGCGCTCACATGGTGCGTCTGATATCATACTTAAGTATTCCGACCTTTTTTTCCATTTTCGGACACGTCGATTTTGGGCCATTTTTTAAAGTTTGAGAAAAAAAAATCGGTCGAAATAGACCTTTTTTCGAGCCTTCAAAAAACGACATTCTATGCATTTTCGTAACAATCTTTTGCGCTCACATGGTGCGTCTGATATCATACTTAAGTATTCCGACCTTTTTTTCCATTTTCGGACACGTCGATTTTGGGCCATTTTTTAAAGTTTGAGAAAAAAAAATGGGTCGAAATAGACCTTTTTTCGAGCCTTCAAAAAACGACATTTTACGCATTTTCGTAACAATCTTTTGCGCTCACATGGTGCGTCTGATATCATACTTAAGTATTCCGACCTTTTTTTCCATTTTCGGACACGTCGATTTTGGGCCATTTTTTAAAGTTTGAGAAAAAAAAATCGGTCGAAATAGACCTTTTTTCGAGCCTTCAAAAAACGACATTTTAAGCATTTTCGTAACAATCTTTTAAGCTCACATGGTGCGTCTGATATCATACTTAAGTATTCCAACCTTTTTTTCCATTTTCGGACACGTCGATTTTGGGCCATTTTTTAAAGTTTGAGAAAAAAAAATCGGTCGAAATAGACCTTTTTTCGAGCCTTCAAAAAACGACATTTTACGCATTTTCGTAACAATCTTTTGCGCTCACATGGTGCGTCTGATATCATACTTAAGTATTCCGACCTTTTTTTCCATTTTCGGACACGTCGATTTTGGGCCATTTTTTAAAGTTTGAGAAAAAAAAATCGGTCGAAATAGACCTTTTTTCGAGCCTGCAAAAAACGACATTTTATGCATTTTCGTAACAATCTTTTGCGCTCACATGGTGCGTCTGATATCATACTTAAGTATTCCGACCTTTTTTTCCATTTTCGGACACGTCGATTTTGGGCCATTTTTTAAAGTTTGAGAAAAAAAAATCGGTCGAAATAGACCTTTTTTCGAGCCTTCAAAAAACGACATTTTAAGCATTTTCGTAACAATCTTTTGCGCTCACATGATGCGTCTGATATCATACTTAAGTATTCCGACCTTTTTTTCCATTTTCGGACACGTCGATTTTGGGCCATTTTTCAAAGTTTGAGAAAAAAAAATCGGTCGAAATAGACCTTTTTTCGAGCCTTCAAAAAACGACATTTTATGCATTTTCGTAACAATCTTTTGCGCTCACATGGTGCGTCTGATATCATACTTAAGTATTCCGACCTTTTTTTCCATTTTCGGACACGTCGATTTTGGGCCATTTTTTAAAGTTTGAGAAAAAAAAATCGGTCGAAATAGACCTTTTTTCGAGCCTTCAGAAAACGACATTTTAAGCATTTTCATAACAATGTTTTGCGCTCACATGGTGCATCTGATATCATACTTAAGTATTCCGACCTTTTTTTCCATTTTCGGACACGTCGATTTTGGGCCATTTTTTAAAGTTTGAGAAAAAAAAATCGGTCGAAATAGACCTTTTTTCGAGCCTTCAAAAAACGACATTTCAAGCATTTTCGTAACAATCTTTTGCGCTCACATGGTGCGTCTGATATCATACTTAAGTATTCCGACCTTTTTTTCCATTTTCGGACACGTCGATTTTGGGCCATTTTTTAAAGTTTGAGAAAAAAAAATCGGTCGAAATAGACCTTTTTTCGAGCCTTCAAAAAACGACATTTTAAGCATTTTTGTAACAATCTTTTGCGCTCACATGGTGCGTCTGATATCATACTTAAGTATTCTGACCTTTTTTTCCATTTTCGGACACGTCGATTTTGGGCCATTTTTTAAAGTTTGAGAAAAAAAAATCGGTCGAAATAGACCTTTTTTTGAGCCTTAAAAAAACGACATTTTAAGCAATTTTGTAACAATCTTTTGCGCTCACATGGTGCGTCTGATATCATACTTAAGTATTCCGACCTTTTTTTCCATTTTCGGACACGTCGATTTTGGGCCATTTTTTAAAGTTTGAGAAAAAAAAATCGGTCGAAATAGACCTTTTTTCGAGCCTTCAAAAAACGACATTCTATGCATTTTCGTAACAATCTTTTGCGCTCACATGGTGCGTCTGATATCATACTTAAGTATTCCGACCTTTTTTTCCATTTTCGGACACGTCGATTTTGGGCCATTTTTTAAAGTTTGAGAAAAAAAAATCGGTCGAAATAGACCTTTTTTCGAGCCTTCAAAAAACGACATTTTACGCATTTTCGTAACAATCTTTTGCGCTCACATGGTGCGTCTGATATCATACTTAAGTATTCCGACCTTTTTTTCCATTTTCGGACACGTCGATTTTGGGCCATTTTTTAAAGTTTGAGAAAAAAAAATCGGTCGAAATAGACCTTTTTTCGAGCCTTCAAAAAACGACATTTTAAGCATTTTCGTAACAATCTTTTAAGCTCACATGGTGCGTCTGATATCATACTTAAGTATTCCAACCTTTTTTTCCATTTTCGGACACGTCGATTTTGGGCCATTTTTTAAAGTTTGAGAAAAAAAAATCGGTCGAAATAGACCTTTTTTCGAGCCTTCAAAAAACGACATTTTACGCATTTTCGTAACAATCTTTTGCGCTCACATGGTGCGTCTGATATCATACTTAAGTATTCCGACCTTTTTTTCCATTTTCGGACACGTCGATTTTGGGCCATTTTTTAAAGTTTGAGAAAAAAAAATCGGTCGAAATAGACCTTTTTTCGAGCCTGCAAAAAACGACATTTTATGCATTTTCGTAACAATCTTTTGCGCTCACATGGTGCGTCTGATATCATACTTAAGTATTCCGACCTTTTTTTCCATTTTCGGACACGTCGATTTTGGGCCATTTTTTAAAGTTTGAGGAAAAAAAAATCGGTCGAAATAGACCTTTTTTCGAGCCTTCAAAAAACGCCATTTTAAGCATTTTCGTAACAATCTTTTGCGCTCACATGGTGCGTCTGATATCATACTTAAGTATTCCGACCTTTTTTTCCATTTTCGGACACGTCGATTTTGGGCCATTTTTTAAAGTTTGAGAAAAAAAAATCGGTCAAAATAGACCTTTTTTCGAGCCTTCAAAAAAGGACATTTTAAGCATTTTCGTAACAATCTTTTGCGCTCACATGATGCGTCTGATATCATACTTAAGTATTCTGACCTTTTTTTCCATTTTCAGACACGTCGATTTTGGGCCATTTTTTAAAGTTTGAGAAAAAAAAATCGGTCGAAATAGACCTTTTTTCGAGCCTTCAAAAAACGACATTTTATGCATTTTCGTAACAATCTTTTGCGCTCACATGGTGCGTCTGATATCATACTTAAGTATTCCGACCTTTTTTTCCATTTTCGGACACATCGATTTTGGGCCATTTTTTAAAGTTTGAGAAAAAAAAATCGGTCGAAATAGACCTTTTTTCGAGCCTTCAGAAAACGACATTTTAAGCATTTTCGTAACAATGTTTTGCGCTCACATGGTGCGTCTGATATCATACTTAAGTATTCCGACCTTTTTTTCCATTTTCGGACACGTCGATTTTGGGCCATTTTTTAAAGTTTGAGAAAAAAAAATCGGTCGAAATAGACCTTTTTTCGAGCCTTCAAAAAACGACATTTTACGCATTTTCGTAACAATCTTTTGCGCTCACATGGTGCGTCTGATATCATACTTAAGTATTCCGACCTTTTTTTCCATTTTCGGACACGTCGATTTTGGGCCATTTTTTAAAGTTTGAGAAAAAAAAATCGGTCGTAATAAACCTTTTTTTAGAGCCTTCAAAAAACGACATTTTACGCATTTTAGTAACAATCTTTTGCACTCACATGGTGCGTCTGATATCATACTTAAGTATTCCGACCTTTTTTTTTTCCATTTTCGGACACGTCGATTTTGGGCCATTTTTTAAAGTTTGAGAAAAAAAAATCGGTCGAAATAGACCTTTTTTCGAGCCTTAAAAAAACGACATTTTAAGCATTTTCGTAACAATCTTTTGCGCTCACATGGTGCGTCTGATATCATACTTAAGTATTCCGACCTTTTTTTCCATTTTCGGAAACGTCGATTTTGGGCCATTTTTTAAAGTTTGAGAAAAAAAAATCGGTCAAAATAGACCTTTTTTCGAGCCTTCAAAAAAGGACATTTTAAGCATTTTTGTAACAATTTTTTGCGCTCACATGGTGCGTCTGATATCATACTTAAGTATTCTGACCTTTTTTTCCATTTTCAGACACGTCGATTTTGGGCCATTTTTTAAAGTTTGAGAAAAAAAAATCGGTCGAAATAGACCTTTTTTCGAGCCTTCAAAAAACGACATTTTATGCATTTTCGTAACAATCTTTTGCGCTCACATGGTGCGTCTGATATCATACTTAAGTATTCCGACCTTTTTTTCCATTTTCGGACACGTCGATTTTGGGCCATTTTTTAAAGTTTGAGAAAAAAAAATCGGTCGAAATAGACCTTTTTTCGAGCCTTCAGAAAACGACATTTTAAGCATTTTCGTAACAATGTTTTATGCTCACATGGTGCGTCTGATATCATACTTAAGTATTCCGACCTTTTTTTCCATTTTCGGACATGTCGATTTTGGGCCATTTTTTAAAGTTTGAGAAAAAAAAATCGGTCGAAATAGACCTTTTTTCGAGCCTTCAAAAAACGACATTTTACGCATTTTCGTAACAATCTTTTGCGCTCACATGGTGCGTCTGATATCATACTTAAGTATTCCGACCTTTTTTTCCATTTTCGGACACGTCGATTTTGGGCCATTTTTTAAAGTTTGAGAAAAAAAAATCGGTCGAAATAGACCTTTTTTCGAGCCTTCAAAAAACGACATTTTATGCATTTTCGTAACAATCTTTTGCGCTCACATGGTGCGTCTGATATCATACTTAAGTATTCCGACCTTTTTTTCCATTTTCGGACACGTCGATTTTGGGCCATTTTTTAAAGTTTGAGAAAAAAAAATCGGTCGAAATAGACCTTTTTTCGAGCCTTCAAAAAACGACATTTCAAGCATTTTCGTAACAATCTTTTGCGCTCACATGGTGCGTCTGATATCATACTTAAGTATTCCGACCTTTTTTTCCATTTTCGGACACGTCGATTTTGGGCCATTTTTTAAAGTTTGAGAAAAAAAAATCGGTCGAAATAGACCTTTTTTCGAGCCTTCAAAAAACGACATTTTAAGCATTTTTGTAACAATCTTTTGCGCTCACATGGTGCGTCTGATATCATACTTAAGTATTCTGACCTTTTTTTCCATTTTCGGACACGTCGATTTTGGGCCATTTTTTAAAGTTTGAGAAAAAAAAATCGGTCGAAATAGACCTTTTTTTGAGCCTTAAAAAAACGACATTTTAAGCAATTTTGTAACAATCTTTTGCGCTCACATGGTGCGTCTGATATCATACTTAAGTATTCCGACCTTTTTTTCCATTTTCGGACACGTCGATTTTGGGCCATTTTTTAAAGTTTGAGAAAAAAAAATCGGTCGAAATAGACCTTTTTTCGAGCCTTCAAAAAACGACATTCTATGCATTTTCGTAACAATCTTTTGCGCTCACATGGTGCGTCTGATATCATACTTAAGTATTCCGACCTTTTTTTCCATTTTCGGACACGTCGATTTTGGGCCATTTTTTAAAGTTTGAGAAAAAAAAATCGGTCGAAATAGACCTTTTTTCGAGCCTTCAAAAAACGACATTTTACGCATTTTCGTAACAATCTTTTGCGCTCACATGGTGCGTCTGATATCATACTTAAGTATTCCGACCTTTTTTTCCATTTTCGGACACGTCGATTTTGGGCCATTTTTTAAAGTTTGAGAAAAAAAAATCGGTCGAAATAGACCTTTTTTCGAGCCTTCAAAAAACGACATTTTACGCATTTTCGTAACAATCTTTTGCGCTCACATGGTGCGTCTGATATCATACTTAAGTATTCCAACCTTTTTTTCCATTTTCGGACACGTCGATTTTGGGCCATTTTTTAAAGTTTGAGAAAAAAAAATCGGTCGAAATAGACCTTTTTTCGAGCCTTCAAAAAACGACATTTTACGCATTTTCGTAACAATCTTTTGCGCTCACATGATGCGTCTGATATCATACTTAAGTATTCTGACCTTTTTTTCCATTTTCAGACACGTCGATTTTGGGCAATTTTTTAAAGTTTGAGAAAAAAAATCGGTCGAAATAGACCTTTTTTCGAGCCTTCAAAAAACGACATTTTACGCATTTTCGTAACAATCTTTTGCGCTCACATGGTGCGTCTGATATCATACTTAAGTATTCCGACCTTTTTTTCCATTTTCGGACACGTCGATTTTGGGCCATTTTTTAAAGTTTGAGAAAAAAAAATCGGTCGAAATAGACCTTTTTTCGAGCCTGCAAAAAACGACATTTTATGCATTTTCGTAACAATCTTTTGCGCTCACATGGTGCGTCTGATATCATACTTAAGTATTCCGACCTTTTTTTCCATTTTCGGACACGTCGATTTTGGGCCATTTTTTAAAGTTTGAGAAAAAAAAATCGGTCGAAATAGACCTTTTTTCGAGCCTTCAAAAAACGACATTTTACGCATTTTCGTAACAATCTTTTGCGCTCACATGGTGCGTCTGATATCATACTTAAGTATTCCGACCTTTTTTTCCATTTTCGGACACGTCGATTTTGGGCCATTTTTTAAAGTTTGAGAAAAAAAAATCGGTCGAAATAGACCTTTTTTCGAGCCTTCAAAAAACGACATTTTAAGCATTTTCGTAACAATCTTTTGCGCTCACATGGTGCGTCTGATATCATACTTAAGTTTTCCAACCTTTTTTTCCATTTTCGGACACGTCGATTTTGGGCCATTTTTTAAAGTTTGAGAAAAAAAAATCGGTCGAAATAGACCTTTTTTCGAGCCTTAAAAAAACGACATTTTAAGCATTTTTGTAACAATCTTTTGCGCTCACATGGTGCGTCTGATATCATACTTAAGTATTCCGACCTTTTTTTCCATTTTCGGACACGTCGATTTTGGGCCATTTTTTAAAGTTTGAGGAAAAAAAAATCGGTCGAAATAGACCTTTTTTCGAGCCTTCAAAAAACGCCATTTTAAGCATTTTCGTAACAATCTTTTGCGCTCACATGGTGCGTCTGATATCATACTTAAGTATTCCGACCTTTTTTTCCATTTTCGGACACGTCGATTTTGGGCCATTTTTTAAAGTTTGAGAAAAAAAAATCGGTCAAAATAGACCTTTTTTCAAGCCTTCAAAAAAGGACATTTTAAGCATTTTCGTAACAATCTTTTGCGCTCACATGGTGCGTCTGATATCATACTTAAGTATTCTGACCTTTTTTTCCATTTTCAGACACGTCGATTTTGGGCCATTTTTTAAAGTTTGAGAAAAAAAAATCGGTCGAAATAGACCTTTTTTCGAGCCTTCAAAAAACGACATTTTAAGCATTTTCGTAACAATCTTTTGCGCTCACATGGTGCGTCTGATATCATACTTAAGTATTCCGACCTTTTTTTCCATTTTCGGACACGTCGATTTTGGGCAATTTTTTAAAGTTTGAGAAAAAAAAATCGGTCGAAATAGACCTTTTTTCGAGCCTTCAAAAAACGACATTTTACGCATTTTCGTAACAATCTTTTGCGCTCACATGGTGCGTCTGATATCATACTTAAGTATTCCGACCTTTTTTTCCATTTTCGGACACGTCGATTTTGGGCCATTTTTTAAAGTTTGAGAAAAAAAAATCGGTCGAAATAGACCTTTTTTCGAGCCTGCAAAAAACGACATTTTATGCATTTTCGTAACAATCTTTTGCGCTCACATGGTGCGTCTGATATCATACTTAAGTATTCCGACCTTTTTTTCCATTTTCGGACACGTCGATTTTGGGCCATTTTTTAAAGTTTGAGAAAAAAAAATCGGTCGAAATAGACCTTTTTTCGAGCCTTCAAAAAACGACATTTTACGCATTTTCGTAACAATCTTTTGCGCTCACATGGTGCGTCTGATATCATACTTAAGTATTCCGACCTTTTTTTCCATTTTCGGACACGTCGATTTTGGGCCATTTTTTAAAGTTTGAGAAAAAAAAATCGGTCGAAGTAGACCTTTTTTCGAGCCTTCAAAAAACGACATTTTAAGCATTTTCGTAACAATCTTTTGCGCTCACATGGTGCGTCTGATATCATACTTAAGTTTTCCAACCTTTTTTTCCATTTTCGGACACGTCGATTTTGGGCCATTTTTTAAAGTTTGAGAAAAAAAATCGGTCGAAATAGACCTTTTTTCGAGCCTTAAAAAAACGACATTTTAAGCATTTTTGTAACAATCTTTTGCGCTCACATGGTGCGTCTGATATCATACTTAAGTATTCCGACCTTTTTTTCCATTTTCGGAAACGTCGATTTTGGGCCATTTTTTAAAGTTTGAGGAAAAAAAAATCGGTCGAAATAGACCTTTCTTCGAGCCTTCAAAAAACGCCATTTTAAGCATTTTCGTAACAATCTTTTGCGCTCACATGGTGCGTCTGATATCATACTTAAGTATTCCGACCTTTTTTTCCATTTTCGGACACGTCGATTTTGGGCCATTTTTTAAAGTTTGAGAAAAAAAAATCGGTCAAAATAGACCTTTTTTCGAGCCTTCAAAAAAGGACATTTTAAGCATTTTCGTAACAATCTTTTGCGCTCACATGATGCGTCTGATATCATACTTAAGTATTCTGACCTTTTTTTTCCATTTTCAGACACGTCGATTTTGGGCCATTTTTTAAAGTTTGAGAAAAAAAAATCGGTCGAAATAGACCTTTTTTCGAGCCTTCAAAAAACGACATTTTATGCATTTTCGTAACAATCTTTTGCGCTCACATGGTGCGTCTGATATCATACTTAAGTATTCCGACCTTTTTTTCCATTTTCGGACACATCGATTTTGGGCCATTTTTTAAAGTTTGAGAAAAAAAAATCGGTCGAAATAGACCTTTTTCCGAGCCTTCAGAAAACGACATTTTAAGCATTTTCGTAACAATCTTTTGCGCTCACATGGTGCGTCTGATATCATACTTAAGTATTCCGACCTTTTTTTCCATTTTCGGACACGTCGATTTTGGGCCATTTTTTAAAGTTTGAGAAAAAAAAATCGGTCGAAATAGACCTTTTTTCGAGCCTTCAAAAAACGACATTTTACGCATTTTCGTAACAATCTTTTGCGCTCACATGATGCGTCTGATATCATACTTAAGTATTCTGACCTTTTTTTCCATTTTCAGACACGTCGATTTTGGGCCATTTTTTAAAGTTTGAGAAAAAAAAATCGGTCGAAATAGACCTTTTTTCGAGCCTTCAAAAAACGACATTTTAAGCATTTTCGTAACAATCTTTTGCGCTCACATGGTGCGTCTGATATCATACTTAAGTATTCCGACCTTTTTTTCCATTTTCGGACACGTCGATTTTGGGCAATTTTTTAAAGTTTGAGAAAAAAAAATCGGGCGAAATAGACCTTTTTTCGAGCCTTCAAAAAACGACATTTTACGCATTTTCGTAACAATCTTTTGCGCTCACATGGTGCGTCTGATATCATACTTAAGTATTCCGACCTTTTTTTCCATTTTCGGACACGTCGATTTTGGGCCATTTTTTTAAGTTTGAGAAAAAAAAATCGGTCGTAATAAACCTTTTTTTAGAGCCTTCAAAAAATGACATTTTACGCATTTTAGTAACAATCTTTTGCACTCACATGGTGCGTCTGATATCATACTTAAGTATTCCGACCTTTTTTTTTCCATTTTCGGACACGTCGATTTTGGGCCATTTTTTAAAGTTTGAGAAAATAAAATCGGTGGAAATAGACCTTTTTTCGAGCCTTAAAAAAACGACATTTTAAGCATTTTTGTAACAATCTTTTGCGCTCACATGGTGCGTCTGATATCATACTTAAGTATTCCGACCTTTTTTTCCATTTTCGGACACGTCGATTTTGGGCCATTTTTTAAAGTTTGAAAAAAAAAAATCGGTCGAAATAGACCTTTTTTCGAGCCTTCAAAAAACGACATTTTAAGCATTTTCGTAACAATCTTTTGCGCTCACATGGTGCGTCTGATATCATACTTAAGTATTCCGACCTTTTTTTCCATTTTCGGAAACTTCGATTTTGGGCCATTTTTTAAAGTTTGAGAAAAAAAAATCGGTCAAAATAGATCTTTTTTCGAGCCTTCAAAAAAGGACATTTTAAGCATTTTCGTAACAATCTTTTGCGCTCACATGATGCGTCTGATATCATACTTAAGTATTCTGACCTTTTTTTCCATTTTCAGACACGTCGATTTTGGGCCATTTTTTAAAGTTTGAGAAAAAAAAATCGGTCGAAATAGACCTTTTTTCGAGCCTTCAAAAAACGACATTTTATGCATTTTCGTAACAATCTTTTGCGCTCACATGGTGCGTCTGATATCATACTTAAGTATTCCGACCTTTTTTTCCATTTTCGGACACGTCGATTTTGGGCCATTTTTTAAAGTTTGAGAAAAAAAAATCGGTCGAAATAGACCTTTTTTCGAGCCTTCAGAAAACGACATTTTAAGCATTTTCGTAACAATGTTTTATGCTCACATGGTGCGTCTGATATCATACTTAAGTATTCCGACCTTTTTTTCCATTTTCGGACATGTCGATTTTGGGCCATTTTTTAAAGTTTGAGAAAAAAAAAATCGGTCGAAATAGACCTTTTTTCGAGCCTTCACAAAACGACATTTTACGCATTTTCGTAACAATCTTTTGCGCTCACATGGTGCGTCTGATATCATACTTAAGTATTCCGACCTTTTTTTCCATTTTCGGACACGTCGATTTTGGGCCATTTTTTAAAGTTTGAGAAAAAAAAATCGGTCGAAATAGACCTTTTTTCGAGCCTTCAAAAAACGACATTTTATGCATTTTCGTAACAATCTTTTGCGCTCACATGGTGCGTCTGATATCATACTTAAGTATTCCGACCTTTTTTTCCATTTTCGGACACGTCGATTTTGGGCCATTTTTTAAAGTTTGAGAAAAAAAAATCGGTCGAAATAGACCTTTTTTCGAGCCTTCAGAAAACGACATTTTAAGCATTTTCGTAACAATGTTTTGCGCTCACATGGTGCGTCTGATATCATACTTAAGTATTCCGACCTTTTTTTCCATTTTCGGACATGTCGATTTTGGGCCATTTTTTAAAGTTTGAGAAAAAAAAATCGGTCGAAATAGACCTTTTTTCGAGCCTTCAAAAAACGACATTTTACGCATTTTCGTAACAATCTTTTGCGCTCACATGGTGCGTCTGATATCATACTTAAGTATTCCGACCTTTTTTTCCATTTTCGGACACGTCGATTTTGGGCCATTTTTTAAAGTTTGAGAAAAAAAAATCGGTCGTAATAAACCTTTTTTTAGAGCCTTCAAAAAACGACATTTTACGCATTTTAGTAACAATCTTTTGCGCTCACATGGTGCGTCTGATATCATACTTAAGTATTCCGACATTTTTTTTTCCATTTTCGGACACGTCGATTTTGGGCCATTTTTTAAAGTTTGAGAAAAAAAAATCGGTCGAAATAGACCTTTTTTCGAGCCTTCAAAAAACGACATTTTATGCATTTTCGTAACAATCTTTTGCGCTCACATGGTGCGTCTGATATCATACTTAAGTATTCCGACCTTTTTTTCCATTTTCGGACACGTCGATTTTGGGCCATTTTTTAAAGTTTGAGAAAAAAAAATCGGTCGAAATAGACCTTTTTTCGAGCCTTCAGAAAACGACATTTTATGCATTTTCGTAACAATGTTTTGCGCTCACATGGTGCGTCTGATATCATACTTAAGTATTCCGACCTTTTTTTCCATTTTCGGACATGTCGATTTTGGGCCATTTTTTAAAGTTTGAGAAAAAAAAATCGGTCGAAATAGACCTTTTTTCGAGCCTTCAAAAAACGACATTTTACGCATTTTCGTAACAATCTTTTGCGCTCACATGATGCGTCTGATATCATACTTAAGTATTCTGACCTTTTTTCTCCATTTTCGGACACGTCGATTTTGGGCCATTTTTTAAAGTTTGAGAAAAAAAAATCGGTCCAAATAGACCTTTTTTCGAGCCTTCAAAAACGACATTTTATGCATTTTCGTAACAATCTTTTGCGCTCACATGGTGCGTCTGATATCATACTTAAGTATTCCGACCTTTTTTTCCATTTTCGGACACGTCGATTTTGGGCCATTTTTTAAAGTTTGAGAAAAAAAATCGGTCGAAATAGACCTTTTTTCGAGCCTTCACAAAACGACATTTTAAGCATTTTCGTAACAATGTTTTGCGCTCACATGGTGCGTCTGATATCATACTTAAGTATTCCGACCTTTTTTTCCATTTTCGGACACGTCGATTTTGGGCCATTTTTTAAAGTTTGAGAAAAAAAAATCGGTCGAAATGGACCTTTTTTCGAGCCTTCAAAAAACGACATTTTAAGCATTTTCGTAACAATCTTTTGCGCTCACATGGTGCGTCTGATATCATACTTAAGTATTCCGACCTTTTTTTCCATTTTCGGACATGTCAATTTTGGGCCATTTTTTAAAGTTTGAGAAAAAAAAATCGGTCGAAATAGACCTTTTTTCGAGCCTTCAAAAAACGACATTTCAAGCATTTTCGTAACAATCTTTTGCGCTCACATGGTGCGTCTGATATCATACTTAAGTATTCCGACCTTTTTTTCCATTTTCGGACACGTCGATTTTGGGCCATTTTTTAAAGTTTGAGAAAAAAAAATCGGTCGAAATAGACCTTTTTTCGAGCCTTCAAAAAACGACATTTTAAGCATTTTCGTAACAATCTTTTGCGCTCACATGGTGCGTCTGATATCATACTTAAGTATTCCGACCTTTTTTTCCATTTTCGGACACGTCGATTTTGGGCCATTTTTTAAAGTTTGAGAAAAAAAAATCGGTCAAAATAGACCTTTTTTCGAGCCTTCAAAAAAGGACATTTTAAGCATTTTCGTAACAATCTTTTGCGCTCACATGATGCGTCTGATATCATACTTAAGTATTCTGACCTTTTTTTCCATTTTCAGACACGTCGATTTTGGGCCATTTTTTAAAGTTTGAGAAAAAAAAATCGGTCGAAATAGACCTTTTTTCGAGCCTTCAAAAAACGACATTTTATGCATTTTCGTAACAACCTTTTGCGCTCACATGGTGCGTCTGATATCATACTTAAGTATTCCGACCTTTTTTTCCATTTTCGGACACGTCGATTTTGGGCCATTTTTTAAAGTTTGAGAAAAAAAAATCGGTCGAAATAGACCTTTTTTCGAGCCTTCAAAAAAGGACATTTTAAGCATTTTCGTAACAATCTTTTGCGCTCACATGGTGCGTCTGATATCATACTTAAGTATTCCGACCTTTTTTTCCATTTTCGGACACGTCGATTTTGGGCCATTTTTTAAAGTTTGAGAAAAAAAAATCGGTCGAAATAGACCTTTTTTCGAGCCTTCAAAAAACGACATTTTAAGCATTTTCGTAACAATCTTTTGCGCTCACATGGTGCGTCTGATATCATACTTAAGTATTCCGACCTTTTTTTCCATTTTCGGACACGTCGATTTTGGGCCATTTTTTAAAGTTTGAGAAAAAAAAATCGGTCAAAATAGACCTTTTTTCGAGCCTTCAAAAAAGGACATTTTAAGCATTTTCGTAACAATCTTTTGCGCTCACATGATGCGTCTGATATCATACTTAAGTATTCTGACCTTTTTTTCCATTTTCAGACACGTCGATTTTGGGCCATTTTTTAAAGTTTGAGAAAAAAAAATCGGTCGAAATAGACCTTTTTTCGAGCCTTCAAAAAACGACATTTTATGCATTTTCGTAACAACCTTTTGCGCTCACATGGTGCGTCTGATATCATACTTAAGTATTCCGACCTTTTTTTCCATTTTCGGACACGTCGATTTTGGGCCATTTTTTAAAGTTTGAGAAAAAAAAATCGGTCGAAATAGACCTTTTTTCGAGCCTTCAAAAAAGGACATTTTAAGCATTTTCGTAACAATCTTTTGCGCTCACATGGTGCGTCTGATATCATACTTAAGTATTCCGACCTTTTTTTCCATTTTCGGACATGTCAATTTTGGGCCATTTTTTAAAGTTTGAGAAAAAAAAATCGGTCGAAATATACCTTTTTTCGAGCCTTCAAAAAACGACATTTTATGCATTTTCGTAACAATGTTTTGCGCTCACATGGTGCGTCTGATATCATACTTAAGTATTCCGACCTTTTTTTTTCCATTTTCGGACACGTCGATTTTGGGCCATTTTTTAAAGTTTGAGAAAAAAAATCGGTCGAAATAGACCTTTTTTCGAGCCTTCAGAAAACGACATTTTAAGCATTTTCGTAACAATCTTTTGCGCTCACATGGTGCGTCTGATATCATACTTAAGTATTCCGACCTTTTTTTCCATTTTCGGACACGTCGATTTTGGGCCATTTTTTAAAGTTTGAGAAAAAAAAATCGGTCGAAATAGACCTTTTTTCGAGCCTTCAAAAAACGACATTTTATGCATTTTCGTAACAATCTTTTGCGCTCACATGGTGCGTCTGATATCATACTTAAGTATTCCGACCTTTTTTTCCATTTTCGGACATGTCAATTTTGGGCCATTTTTTAAAGTTTGAGAAAAAAAAATCGGTCGAAATATACCTTTTTTCGAGCCTTCAAAAAACGACATTTTATGCATTTTAGTAACAATCTTTTGCGCTCACATGGTGCGTCTGATATCATACTTAAGTATTCTGACCTTTTTTTTTCCATTTTCGGACACGTCGATTTTGGGCCATTTTTTAAAGTTTGAGAAAAAAAATCGGTCGAAATAGACCTTTTTTCGAGCCTTCAAAAAACGACATTTTATGCATTTTCGTAACAATCTTTTGCGCTCACATGGTGCGTCTGATATCATACTTAAGTATTCCGACCTTTTTTTCCATTTTCGGACACGTCGATTTTGGGCCATTTTTTAAAGTTTGAGAAAAAAAAATCGGTCGAAATAGACCTTTTTTCGAGCCTTCAAAAAAGGACATTTTAAGCATTTTCGTAACAATCTTTTGCGCTCACATGGTGCGTCTGATATCATACTTAAGTATTCCGACCTTTTTTTCCATTTTCGGACATGTCAATTTTGGGCCATTTTTTAAAGTTTGAGAAAAAAAAATCGGTCGAAATATACCTTTTTTCGAGCCTTCAAAAAACGACATTTTATGCATTTTCGTAACAATCTTTTGCGCTCACATGGTGTGTCTGATATCATACTTAAGTATTCCGACCTTTTTTTTTCCATTTTCGGACACGTCGATTTTGGGCCATTTTTTAAAGTTTGAGAAAAAAAATCGGTCGAAATAGACCTTTTTTCGAGCCTTCAGAAAACGACATTTTATGCATTTTAGTAACAATCTTTTGCGCTCACATGGTGCATCTGATATCATACTTAAGTATTCTGACCTTTTTTTTTCCATTTTCGGACACGTCGATTTTGGGCCATTTTTTAAAGTTTGAGAAAAAAAATCGGTCGAAATAGACCTTTTTTCGAGCCTTCAAAAAACGACATTTTATGCATTTTAGTAACAATCTTTTGCGCTCACATGATGCGTCTGATATCATACTTAAGTATTCCGACCTTTTTTTTTCCATTTTCGGACACGTCGATTTTGGGCCATTTTTTAAAGTTTGAGAAAAAAAATCGGTCGAAATAGACCTTTTTTCGAGCCTTCAGAAAACGACATTTTAAGCATTTTCGTAACAATCTTTTGCGCTCACATGGTGCGTCTGATATCATACTTAAGTATTCCGACCTTTTTTTCCATTTTCGGACACGTCGATTTTGGGCCATTTTTTAAAGTTTGAGAAAAAAAAATCGGTCGAAATAGACCTTTTTTCGAGCCTTCAAAAAACGACATTTTATGCATTTTCGTAACAATCTTTTGCGCTCACATGGTGCGTCTGATATCATACTTAAGTATTCCGACCTTTTTTTCCATTTTCGGACACGTCGATTTTGGGCCAGTTTTTAAAGTTTGAGAAAAAAAAATCGGTCGAAATAGACCTTCTTTCAAGCCTTCAAAAAACGACATTTTATGCATTTTCGTAACAATCTTTTGCGCTCACATGGTGCGTCTGATATCATACTTAAGTATTCCGACCTTTTTTTCCATTTTCGGACACGTCGATTTTGGGCCATTTTTTAAAGTTTGAGAAAAAAAATCGGTCGAAATAGACCTTTTTTCGAGCCTTCAGAAAACGACATTTTAAGCATTTTCGTAACAATCTTTTGCGCTCACATGGTGCGTCTGATATCATACTTAAGTATTCCGACCTTTTTTTCCATTTTCGGACATGTCAATTTTGGGCCATTTTTTTAAGTTTGAGAAAAAAAAATCGGTCGAAATATACCTTTTTTCGAGCCTTCAAAAAACGACATTTTATGCATTTTAGTAACAATCTTTTGCGCTCACATGGTGCGTCTGATATCATACTTAAGTATTCCGACCTTTTTTTTTCCATTTTCGGACACGTCGATTTTGGGCCATTTTTTAAAGTTTGAGAAAAAAAATCGGTCGAAATAGACCTTTTTTCGAGCCTTCAGAAAACGACATTTTAAGCATTTTCGTAACAATCTTTTGCGCTCACATGGTGCGTCTGATATCATACTTAAGTATTCCGACCTTTTTTTCCATTTTCGGACACGTCGATTTTGGGCCATTTTTTAAAGTTTGAGAAAAAAAAATCGGTCGAAATAGACCTTTTTTCGAGCCTTCAGAAAACGACATTTTAAGCATTTTCGTAACAATGTTTTATGCTCACATGGTGCGTCTGATATCATACTTAAGTATTCCGACCTTTTTTTCCATTTTCGGACACGTCGATTTTGGGCCATTTTTTAAAGTTTGAGAAAAAAAAATCGGTCGAAATAGACCTTTTTTCGAGCCTTCAGAAAACGACATTTTAAGCATTTTCGTAACAATCTTTTGCGCTCACATGGTGCGTCTGATATCATACTTAAGTATTCCGACCTTTTTTTCCATTTTCGGACATGTCAATTTTGGGCCATTTTTTAAAGTTTGAGAAAAAAAAATCGGTCGAAATATACCTTTTTTCGAGCCTTCAAAAAACGACATTTTATGCATTTTAGTAACAATCTTTTGCGCTCACATGGGGCGTCTGATATCATACTTAAGTACTCCGACCTTTTTTTTTCCATTTTCGGACACGTCGATTTTGGGCCATTTTTTAAAGTTTGAGAAAAAAAATCGGTCGAAATAGACCTTTTTTCGAGCCTTCAGAAAACGACATTTTAAGCATTTTCGTAACAATCTTTTGCGCTCACATGGTGCGTCTGATATCATACTTAAGTATTCCGACCTTTTTTTCCATTTTCGGACACGTCGATTTTGGGCCATTTTTTAAAGTTTGAGAAAAAAAAATCGGTCGAAATAGACCTTTTTTCGAGCCTTCAAAAAACGACATTTTATGCATTTTCGTAACAATCTTTTGCGCTCACATGGTGCGTCTGATATCATACTTAAGTATTCCGACCTTTTTTTCCATTTTCGGACACGTCGATTTTGGGCCATTTTTTAAAGTTTGAGAAAAAAAATCGGTCGAAATAGACCTTTTTTCGAGCCTTCAGAAAACGACATTTTAAGCATTTTCGTAACAATCTTTTGCGCTCACATGGTGCGTCTGATATCATACTTAAGTATTCCGACCTTTTTTTCCATTTTCGGACATGTCAATTTTGGGCCATTTTTTAAAGTTTGAGAAAAAAAAATCGGTCGAAATATACCTTTTTTCGAGCCTTCAAAAAACGACATTTTATGCATTTTAGTAACAATCTTTTGCGCTCACATGGTGCGTCTGATATCATACTTAAGTATTCCGACCTTTTTTTTTCCATTTTCGGACACGTCGATTTTGGGCCATTTTTTAAAGTTTGAGAAAAAAAATCGGTCGAAATAGACCTTTTTTCGAGCCTTCAGAAAACGACATTTTAAGCATTTTCGTAACAATCTTTTGCGCTCACATGATGCGTCTGATATCATACTTAAGTATTCCGACCTTTTTTTCCATTTTCGGACATGTCAATTTTGGGCCATTTTTTAAAGTTTGAGAAAAAAAAATCGGTCGAAATATACCTTTTTTCGAGCCTTCAAAAAACGACATTTTATGCATTTTAGTAACAATCTTTTGCGCTCACATGGTGCGTCTGATATCATACTTAAGTATTCCGACCTTTTTTTTTCCATTTTCGGACACGTCGATTTTGGGCCATTTTTTAAAGTTTGAGAAAAAAAATCGGTCGAAATAGACCTTTTTTCGAGCCTTCAGAAAACGACATTTTAAGCATTTTCGTAACAATCTTTTGCGCTCACATGGTGCGTCTGATATCATACTTAAGTATTCCGACCTTTTTTTCCATTTTCGGACACGTCGATTTTGGACCATTTTTTAAAGTTTGAGAAAAAAAAATCGGTCAAAATAGACCTTTTTTCGAGCCTTCAAAAAAGGACATTTTAAGCATTTTCGTAACAATCTTTTGCGCTCACATGGTGCGTCTGATATCATACTTAAGTATTCTGACCTTTTTTTCCATTTTCGGACACGTCGATTTTGGGCCATTTTTTAAAGTTTGAGAAAAAAAAAATCGGTCGAAATAGACCTTTTTTCGAGCCTTCAAAAAACGACATTTTAAGCATTTTCGTAACAATCTTTTGCGCTCACATGGTGCGTCTGATATCATACTTAAGTATTCCGACCTTTTTTTTTCCATTTTCGGACACGTCGATTTTGGGCCATTTTTTAAAGTTTGAGAAAAAAAATCGGTCGAAATAGACCTTTTTTCGAGCCTTCAGAAAACGACATTTTAAGCATTTTCGTAACAATCTTTTGCGCTCACATGGTGCGTCTGATACCATACTTAAGTATTCCGACCTTTTTTTCCATTTTCGGACATGTCAATTTTGGGCCATTTTTTAAATTTCGAGAAAAAAAAATCGGTTGAAATATACCTTTTTTCGAGCCTTCAAAAAACGACATTTTATGCATTTTCGTAACAATCTTTTGCGCTCACATGGTGCGTCTGATATAATACTTAAGTATTCCGACCTTTTTTTCCATTTTCGGACATGTCAATTTTGGGCCATTTTTTAAAGTTTGAGAAAAAAAAATCGGTCGAAATAGACCTTTTTTCGAGCCTTCAAAAAACGACATTTTATGCATTTTAGTAACAATGTTTTGCGCTCACATGGTGCGTCTGATATCATACTTAAGTATTCCGACCTTTTTTTCCATTTTCGGACACGTCGATTTTGGGCCATTTTTTAAAGTTTGAGAAAAAAAATCGGTCGAAATATACCTTTTTTCGAGCCTTCAAAAAACGACATTTTATGCATTTTAGTAACAATCTTTTGCGCTCACATGGTGCGTCTGATATCATACTTAAGTATTCCGACCTTTTTTTTTCCATTTTCGGACACGTCGATTTTGGGCCATTTTTTAAAGTTTGAGAAAAAAAATCGGTCGAAATAGACCTTTTTTCGAGCCTTCAGAAAACGACATTTTAAGCATTTTCGTAACAATCTTTTGCGCTCACATGGTGCGTCTGATATCATACTTAAGTATTCCGACCTTTTTTTCCATTTTCGGACACGTCGATTTTGGGCCATTTTTTAAAGTTTGAGAAAAAAAAATCGATCGAAATAGACCTTTTTTCGAGCCTTCAAAAAACGACATTTTAAGCATTTTCGTAACAATCTTTTGCGCTCACATGGTGCGTCTGATATCATACTTAAGTATTCCGACCTTTTTTTCCATTTTCGGACATGTCAATTTTGGGCCATTTTTTAAAGTTTGAGAAAAAAAAATCGGTCGAAATATACCTTTTTTCGAGCCTTCAAAAAACGACATTTTATGCATTTTAGTAACAATCTTTTGCGCTCACATGGTGCGTCTGATATCATACTTAAGTATTCCGACCTTTTTTTTTCCATTTTCGGACACGTCGATTTTGGGCCATTTTTTAAAGTTTGAGAAAAAAAATCGGTCGAAATAGACCTTTTTTCGAGCCTTCAGAAAACGACATTTTAAGCATTTTCGTAACAATCTTTTGCGCTCACATGGTGCGTCTGATATCATACTTAAGTATTCCGACCTTTTTTTCCATTTTCGGACACGTCGATTTTGGGCCATTTTTTAAAGTTTGAGAAAAAAAAATCGGTCGAAATAGACCTTTTTCCGAGCCTTCGAAAAACTACATTTTATGCATTTTCGTAACAATCTTTTGCGCTCACATGGTGCGTCTGATATCATACTTAAGTATTCCGACCTTTTTTTCCATTTTCGGACACGTCGATTTTGGGCCATTTTTTAAAGTTTGAGAAAAAAAAATCGGTCGAAATAGACCTTTTTTCGAGCCTTCAGAAAACGACATTTTAAGCATTTTCGTAACAATCTTTTGCGCTCACATGATGCGTCTGATATCATACTTAAGTATTCCAACTTTTTTTTTTCCATTTTCGGACACGTCGATTTTGGGCCATTTTTTAAAGTTTGAGAAAAAAAATCGGTCGAAATAGACCTTTTTTCGAGCCTTCAGAAAACGACATTTTTAAGCATTTTCGTAACAATCTTTTGCGCTCACATGGTGCGTCTGATATCATACTTAAGTATTCCGACCTTTTTTTCCATTTTCGGACATGTCAATTTTGGGCCATTTTTTAAAGTTTGAGAAAAAAAAATCGGTCGAAATATACCTTTTTTCGAGCCTTCAAAAAACGACATTTTATGCATTTTAGTAACAATC
Source organism: Callionymus lyra (assembly GCF_982586985.1). NCBI lineage: Eukaryota > Metazoa > Chordata > Actinopteri > Syngnathiformes > Callionymidae > Callionymus > Callionymus lyra. The sequence goes on from NC_141824.1 coordinate 20,997,876, forward strand.
TTTTGCGCTCACATGGTGCGTCTGATATCATACTTAAGTATTCCGACCTTTTTTTTTCCATTTTCGGACACGTCGATTTTGGGCCATTTTTTAAAGTTTGAGAAAAAAAATCGGTCGAAATAGACCTTTTTTCGAGCCTTCAGAAAACGACATTTTAAGCATTTTCGTAACAATCTTTTGCGCTCACATGGTGCGTCTGATATCATACTTAAGTATTCCGACCTTTTTTTCCATTTTCGGACACGTCGATTTTGGGCCATTTTTTAAAGTTTGAGAAAAAAAAATCGGTCGAAATAGACCTTTTTTCGAGCCTTCAGAAAACGACATTTTAAGCATTTTCGTAACAATGTTTTGCGCTCACATGGTGCGTCTGATATCATACTTAAGTATTCCGACCTTTTTTTCCATTTTCGGACACGTCGATTTTGGGCCATTTTTTAAAGTTTGAGAAAAAAAATCGGTCGAAATAGACCTTTTTTCGAGCTTTCAGAAAACGACATTTTAAGCATTTTCGTAACAATCTTTTGCGCTCACATGGTGCGTCTGATATCATACTTAAGTATTCCGACCTTTTTTTCCATTTTCGGACACGTCGATTTTGGGCCATTTTTTAAAGTTTGAGAAAAAAAATCGGTCGAAATAGACCTTTTTTCGAGCCTTCAGAAAACGACATTTTAAGCATTTTCGTAACAATCTTTTGCGCTCACATGGTGCGTCTGATATCATACTTAAGTATTCCGACCTTTTTTTCCATTTTCGGACATGTCAATTTTGGGCCATTTTTTAAAGTTTGAGAAAAAAAAATCGGTCGAAATATACCTTTTTTCGAGCCTTCAAAAAACGACATTTTATGCATTTTAGTAACAATCTTTTGCGCTCACATGGTGCGTCTGATATCATACTTAAGTATTCCGACCTTTTTTTTTCCATTTTCGGACACGTCGATTTTGGGCCATTTTTTAAAGTTTGAGAAAAAAAAATCGGTCGAAATATACCTTTTTTCGAGCCTTCAAAAAACGACATTTTATGCATTTTAGTAACAATCTTTTGCGCTCACATGGTGCGTCTGATATCATACTTAAGTATTCCGACCTTTTTTTTTCCATTTTCGGACACGTCGATTTTGGGCCATTTTTTAAAGTTTGAGAAAAAAAATCGGTCGAAATAGACCTTTTTTCGAGCCTTCAGAAAACGACATTTTAAGCATTTTCGTAACAATCTTTTGCGCTCACATGGTGCGTCTGATATCATACTTAAGTATTCCGACCTTTTTTTCCATTTTCGGACACGTCGATTTTGGGCCATTTTTTAAAGTTTGAGAAAAAAAAATCGGTCGAAATAGACCTTTTTTCGAGCCTTCAAAAAACGACATTTTATCCATTTTCGTAACAATCTTTTGCGCTCACATGGTGCGTCTGATATCATACTTAAGTATTCCGACCTTTTTTTCCATTTTCGGACACGTCGATTTTGGGCCATTTTTTAAAGTTTGAGAAAAAAAATCGGTCGAAATAGACCTTTTTTCGAGCCTTCAGAAAACTACATTTTAAGCATTTTCGTAACAATCTTTTGCGCTCACATGGTGCGTCTGATATCATACTTAAGTATTCCGACCTTTTTTTTTCCATTTTCGGACACGTCGATTTTGGGCCATTTTTTAAAGTTTGAGAAAAAAAATCGGTCGAAATAGACCTTTTTTCGAGCCTTCAGAAAACTACATTTTAAGCATTTTCGTAACAATCTTTTGCGCTCACATGGTGCGTCTGATATCATACTTAAGTATTCCGACCTTTTTTTTTCCATTTTCGGACACGTCGATTTTGGGCCATTTTTTAAAGTTTGAGAAAAAAAATCGGTCGAAATAGACCTTTTTTCGAGCCTTCAGAAAACGACATTTTAAGCATTTTCGTAACAATGTTTTGCGCTCACATGGTGCGTCTGATATCATACTTAAGTATTCCGACCTTTTTTTCCATTTTCGGACACGTCGATTTTGGGCCATTTTTTAAAGTTTGAGAAAAAAAATCGGTCGAAATAGACCTTTTTTCGAGCTTTCAGAAAACGACATTTTAAGCATTTTCGTAACAATCTTTTGCGCTCACATGGTGCGTCTGATATCATACTTAAGTATTCCGACCTTTTTTTCCATTTTCGGACACGTCGATTTTGGGCCATTTTTTAAAGTTTGAGAAAAAAAATCGGTCGAAATAGACCTTTTTTCGAGCCTTCAGAAAACGACATTTTAAGCATTTTCGTAACAATCTTTTGCGCTCACATGGTGCGTCTGATATCATACTTAAGTATTCCGACCTTTTTTTCCATTTTCGGACACGTCGATTTTGGGCCATTTTTTAAAGTTTGAGAAAAAAAAATCGGTCGAAATAGACCTTTTTTCGAGCCTTCAAAAAACGACATTTTATGCATTTTCGTAACAATCTTTTGTGCTCACATGGTGCGTCTGATATCATACTTAAGTATTCCGACCTTTTTTTCCATTTTCGGACACGTCGATTTTGGGCCATTTTTTTAAGTTTGAGAAAAAAAATCGGTCGAAATAGACCTTTTTTCGAGCCTTCAGAAAACGACATTTTAAGCATTTTCGTAACAATCTTTTGCGCTCACATGGTGCGTCTGATATCATACTTAAGTATTCCGACCTTTTTTTCCATTTTCGGACATGTCAATTTTGGGCCATTTTTTAAAGTTTGAGAAAAAAAAATCGGTCGAAATAGACCTTTTTTCGAGCCTTCAAAAAACGACATTTTATGCATTTTAGTAACAATCTTTTGCGCTCACATGGTGCGTCTGATATCATACTTAAGTATTCTGACCTTTTTTTCCATTTTCGGACACGTCGATTTTGGGCCATTTTTTAAAGTTTGAGAAAAAAAAATCAGTCGAAATAGACCTTTTTTCGAGCCTTCAAAAAACGACATTTTACGCATTTTCGTAACAATCTTTTGCGCTCACATGGTCTGTCTGATATCATACTTAAGTATTCCAACCTTTTTTTCCATTTTCGGACACGTCGATTTTGGGCCATTTTTTAAAGTTTGAGAAAAAAAATCGGTCGAAATATACCTTTTTTCGAGCCTTCAGAAAACGACATTTTAAGCATTTTCGTAACAATCTTTTGCGCTCACATGGTGCGTCTGATATCATACTTAAGTATTCCGACCTTTTTTTTTCCATTTTCGGACACGTCGATTTTGGGCCATTTTTTAAAGTTTGAGAAAAAAAATCGGTCGAAATAGACCTTTTTTCGAGCCTTCAGAAAACGACATTTTAAGCATTTTCGTAACAATCTTTTGCGCTCACATGGTGCGTCTGATATCATACTTAAGTATTCCGACCTTTTTTTCCATTTTCGGACACGTCGATTTTGGGCCATTTTTTAAAGTTTGAGAAAAAAAAATCGGTCGAAATAGACCTTTTTCCGAGCCTTCGAAAAACTACATTTTATGCATTTTCGTAACAATCTTTTGCGCTCACATGGTGCGTCTGATATCATACTTAAGTATTCCGACCTTTTTTTCCATTTTCGGACACGTCGATTTTGGGCCATTTTTTAAAGTTTGAGAAAAAAAAATCGGTCGAAATAGACCTTTTTTCGAGCCTTCAGAAAACGACATTTTAAGCATTTTCGTAACAATCTTTTGCGCTCACATGATGCGTCTGATATCATACTTAAGTATTCCAACTTTTTTTTTTCCATTTTCGGACACGTCGATTTTGGGCCATTTTTTAAAGTTTGAGAAAAAAAATCGGTCGAAATAGACCTTTTTTCGAGCCTTCAGAAAACGACATTTTTAAGCATTTTCGTAACAATCTTTTGCGCTCACATGGTGCGTCTGATATCATACTTAAGTATTCCGACCTTTTTTTCCATTTTCGGACATGTCAATTTTGGGCCATTTTTTAAAGTTTGAGAAAAAAAAATCGGTCGAAATATACCTTTTTTCGAGCCTTCAAAAAACGACATTTTATGCATTTTAGTAACAATCTTTTGCGCTCACATGGTGCGTCTGATATCATACTTAAGTATTCCGACCTTTTTTTTTCCATTTTCGGACACGTCGATTTTGGGCCATTTTTTAAAGTTTGAGAAAAAAAATCGGTCGAAATAGACCTTTTTTCGAGCCTTCAGAAAACGACATTTTAAGCATTTTCGTAACAATCTTTTGCGCTCACATGGTGCGTCTGATATCATACTTAAGTATTCCGACCTTTTTTTCCATTTTCGGACACGTCGATTTTGGGCCATTTTTTAAAGTTTGAGAAAAAAAAATCGGTCGAAATAGACCTTTTTTCGAGCCTTCAGAAAACGACATTTTAAGCATTTTCGTAACAATGTTTTGCGCTCACATGGTGCGTCTGATATCATACTTAAGTATTCCGACCTTTTTTTCCATTTTCGGACACGTCGATTTTGGGCCATTTTTTAAAGTTTGAGAAAAAAAATCGGTCGAAATAGACCTTTTTTCGAGCTTTCAGAAAACGACATTTTAAGCATTTTCGTAACAATCTTTTGCGCTCACATGGTGCGTCTGATATCATACTTAAGTATTCCGACCTTTTTTTCCATTTTCGGACACGTCGATTTTGGGCCATTTTTTAAAGTTTGAGAAAAAAAATCGGTCGAAATAGACCTTTTTTCGAGCCTTCAGAAAACGACATTTTAAGCATTTTCGTAACAATCTTTTGCGCTCACATGGTGCGTCTGATATCATACTTAAGTATTCCGACCTTTTTTTCCATTTTCGGACATGTCAATTTTGGGCCATTTTTTAAAGTTTGAGAAAAAAAAATCGGTCGAAATATACCTTTTTTCGAGCCTTCAAAAAACGACATTTTATGCATTTTAGTAACAATCTTTTGCGCTCACATGGTGCGTCTGATATCATACTTAAGTATTCCGACCTTTTTTTTTCCATTTTCGGACACGTCGATTTTGGGCCATTTTTTAAAGTTTGAGAAAAAAAAATCGGTCGAAATATACCTTTTTTCGAGCCTTCAAAAAACGACATTTTATGCATTTTAGTAACAATCTTTTGCGCTCACATGGTGCGTCTGATATCATACTTAAGTATTCCGACCTTTTTTTTTCCATTTTCGGACACGTCGATTTTGGGCCATTTTTTAAAGTTTGAGAAAAAAAATCGGTCGAAATAGACCTTTTTTCGAGCCTTCAGAAAACGACATTTTAAGCATTTTCGTAACAATCTTTTGCGCTCACATGGTGCGTCTGATATCATACTTAAGTATTCCGACCTTTTTTTCCATTTTCGGACACGTCGATTTTGGGCCATTTTTTAAAGTTTGAGAAAAAAAAATCGGTCGAAATAGACCTTTTTTCGAGCCTTCAAAAAACGACATTTTATCCATTTTCGTAACAATCTTTTGCGCTCACATGGTGCGTCTGATATCATACTTAAGTATTCCGACCTTTTTTTCCATTTTCGGACACGTCGATTTTGGGCCATTTTTTAAAGTTTGAGAAAAAAAATCGGTCGAAATAGACCTTTTTTCGAGCCTTCAGAAAACTACATTTTAAGCATTTTCGTAACAATCTTTTGCGCTCACATGGTGCGTCTGATATCATACTTAAGTATTCCGACCTTTTTTTTTCCATTTTCGGACACGTCGATTTTGGGCCATTTTTTAAAGTTTGAGAAAAAAAATCGGTCGAAATAGACCTTTTTTCGAGCCTTCAGAAAACTACATTTTAAGCATTTTCGTAACAATCTTTTGCGCTCACATGGTGCGTCTGATATCATACTTAAGTATTCCGACCTTTTTTTTTCCATTTTCGGACACGTCGATTTTGGGCCATTTTTTAAAGTTTGAGAAAAAAAATCGGTCGAAATAGACCTTTTTTCGAGCCTTCAGAAAACGACATTTTAAGCATTTTCGTAACAATGTTTTGCGCTCACATGGTGCGTCTGATATCATACTTAAGTATTCCGACCTTTTTTTCCATTTTCGGACATGTCAATTTTGGGCCATTTTTTAAAGTTTGTGAAAAAAAAATCGGTTGAAATATACCTTTTTCGAGCCTTCAAAAAACGACATTTTATGCATTTTAGTAACAATCTTTTGCGCTCACATGGTGCGTCTGATATCATACTTAAGTATTCCGACCTTTTTTTTTCCATTTTCGGACACGTCGATTTTGGGCCATTTTTTAAAGTTTGAGAAAAAAAATCGGTCGAAATAGACCTTTTTTCGAGCCTTCAGAAAACGACATTTTAAGCATTTTCGTAACAATCTTTTGCGCTCACATGGTGCGTCTGATATCATACTTAAGTATTCCGACCTTTTTTTCCATTTTCGGACACGTCGATTTTGGGCCATCTTTTAAAGTTTGAGAAAAAAAAATCGGTCGAAATATACCTTTTTTCGAGCCTTCAAAAAACGACATTTTATGCATTTTCGTAACAATCTTTTGTGCTCACATGGTGCGTCTGATATCATACTTAAGTATTCCGACCTTTTTTTCCATTTTCGGACACGTCGATTTTGGGCCATTTTTTTAAGTTTGAGAAAAAAAATCGGTCGAAATAGACCTTTTTTCGAGCCTTCAGAAAACGACATTTTAAGCATTTTCGTAACAATCTTTTGCGCTCACATGGTGCGTCTGATATCATACTTAAGTATTCCGACCTTTTTTTCCATTTTCGGACATGTCAATTTTGGGCCATTTTTTAAAGTTTGAGAAAAAAAAATCGGTCGAAATATACCTTTTTTCGAGCCTTCAAAAAACGACATTTTATGCATTTTAGTAACAATCTTTTGCGCTCACATGGTGCGTCTGATATCATACTTAAGTATTCCGACCTTTTTTTTTCCATTTTCGGACACGTCGATTTTGGGCCATTTTTTAAAGTTTGAGAAAAAAAATCGGTCGAAATAGACCTTTTTTCGAGCCTTCAAAAAACGACATTTTATGCATTTTAGTAACAATCTTTTGCGCTCACATGGTGCGTCTGATATCAAACTTAAGTATTCTGACCTTTTTTTCCATTTTCGGACACGTCGATTTTGGGCCATTTTTTAAAGTTTGAGAAAAAAAAATCAGTCGAAATAGACCTTTTTTCGAGCCTTCAAAAAACGACATTTTACGCATTTTCGTAACAATCTTTTGCGCTCACATGGTCTGTCTGATATCATACTTAAGTATTCCAACCTTTTTTTCCATTTTCGGACACGTCGATTTTGGGCCATTTTTTAAAGTTTGAGAAAAAAAATCGGTCGAAATATACCTTTTTTCGAGCCTTCAGAAAACGACATTTAAAGCATTTTCGTAACAATCTTTTGCGCTCACATGGTGCGTCTGATATCATACTTAAGTATTCTGACCTTTTTTTCCATTTTCAGACACGTCGATTTTGGGCCATTTTTTAAAGTTTGAGAAAAAAAAATCGGTCGAAATAGACCTTTTTTCGAGCCTTCAGAAAACGACATTTTATGCATTTTCGTAACAATCTTTTGCGCTCACATGGTGCGTCTGATATCATACTTAAGTATTCCGACCTTTTTTTCCATTTTCGGACACGTCGATTTTGGGCCATTTTTTAAAGTTTGAGAAAAAAAAATCGGTCGAAATAGACCTTTTTTCGAGCCTTCAAAAAACAACATTTTAAGCATTTTCGTAACAATCTTTTGCGCTCACATGGTGCGTCTGATATCATACTTAAGTATTCCGACCTTTTTTTTTCCATTTTCGGACACGTCGATTTTGGGCCATTTTTTAAAGTTTGAGAAAAAAAATCGGTCGAAATAGACCTTTTTTCGAGCCTTCAGAAAACGACATTTTAAGCATTTTCGTAACAATCTTTTGCGCTCACATGGTGCGTCTGATATCATACTTAAGTATTCCGACCTTTTTTTCCATTTTCGGACACGTCGATTTTGGGCCATTTTTTAAAGTTTGAGAAAAAAAATCGGTCGAAATAGACCTTTTTTCGAGCCTTCAAAAAACGACATTTTATGCATTTTCGTAACAATCTTTTGCGCTCACATGGTGCGTCTGATATCATACTTAAGTATTCCAACCTTTTTTTCCATTTTCGGACATGTCAATTTTGGGCCATTTTTTAAAGTTTGAGAAAAAAAAATCGGTCGAAATATACCTTTTTTCGAGCCTTCAAAAAACGACATTTTATGCATTTTAGTAACAATCTTTTGCGCTCACATGGTGCGTCTGATATCATACTTAAGTATTCCGACCTTTTTTTTTCCATTTTCGGACACGTCGATTTTGGGCCATTTTTTAAAGTTTGAGAAAAAAAAATCGGTCAAAATAGACCTTTTTTCGAGCCTTCAAAAAAGGACATTTTAAGCATTTTCGTAACAATCTTTTGCGCTCACATGGTGCGTCTGATATCATACTTAAGTATTCCGACCTTTTTTTCCATTTTCGGACACGTCGATTTTGGGCCATTTTTTAAAGTTTGAGAAAAAAAAATCGGTCGAAATAGACCTTATTTCGAGCCTTCAAAAAACGACATTTTAAGCATTTTCGTAACAATCTTTTGCGCTCACATGGTGCGTCTGATATCATACTTAAGTATTCCGACCTTTTTTTTTCCATTTTCGGACACGTCGATTTTGGGCCATTTTTTAAAGTTTGAGAAAAAAAATCGGTCGAAATAGACCTTTTTTCGAGCCTTCAGAAAACGACATTTTAAGCATTTTCGTAACAATCTTTTGCGCTCACATGGTGCGTCTGATATCATACTTAAGTATTCCGACCTTTTTTTCCATTTTCGGACACGTCGATTTTGGGCCATTTTTTAAAGTTTGAGAAAAAAAATCGGTCGAAATATACCCTTTTTCGAGCCTTCAAAAAACGACATTTTATGCATTTTCGTAACAATCTTTTGCGCTCACATGGTGCGTCTGATATCATACTTAAGTATTCCGACCTTTTTTTCCATTTTCGGACATGTCAATTTTGGGCCATTTTTTAAAGTTTGAGAAAAAAAATCGGTCGAAATATACCTTTTTTCGAGCCTTCAAAAAACGACATTTTATGCATTTTAGTAACAATCTTTTGCGCTCACATGGTGCGTCTGATATCATACTTAAGTATTCCGACCTTTTTTTCCATTTTCGGACACGTCGATTTTGGGCCATTTTTTAAAGTTTGAGAAAAAAAAATCGGTCGAAATAGACCTTTTTTCGAGCCTTCAGAAAACGACATTTTAAGCATTTTCGTAACAATCTTTTGCGCTCACATGATGCGTCTGATATCATACTTAAGTATTCCAACTTTTTTTTTTCCATTTTCGGACACGTCGATTTTGGGCCATTTTTTAAAGTTTGAGAAAAAAAATCGGTCGAAATAGACCTTTTTTCGAGCCTTTAGAAAACGACATTTTTAAGCATTTTCGTAACAATCTTTTGCGCTCACATGGTGCGTCTGATATCATACTTAAGTATTCCGACCTTTTTTTCCATTTTCGGACATGTCAATTTTGGGCCATTTTTTAAAGTTTGAGAAAAAAAAATCGGTCGAAATATACCTTTTTTCGAGCCTTCAAAAAACGACATTTTATGCATTTTAGTAACAATCTTTTGCGCTCACATGGTGCGTCTGATATCATACTTAAGTATTCCGACCTTTTTTTTTCCATTTTCGGACACGTCGATTTTGGGCCATTTTTTAAAGTTTGAGAAAAAAAATCGGTCGAAATAGACCTTTTTTCGAGCCTTCAGAAAACGACATTTTAAGCATTTTCGTAACAATCTTTTGCGCTCACATGGTGCGTCTGATATCATACTTAAGTATTCCGACCTTTTTTTCCATTTTCGGACACGTCGATTTTGGGCCATTTTTTAAAGTTTGAGAAAAAAAAATCGGTCGAAATAGACCTTTTTTCGAGCCTTCAGAAAACGACATTTTAAGCATTTTCGTAACAATGTTTTGCGCTCACATGGTGCGTCTGATATCATACTTAAGTATTCCGACCTTTTTTTCCATTTTCGGACACGTCGATTTTGGGCCATTTTTTAAAGTTTGAGAAAAAAAATCGGTCGAAATAGACCTTTTTTCGAGCTTTCAGAAAACGACATTTTAAGCATTTTCGTAACAATCTTTTGCGCTCACATGGTGCGTCTGATATCATACTTAAGTATTCCGACCTTTTTTTCCATTTTCGGACACGTCGATTTTGGGCCATTTTTTAAAGTTTGAGAAAAAAAATCGGTCGAAATAGACCTTTTTTCGAGCCTTCAGAAAACGACATTTTAAGCATTTTCGTAACAATCTTTTGCGCTCACATGGTGCGTCTGATATCATACTTAAGTATTCCGACCTTTTTTTCCATTTTCGGACATGTCAATTTTGGGCCATTTTTTAAAGTTTGAGAAAAAAAAATCGGTCGAAATATACCTTTTTTCGAGCCTTCAAAAAACGACATTTTATGCATTTTCGTAACAATCTTTTGCGCTCACATGGTGCGTCTGATATCATACTTAAGTATTCCGACCTTTTTTTTTCCATTTTCGGACACGTCGATTTTGGGCCATTTTTTAAAGTTTGAGAAAAAAAATCGGTCGAAATAGACCTTTTTTCGAGCCTTCAGAAAACGACATTTTAAGCATTTTCGTAACAATCTTTTGCGCTCACATGGTGCGTCTGATATCATACTTAAGTATTCCGACCTTTTTTTCCATTTTCGGACACGTCGATTTTGGGCCATTTTTTAAAGTTTGAGAAAAAAAAATCGGTCGAAATAGACCTTTTTTCGAGCCTTCAAAAAACGACATTTTATCCATTTTCGTAACAATCTTTTGCGCTCACATGGTGCGTCTGATATCATACTTAAGTATTCCGACCTTTTTTTCCATTTTCGGACACGTCGATTTTGGGCCATTTTTTAAAGTTTGAGAAAAAAAATCGGTCGAAATAGACCTTTTTTCGAGCCTTCAGAAAACTACATTTTAAGCATTTTCGTAACAATCTTTTGCGCTCACATGGTGCGTCTGATATCATACTTAAGTATTCCGACCTTTTTTTTTCCATTTTCGGACACGTCGATTTTGGGCCATTTTTTAAAGTTTGAGAAAAAAAATCGGTCGAAATAGACCTTTTTTCGAGCCTTCAGAAAACTACATTTTAAGCATTTTCGTAACAATCTTTTGCGCTCACATGGTGCGTCTGATATCATACTTAAGTATTCCGACCTTTTTTTTTCCATTTTCGGACACGTCGATTTTGGGCCATTTTTTAAAGTTTGAGAAAAAAAATCGGTCGAAATAGACCTTTTTTCGAGCCTTCAGAAAACGACATTTTAAGCATTTTCGTAACAATGTTTTGCGCTCACATGGTGCGTCTGATATCATACTTAAGTATTCCGACCTTTTTTTCCATTTTCGGACATGTCAATTTTGGGCCATTTTTTAAAGTTTGTGAAAAAAAAATCGGTTGAAATATACCTTTTTCGAGCCTTCAAAAAACGACATTTTATGCATTTTAGTAACAATCTTTTGCGCTCACATGGTGCGTCTGATATCATACTTAAGTATTCCGACCTTTTTTTTTCCATTTTCGGACACGTCGATTTTGGGCCATTTTTTAAAGTTTGAGAAAAAAAATCGGTCGAAATAGACCTTTTTTCGAGCCTTCAGAAAACGACATTTTAAGCATTTTCGTAACAATCTTTTGCGCTCACATGGTGCGTCTGATATCATACTTAAGTATTCCGACCTTTTTTTCCATTTTCGGACACGTCGATTTTGGGCCATCTTTTAAAGTTTGAGAAAAAAAAATCGGTCGAAATATACCTTTTTTCGAGCCTTCAAAAAACGACATTTTATGCATTTTCGTAACAATCTTTTGTGCTCACATGGTGCGTCTGATATCATACTTAAGTATTCCGACCTTTTTTTCCATTTTCGGACACGTCGATTTTGGGCCATTTTTTTAAGTTTGAGAAAAAAAATCGGTCGAAATAGACCTTTTTTCGAGCCTTCAGAAAACGACATTTTAAGCATTTTCGTAACAATCTTTTGCGCTCACATGGTGCGTCTGATATCATACTTAAGTATTCCGACCTTTTTTTCCATTTTCGGACATGTCAATTTTGGGCCATTTTTTAAAGTTTGAGAAAAAAAAATCGGTCGAAATATACCTTTTTTCGAGCCTTCAAAAAACGACATTTTATGCATTTTAGTAACAATCTTTTGCGCTCACATGGTGCGTCTGATATCATACTTAAGTATTCCGACCTTTTTTTTTCCATTTTCGGACACGTCGATTTTGGGCCATTTTTTAAAGTTTGAGAAAAAAAATCGGTCGAAATAGACCTTTTTTCGAGCCTTCAAAAAACGACATTTTATGCATTTTAGTAACAATCTTTTGCGCTCACATGGTGCGTCTGATATCAAACTTAAGTATTCTGACCTTTTTTTCCATTTTCGGACACGTCGATTTTGGGCCATTTTTTAAAGTTTGAGAAAAAAAAATCAGTCGAAATAGACCTTTTTTCGAGCCTTCAAAAAACGACATTTTACGCATTTTCGTAACAATCTTTTGCGCTCACATGGTCTGTCTGATATCATACTTAAGTATTCCAACCTTTTTTTCCATTTTCGGACACGTCGATTTTGGGCCATTTTTTAAAGTTTGAGAAAAAAAATCGGTCGAAATATACCTTTTTTCGAGCCTTCAGAAAACGACATTTAAAGCATTTTCGTAACAATCTTTTGCGCTCACATGGTGCGTCTGATATCATACTTAAGTATTCTGACCTTTTTTTCCATTTTCAGACACGTCGATTTTGGGCCATTTTTTAAAGTTTGAGAAAAAAAAATCGGTCGAAATAGACCTTTTTTCGAGCCTTCAGAAAACGACATTTTATGCATTTTCGTAACAATCTTTTGCGCTCACATGGTGCGTCTGATATCATACTTAAGTATTCCGACCTTTTTTTCCATTTTCGGACACGTCGATTTTGGGCCATTTTTTAAAGTTTGAGAAAAAAAAATCGGTCGAAATAGACCTTTTTTCGAGCCTTCAAAAAACAACATTTTAAGCATTTTCGTAACAATCTTTTGCGCTCACATGGTGCGTCTGATATCATACTTAAGTATTCCGACCTTTTTTTTTCCATTTTCGGACACGTCGATTTTGGGCCATTTTTTAAAGTTTGAGAAAAAAAATCGGTCGAAATAGACCTTTTTTCGAGCCTTCAGAAAACGACATTTTAAGCATTTTCGTAACAATCTTTTGCGCTCACATGGTGCGTCTGATATCATACTTAAGTATTCCGACCTTTTTTTCCATTTTCGGACACGTCGATTTTGGGCCATTTTTTAAAGTTTGAGAAAAAAAATCGGTCGAAATAGACCTTTTTTCGAGCCTTCAAAAAACGACATTTTATGCATTTTCGTAACAATCTTTTGCGCTCACATGGTGCGTCTGATATCATACTTAAGTATTCCAACCTTTTTTTCCATTTTCGGACATGTCAATTTTGGGCCATTTTTTAAAGTTTGAGAAAAAAAAATCGGTCGAAATATACCTTTTTTCGAGCCTTCAAAAAACGACATTTTATGCATTTTAGTAACAATCTTTTGCGCTCACATGGTGCGTCTGATATCATACTTAAGTATTCCGACCTTTTTTTTTCCATTTTCGGACACGTCGATTTTGGGCCATTTTTTAAAGTTTGAGAAAAAAAAATCGGTCAAAATAGACCTTTTTTCGAGCCTTCAAAAAAGGACATTTTAAGCATTTTCGTAACAATCTTTTGCGCTCACATGGTGCGTCTGATATCATACTTAAGTATTCCGACCTTTTTTTCCATTTTCGGACACGTCGATTTTGGGCCATTTTTTAAAGTTTGAGAAAAAAAAATCGGTCGAAATAGACCTTATTTCGAGCCTTCAAAAAACGACATTTTAAGCATTTTCGTAACAATCTTTTGCGCTCACATGGTGCGTCTGATATCATACTTAAGTATTCCGACCTTTTTTTTTCCATTTTCGGACACGTCGATTTTGGGCCATTTTTTAAAGTTTGAGAAAAAAAATCGGTCGAAATAGACCTTTTTTCGAGCCTTCAGAAAACGACATTTTAAGCATTTTCGTAACAATCTTTTGCGCTCACATGGTGCGTCTGATATCATACTTAAGTATTCCGACCTTTTTTTCCATTTTCGGACACGTCGATTTTGGGCCATTTTTTAAAGTTTGAGAAAAAAAATCGGTCGAAATATACCCTTTTTCGAGCCTTCAAAAAACGACATTTTATGCATTTTCGTAACAATCTTTTGCGCTCACATGGTGCGTCTGATATCATACTTAAGTATTCCGACCTTTTTTTCCATTTTCGGACATGTCAATTTTGGGCCATTTTTTAAAGTTTGAGAAAAAAAATCGGTCGAAATATACCTTTTTTCGAGCCTTCAAAAAACGACATTTTATGCATTTTAGTAACAATCTTTTGCGCTCACATGGTGCGTCTGATATCATACTTAAGTATTCCGACCTTTTTTTTTCCATTTTCGGACACGTCGATTTTGGGCCATTTTTTAAAGTTTGAGAAAAAAAATCGGTCGAAATAGACCTTTTTTCGAGCCTTCAGAAAACTACATTTTAAGCATTTTCGTAACAATCTTTTGCGCTCACATGGTGCGTCTGATATCATACTTAAGTATTCCGACCTTTTTTTCCATTTTCGGACATGTCAATTTTGGGCCATTTTTTAAAGTTTGAGAAAAAAAAATCGGTTGAAATATACCTTTTTTCGAGCCTTCAAAAAACGACATTTTATGCATTTTAGTAACAATCTTTTGCGCTCACATGGTGCGTCTGATATCATACTTAAGTATTCCGACCTTTTTTTCCATTTTCGGACACGTCGATTTTGGGCCATTTTTTAAAGTTTGAGAAAAAAAAATCGGTCAAAATAGACCTTTTATCGAGCCTTCAAAAAAGGACATTTTAAGCATTTTCGTAACAATCTTTTGCGCTCACATGGTGCGTCTGATATCATACTTAAGTATTCCGACCTTTTTTTCCATTTTCGGACACGTCGTTTTTGGGCCATTTTTCAAAGTTTGAGAAAAAAAAATCGGTCGAAATAGACCTTTTTTCGAGCCTTCAAAAAACGACATTTTAAGCATTTTCGTAACGATCTTTTGCGCTCACATGGTGCGTCTGATATCATACTTAAGTATTCCTACCTTTTTTTTTCCATTTTCGGACACGTCGATTTTGGGCCATTTTTTAAAGTTTGAGAAAAAAAATCGGTCGAAATAGACCTTTTTTCGAGCCTTCAGAAAACGACATTTTAAGCATTTTCGTAACAATCTTTTGCGCTCACATGGTGCGTCTGATATCATACTTAAGTATTCCGACCTTTTTTTTTCCATTTTCGGACACGTCGATTTTGGGCCATTTTTTAAAGTTTGAGAAAAAAAATCGGTCGAAATAGACCTTTTTTCGAGCCTTCAGAAAACGACATTTTAAGCATTTTCGTAACAATCTTTTGCGCTCACATGGTGCGTCTGATATCATACTTAAGTATTCCGACCTTTTTTTCCATTTTCGGACACGTCGATTTTGGGCCATTTTTTAAAGTTTGAGAAAAAAAATCGGTCGAAATAGACCTTTTTTCGAGCCTTCAAAAAACGACATTTTATGCATTTTCGTAACAATCTCTTGCGCTCACATGGTGCGTCTGATATCATACTTAAGTATTCCGACCTTTTTTTTTCCATTTTCGGACACGTCGATTTTGGGCCATTTTTTAAAGTTTGAGAAAAAAAAATCGGTTGAAATATACCTTTTTTCGAGCCTTCAAAAAACGACATTTTATGCATTTTAGTAACAATCTTTTGCGCTCACATGGTGCGTCTGATATCATACTTAAGTATTCCGACCTTTTTTTTTCCATTTTCGGACACGTCGATTTTGGGCCATTTTTTAAAGTTTGAGAAAAAAAATCGGTCGAAATAGACCTTTTTTCGAGCCTTCAGAAAACGACATTTTAAGCATTTTCGTAACAATCTTTTGCGCTCACATGGTGCGTCTGATATCATACTTAAGTATTCCGACCTTTTTTTCCATTTTCGGACACGTCGATTTTGGGCCATTTTTTAAAGTTTGAGAAAAAAAAATCGGTCGAAATAGACCTTTTTTCGAGCCTTCAAATAACGACATTTTACGCATTTTCGTAACAATCTTTTGCGCTCACATGGTGCGTCTGATATCATACTTAAGTATTCCGACCTTTTTTTCCATTTTCGGACACGTCGATTTTGGGCCATTTTTTAAAGTTTGAGAAAAAAAATTGGTCGAAATAGACCTTTTTTCAAGCCTTCAAAAAACGACATTTTACGCATTTTCGTAACAATCTTTTGCGCTCACATGGTGCGTCTGATATCATACTTAAGTATTCCGACCTTTTTTTCCATTTTCGGACATGTCAATTTTGGGCCATTTTTTAAAGTTTGAGAAAAAAAAATCGGTCGAAATATACCTTTTTTCGAGCCTTCAAAAAACGACATTTTATGCATTTTCGTAACAATCTTTTGCGCTCACATGGTGCGTCTGATATCATACTTAAGTATTCCGACCTTTTTTTTTCCATTTTCGGACACGTCGATTTTGGGCCATTTTTTAAAGTTTGAGAAAAAAAATCGGTCGAAATAGACCTTTTTTCGAGCCTTCAGAAAACGACATTTTAAGCATTTTCGTAACAATCTTTTGCGCTCACATGGTGCGTCTGATATCATACTTAAGTATTCCGACCTTTTTTTCCATTTTCGGACACGTCGATTTTGGGCCATTTTTTAAAGTTTGAGAAAAAAAAATCGGTCGAAATAGACCTTTTTTCGAGCCTTCAAATAACGACATTTTACGCATTTTCGTAACAATCTTTTGCGCTCACATGGTGCGTCTGATATCATACTTAAGTATTCCGACCTTTTTTTCCATTTTCGGACACGTCGATTTTGGGCCATTTTTTAAAGTTTGAGAAAAAAAATTGGTCGAAATAGACCTTTTTTCAAGCCTTCAAAAAACGACATTTTACGCATTTTCGTAACAATCTTTTGCGCTCACATGGTGCGTCTGATATCATACTTAAGTATTCCGACCTTTTTTTTTCCATTTTCGGACACGTCGATTTTGGGCCATTTTTTAAAGTTTGAGAAAAAAAATCGGTCGAAATAGACCTTTTTTCGAGCCTTCAGAAAACGACATTTTAAGCATTTTCGTAACAATCTTTTGCGCTCACATGGTGCGTCTGATATCATACTTAAGTATTCTGACCTTTTTTTTCCATTTTCGACACGTCGATTTTGGGCCATTTTTTAAAGTTTGAGAAAAAAAAATCGGTCGAAATAGACCTTTTTTCGAGCCTTCAAAAAACGACATTTTACGCATTTTCGTAACAATCTCTTGCGCTCACATGGTGCGTCTGATTTTTATTCAGGTTCGCACACGTTCATTAGGTTCCTATAGACACTTGAACATCACTTAAACTCTACCTAACAACAGGAGTCTCTCTGGCATGTGTGCACGAGTGTCTCTGCTGGATTATGACTCTGAAACGTTCTCACGAGAGCCGGCTGCCCTTGAAAAGATGCTTGGTCTGTAAAGTCCAGACAAACGGCCGATATTGATTCAATTATTACTGCCGGAGCTGCGAAGTCATAAAATAATAACCCTGCATGACTAAAAGATGACTCACTTTTCTCTGAAGCGGTTCAAGACAAATATGAAGCGACGGTTTCGGGGTCAGGGACGAATCGTGTCGCAGATTTAATTCAGCCTTGTTTAAAATTAATGAGTTGGAGAAACACTGAGTCGCGACGCGGGATCGTTTTCTCTGCTCAAATAAAAGACACTGAAGTTTGTATTTTTTTCTGTAAATGTTTGTGCTGCGCTTTATAAAGTTCTGAGGAAAGCAGCGACGCTTTTGAGTCCGGAAGCAGGAATTAAAACAAGTTGTTTTTTTTCCCGGAAGGCTTTCATTTGGATTTGAGTTTCCTGCAAAAACCTTCTCCATGTTGGATCCGACCCAAATTCTCTGCCTGTGTGGACCATCAGGTCATTTTATACACCTGTAGTCCAGTGGAGAATATATGAGTCGAAGGGTCAAGATGTTATTCGATATATTATCGAAATATTGACAGATGGACTCGTGATGTATTTACACTATGATTCAAAAACATGTTGACATTGAACTGGATCTACTCTGAAAGCTGATCTTTCGCTCAATGTAATCTCACCTTCAGGAACATTATATACAGTATGTTTAGGGATTAAACCAAAGGAATTCAGTCGTAAATCCTGTAAATTCTTCTCCGATAAATCTGTTTATAATCAACCAATCTTCGACAAATTCATTGCTATGTAGACGTGATCAATTTTACTATGCAATTAAAAAGAAAATACTTATTTGAGTCGATTCAAAAATAAAGAAAAAACAACTAACCATCTTCAATTGCATTTCGAACAGACATTCGAGTAGCTTAACTTTGTCATGATGCGGAAGGAAACCCAGGAGCAGAAGGTGTATTTTCAGCAGCAGTAGAAGGACGACACGTCTTCGCTGCTGATACCAGCTTCAATATCTTGTGAATATTTAGATTCTCATATTTTTTCTTTATTTCTTTTTCCAAACTTGCAAAACGTTCTGCCAGCAGGTGTCGATAGTGTTCCTACAGCTGGTTAAAACATCGTTAAATAGAAGAAGAAGAAGAAGAAGAAGCTGTCGCGTCATTTCCTGTTAGTGTGTAGCAGCAGAGTTTGATTTGAGACATACCATCTGTGGAGAATTTGCGTACTAGTTAGTATGTACACTATCCTGATGCATAATAACTTATAGTATACTAAGAGAAGTATGCGATTTGAGACACAGCACAGGTTTCAAAATAAAAACAGGAAACACCGGTGCTGTGTCTTAAATCAAATACTTGCGTACTCAATGTTAGTATTTTTAGTGCGTAAGTGCGTCTCAATTCTTAGTATGCGAAATTTTGTGCGCCATGCACACTAAATTGGCGTACTAAAACGCCTAGAAAACTGAGTATGGTTCGATGGACACTATCTACACTAAAGGGCCGCCATCTTAGTGACATTGTAAACAGAAGTTACGTCATATATAAATGCATATATATTCATATACTTACAGGTGTATTTTCAGCAGCAGTAGAAGGACGACACGTCTTCGCTGCTGATACCAGCTTAAATATCTCACGAATATTTCGATTCTCATATTTTTTCTTTATTTCTTTTTCCAAACTTGCAAAACGTGCTGCCAGCAGGTGGCGATAGTGTTCCTACAGCTGGTTGAAACATCGTTAAATAGAAGTAGAAGAAGAAGCTGTCGCGTCATTTCCTGTTAGTGTGTAGCAGCAGAGTTTGATTTGAGACATACCATCTGTGGAGAATGTGCGTACTAGTTAGTATGTACACTATCCTGATGCATACTAACTTATAGTATACTAAGAGAAGTATGCGATTTGAGACACAGCACAGGTTTCAAAATAAAAACAGGAAACACCGGTGCTGTGTCTTAAATCACATACTTGCATACTCAAAGTTAGTATTTTTAGTGCGTAAGTGCGTCTCAATTCTTAGTATGCGAAATTTTGTGCGCCATGCACACTAAATTGGCGTACTAAAACGCCTAGAAAACTGAGTATGGTTCGATGGACACTATCTACACTAAAGGGCCGCTATCTTAGTGACATTGTAAACAGAAGTTACGTCATATATATATGCATATATATTCATATACTTACAGGTGTATTTTCAGCAGCAGTAGAAGGACGACACGTCTTCGGTGCTGATACCAGCTTAAATATCTCATAAATATTTCGATTCTCATATTTTTTCTTTATTTCTTTTTCCAAACTTGCAAAACGTGCTGCCAGCAGGTGGCGACAGTGTTCCTACAGCTGGTTAAAACATCGTTAAATAGAAGAAGAAGAAGAAGCTGTCGCGTCATTTCCTGTTAGTGCGTAGCAGCAGAGTTTGATTTGAGACATACCATCTGTGGAGAATTTGCGTGCTAGTTAGTATGTACACTATCCTGATGCATACTAACTTATAGTATACTAAGAGAAGTATGCGATTTGAGACACAGCACAGGTTTCAAAATAAAAACAGGAAACACCGGTGCTGTGTCTTAAATCACATACTTGCGTACTCAAAGTTAGTATTTTTAGTGCGTAAGTGCGTCTCAATTCTTAGTATGCGAAATTTTGTGCGCCATGCACACTAAATTGGCGTACTAAAACGCCTAGAAAGCTGAGTATGGTTCGATGGACACTATCTACACTAAAGGGCCGCCATCTTAGTGACATTGTAAACAGAAGTTACGTCATATATATATGCATATATATTCATATACTTACAGGTGTATTTTCCGCAGCAGTAGAAGGTGCTGATACCAGCTTAAATATCTCGTGAATATTTCGATTCTCATATTTTTTCTTTATTTCTTTTTCCAAACTTGCAAGACGTTCTGCCAGCAGGTGTCGGCGACAGTGTTTCTACAGCTGGTTGAAACATCGTTAAATAGAAGTAGAAGAAGAAGCTGTCGCGTCATTTCCTGTTAGTGTGTAGCAGCAGAGTTTGATTTGAGACATACTATCTGTGGAGAATTTGCGTACTAGTTAGTATGTACACTATCCTGATGCACACTAACTTCTAGTATACTAAGAGAAGTATGCGATTTGACACACAGCACGGGAAAGACACTCGAGACATAACAGTGCCCCCCCATCAAGGGACCGCCACTGGCGGACCTAAGCCCACCATTTTGCCAACGAGCGGAGGACACAGGGAACACGGGACGAACAGGCAGAAGAGAGAAAAACCCCGAACAAAAACAAATCACAGAATGAGGCAAGACAGAGAAAACATCCACCCTAGGAGGGGGAGGAGGTTTAGAGGCTGGAACCTAGCGGGTTTAACCTTTGCCACGTGAAAAGTGGGGTGAATGCGCATCTCCTTGGGAAGGCGTAGGCGGACCGCGACAGGGTTCACCACCTTGGCGATGGCATTAGGGTCCCATGAATCGGGGGGCGAGCTTACGAGAAGATAGGCGAAGATGGAGGTCTTTAGTGCTGAGCCACGCTTGGGCCCCCACCTTGTAGGCAGGAGCGTCTGAACGCCACCGGTCAGCAACAGACTTGGCTGCTAAACTCAAAAGTTTTTGTCTTGCCTTGAGCCAGGTGGACTTGCAACGCTGCACCAGAGCCGACGCTGACGGGACTTGGACCTCCTCCTCGAGATCCGGAAAGAGAGGAGGTTGATACCCGTAGGCACACTCGAATGGGCTCATTCCCTTGGAGAAACAAGTGAGTTTTGCGTGTACTCGACCCACGGGCGAGCCTTGACCCAGGTGGTGGGGGCGCCGGTGACGAAGTCCATAGAGATATGGGACCATGGACGATCAAGATCATCGAGCTTTTGCCCTTCTGCTCCACGGGGGCTTCCAAGGGGCTTCCCTTGCCAGTGCTGATCGTCCATCAGCTTCCCAGACGAGGGGGCGGATGAGGTCTTGCTGGTCGCACACACCGGACAGGCCGACACTTACTCCGTGACGTCCCTCGCAAGCCCAGGCCACCAGAACTGCTGCCTCACCAGAGTCAAGGGCCGTTGCTGCCCTGGGTGACAGGACCACTTGGACGCATGGCACCAGTGGAGGACCTGCTTGCGGAGGTTTTCTGGCACAAAGAGACGGTTAGATGGACCGGAAGTCGGAGGAGCGAGTCCGGCGGTTGGCTCTCCGGACTCGCCCCTCGACCTCCCAAACAAGCGACCCCACGACAAGCCCCGACTTCAGGATCGGGGCAGGGACAGAGTCAGAGTCAGTGGGGTCAAACATGCGCAAAAAGGGCGTCTGCTTTACAGTTCTTGGACCCAGGTCTGTAAGTTACCATAAAATTGAACCTGGCAAAGAATTTCCATATTAATATAGGAATGTGTAAGTAATAAAAAGGTTTTTAATTTGTTTTGGGAGCATTAAATGTTTCACTTTCAAAAAATCCGTCATATAATATAAAATCTTTAATTTCATGGAGAGTTTTCTTTTTCTAGATTTTTCCTAATTTTATCCTGATAAATATGAGTATGTAAGTAAAAATAGACAAACATAATCCCTGTTAAAATCGACTTTAATTTACCCTCAAAATGAATTTCAAACCTCTCGTCTATGCACACCAAGGTCAGCTATGGTGTCCCACAAGGTTCTGTTCTGGGGGCTTTTCATTTCTATGTTACTACTAGGCAATTTGATCAGAAAAACACCCGATTCGTCAACGAAGTCAGAAGAAAGTCATCGGATAACATAACTACTATCCTGTGTCAGAGATATTAAATCCTGGATGATCCAACATTTTCTTTGAACAAAACAAAACCGATGTTCTACAACATCTTACGCCTTCGGTCTCGCTCCTGCTGCTAGCACCGTTCTTACATACTTGTCATTTAACTCGCACATAATAAAAATCTCAAAGACTCGTCTCAAAACCCTTCAGCCGTCACATTCCACTTCAATTGCCTTGAGATAACTCTCTGAATTCTATTCAATTTCTACCTTTTTTGTTCTATTCCAGATAAATGTCGGTGCGGTTGCATCATTGCTAATATCGTCAGAGGCTCACCTGCACTTACGAAAGTCCAGTCAGACCATATTTACAAGGATTAGATGCTTCCTGTTTACTGTGCGGTTGTGATCAACTGCACGGCGAGGTGCCGAACAATATTCATTAAACGACAAAATGAGTGACGTGGTCCATTTCCTGAGCCCGCGGGCGACACTACATCACCCGGGATGAATCACTTTAACCTTCGCCGGAGCCGTCATTCATCCAGGATTACACATCAGAATCAAACACTCAGTCATGTAAAGTTTTCTCTTTGTGCTGGTGTCTGGAAGAAAGTCCGGGACCGAACAAACGACCTTGTGCTCATGATTGCTCATTCTGACTCTAGTGCACTCTCACAAATGCAGAGTGGAACGTGCCCTCTCGGTGTCAGCAGCCTTTGTGGCTTTTCAAGATGAACCTCAGAGTCGCTATATCTCCGACTCCTCGCAGATGTATGAGCGGATCCTGCGCTCAAGGACCTTTAGTGCAAACATTTCGAACATTAGTTGCTGGGAACTTTTGTGTGCATTATTACTCCTACATTCAAACATTGTTCAGGGAACTAAACAGCATATTTTGAGCTTTTTTTTTCAAACTCCTATTAGAATGAACATTGTGAACACTGTGTTTTATTTGTTATGTAAAGGGAAAAATTAAGTTTTGTTTAGTGTGTGAAAAGTTAATTATATTTGTTTTAATTGAGTCGACTTTGTCGAGGGAACTTCTATTCTTTGTGTTAAACTCCACCAGGGAATCTTGGCAGTATGTTTTAATTTTGTCGCTTCAAGCTCAACATCAATACGCTCAGAAGAAATGCAAAGCGGATTTATATTTACCTTTGTTGAACTTAAGGGAACAATTACTGTGCCTGAAATATGACCTTGGTGTTTTAGGGAATGATGGCCTCATGTACTAAGATTTGTTTTGATTTTCTGATCAGAAAAACGAGATAAAAAAATGAATTTAAACTGGATTAAACGTTTTTTTAAAGTTAATTCTAAGCATTTATGAAATGGATCAAACACTGTTGTAAATTAGTGAAGACGTGCTCTGTTGTAATTTTTCATGTTTAACATACAGGGTTATTTACTTAAATCATTACTTACACACACTTAGATTAGACTGAATATGACTGTATTCGTGTTAAAAAAACATTTGAGGATGAGGTTCACCAAAAATAGAACTGCAAATCGGTAACTTAAAGCAAAGTCGTGATGATAATATGATATGAATTGTGGTGCACATGCGCAACACACACCTATTCTTATTACTATTTATAGAATAAAAGTATTGTCTGTTCACATATACATCATGTGATGGTGCTTTTATAGAAAATATTTTAATTTCTAGTTCTACTGGAGCCAAACGCTGCAAAAAAATGTTGAATCTAAAAATGTTTATTTTAAAGGTAGAGTTCGAACATGGTTAGCAACGGGTTTTGACAACGAAAAAGCCAAAAAATATAGTATTAACAATAATTATGACTATCCCATGAATCAAAGTATCAACTCAGGTTATGTTAGATGAAATGAATACATAAACTCTTGAATAGATGACTCAACATATTGCAGATTTAAAGTGATAGTTCACTCAAAATTTAAACGTCTCTCATTTTCGACTCACCCTCATGTCGACTAAGAGTTCCTTTTTGGAGCTATAGACAGAAATGTTTGTTCATTTTAATGTAGTGACTGAAGCTCAGTCGTCTTCTTCTTCATCTTCCTCCAAAAAGACACCTAAAAACATCCAAATACCTCCATACTGCTCGTCTGTAACGTCCATTAATTCTAAGTTATTTCAAAGGTTCTGAACAGTTAACAACTAGGTTCTGTACGATTATTATGAATCTAGTTTTGGGGGAAAAGAAAGTTGGTTTTGTGTGTTGGAATCTTCATAGAAACAACGTATGTGTGTGTGTTTGTGTGTGTGTGTGTGTGTGTGCGTGTGTGTGTGTGTATGTGAGTGCGTGTGTGTGCATCATGTCACCAGGACGAATGCAAAGCGAGACATGTTCTGTGTGTCAGCAGCCCTTTCTCTTAAGCCACACAGTCAATAAATCCAGGACGTTTTCAAAGATGCATGAGAGGAATCTGCTCGGCGAGATCTAAGTGACGAGGAATTGACCTTCAGCACTCGTGGGATTGATTCTTTAGCACCACGCTCATGGTAATGGCCCAAAGTTCCGTCCTGAATTATAATACGTCACACCAGAGAGCCCCGTTCATCAGGGCTTACAGTCGAGTAGGCAACAATGGCACCGACGGGAGCGCGGACGTGCTCGGATAAAAGACAAACGACACCGACGCGGAAAAAGTCCTCCAGCGCGTCTGATTCAAAGCTACTGTTTGGATAATGAATAGCAGAACTTCACCTGTCATTTACTTTTACTCTCGCCGAGAGGGGGGACGGTGGATTTATTTTTAGCTCCGCTTTTCCTCAGGTGCGGCGGCAGAGTCAGCAATTTGATGTCAAATGGGAGTGGCACCGAAGGCCACGGTGCAGAATTGAACCAAATTTGGTCGGCAGCATGTTAAACCATGTGGAAAATCCTTGCGATGGGCTTCCAAAAATGATTCCTGGTCACACACACACACACACACCTACACACACCCACACACACATGGCTGTCTCTGTCTTTAGGGATGGTCACACTCATTTATGTGCAGCGTTCATGGAGGGAAGAGGGATGTCCAGCTGCCCATTAACACCTCCCTTCACCCCCGCGATACTCTCTGGCTGTGCACGGATTCCTGACACCGCCAGGTCACCATCTTTGCTCATTCCACGCACACAGAGCTGCCGCTGCTCCTCATGCAGGCCGTCGCCTCCGACTTACCTGAAGAAAAAACGTATTTGATTCGAGCTACCAGCACAACAACTTTTGAACGTGCTTGAAAAAGAAATATGATTTATTTTTCTCTTTATCCCAATTATTCAATAGATTTTTTTTAAAACTCATAAACTTGCTTTTTTGGATTGTTTTTAAAATTAAGAATTAAGCCAAAGCTATTTTGTATATCAGAAATATATATGATTTTCTAATCTATAATTTATACTACTTCTGAGTCTATTCTTTGGATATTGGATATTCGCAGTGAATTTGTATTTTTATTTGTGATCTTTTTTCAAATCTTGGCTTTAATAAGGACCTGTTTATAATTGTCACTATTTGTATTATTTTTCCTTTTACCTGATTTACTTGACTTATTTTTCATTTACTTATTTATATTACCTGACTCCTTTTTTTTAAACTATTAAACTTAATTGTCATTTTTAAAAGAAAGATACTGGCTTGTTGTTCATTTTAGTGTTTTTTAGATCGAAATACTGTATATCAGGGGTCTCAAACTAATAAATGGAAGCAATTGTACGATTAGAGGTTTACTCCAAGTATTCCCCTGGTAAAAAGTATTATTAAAATTACCCTAAATATTCATGTAGTTTTCACCTGCAATTAGTTACATATTTTTCTTTTGTAAGGTGTTTCTTAGTACTTCTGATGAAACCTACAACAAATAAAAAAATATATACATTTTTGAAAATTGTTACATATTCCAAAACTGAAAGTTAGAATAGATATAAAACTTACTGATGTAAATTCTTTGGAAGGTCAACCATTAGTGAACATGTATACTTTTATAATTTATTATAATATTCATCTTTGTTAAAATTGCTTTAGAAAATTAAACTTGAGCTCTATTCTACGATTGTGTAGCCAATTGTGACAATTGTCAACTTTTTGTCTTTTTGGCTTGTTGGTCAGTAGTTTACTTCTAGTACTCCGGGTTCTTGTTAAATCAAAGTAAACGTAATCACAATAATTAAGTAAGTCATTTAGTAACTTATTTATATTTATAGAGCGCTTTTCTAGACCAGGGTCACAAAGCGCTTAAACAATAAAAAAAATACTCAAAAAAGATATACTAAAAAGATCAAGATAACACAGAGAAAAACACAGAAAATAAGGGAAAAGCCTGCAAGAATAAGAAAGTAAGAGATTAAGAATGATTAATTAGTAGCTGGTTTACTTTGGAAATGAAAAACCTAAATAACTAAAATTTGATGCATTGTGTTTGCTTGTTTACCCTAGGTACTCCGGTTTTCACTTATATATATATATAACATTTATATAATAACGTAATTTAAAACTTAAAGTCTATTTAAAAAAAATATTAGATTTACACAATATTTACCCATCTTCATATTGATATCTAATATATTTTCCCCCCTAATTTGACTTTTGACCTTCATTACATCAATATTTTTTTTATTATTTTTATTGATCAGATCCCCATCCAATGAATGACCGCTGACCTGCACATCTATGCATATATATTAAACTTGTTTTCAGAATGTAATTCAATTAACAACACCAACACGAATACTACTACCAATACAAATAATAATAACAATAATTATTATTATAATATGAATTATAATAAGTGGCATCACCACCTGAGAATTTCAAGTATAAAAAAGTCATCATAAAAATCATATTTATTAAGGGAATGAACGCTTAAAACGCAGATTTAATCTCGCAGAATAGTTTCTCGAGTGATGGGGTTTTACGCGAGACAAAGATCGTCTATTGGAGAGGCGTCTTCATTAGTCCCCCAAAAAAAAAAAGAAGCGAAAAAGCAAGAGGGGTGGGCGGGATCTGGCTCTCTGCAGCGAGTCAAAGGGAGGTAATAAAGGGAGGCAGGCTCTGCTCTGGTACCGACGAGCATCTGTGCCGTCCTGCTTCAACTCACTCCCCCTCAGTCAGGATCCGTGACAGCGCGCAAGGACCCGCAGAGTGTCCTCGATGTGACACCGGCTCGGTCACCTGGATAAGAAGAGAGACAGTCAGAGAGAGACAAGACAGACGGGAGTGTCGACGTGAGGAAAGGAGAGAAAACCCCCGAATATGATGGTCCAGCGGCAGCTGCTCTTCGTCCTCTACAGCCTCAGCGCGGGCGTCTTGAAAGGTGAGCGGCTGGAGACGGGCGTGGTGTGGCTCCGCGAGTGATGCTCTCGCCAGAGTACCTGCCTTTTGTTTGTGCTGGAATGCTGGAGAAGTTGAGGAGGATTTTTTATTTGATTTTTTATTTTTTTCCTCCGTGCGTGGTAATGCGCAAGTTTTCGCAGGTGTCAAGTTGAAGATGACAACTGCGTGGTGAAGTTGTCAATGCGTGGCTGTGATGCGTTCAAAGACCCTGGAACTCTGCGGGCTGTCCCGATAGCGTGCAGCCACCGCCCTGGGTGCACACACGGGGGGTGGGCTGCCGTGGAAAAGGGGGGGCCCCTCGGTAACTTCCCGATGTCTAAACCGTTCCACGCGTTTTTTTTAACCAGGCTCGGGCCACTTGTTGGTTTCCTCCGGGTACTCCATTTAAAATAGTGCCTAAACCTGCGACTGATTTGAATGAGTTCGCAGGTTTCCTTCAGGTACTCCACTTAACTTTGCTATGTTGGAAAATAGACTAAATCCAGCGGAATTAAATCATACATTTTATTAACATTATCATCATTTGTTTCACTGGAAAAAAAAATAGGGTACCCCCTTGTTAATTGACCTCATCATGTTTAAATACCTGCATAAAAATATTGATATTTTTAATGTTTTTCATTGTTTTTATGTTATAAGTTTATACAATTATCCCCCCCCAAAAAAAGATACAAACAAACAAACAAATAAACAACAACACAATGGTGGTGCTTATGTTAAAGGTTCCTCTGGGTAATCTACTTTAACTAAATGTCATTGTACTTTATGTTGAAACCTATGATCATTTGTTTGAAAAAATTAAAAAACAATTGTTTAGGGAAACCATGGGGTTTCTCCAGGTACCTCACCATGTTTTAATGTTAATACATTTATTCTACTTTTTACGTTAAGTTGACCTCAAAGTTTTCTCAACCCCACAAAACAAACAAATAAGACACACACTGGTGGTGCTGATGTTAAAGCTTCCTCTTGGTAATCCACTTTTATTCAATCTCTCTCAAACCCTTGTTGTTCTATCTGCCTATGACAGTATCCTTAGGGGTGTTAATGTTTCATTAAAATCAATGGCTTTTTTTCATCAAAAGTTGGTGGTCTGTGGGAATTTTGGCATTTTAGGATTTTAGTTAAAAGAAAACATGAATTATTAATTGACAGAAAGAGTTTTATTTGTGTGTTAAAACTTTTCCAGTGGTTATTTTGTTTTGTTTCCTTTAGGTACCCCACTTAATTAAAAAGTACAAAACTCAAAATTGATTCAAATAATGCTTATAAATGAGGTCCTTATAGCTATTTTGAAAATGTGTTTATTTTTAAAGGTAACTCTTATGGTCCTCTCCTAGTACTCTACTGTTATTACATTGCAAAAATGTACTCTAAACTGAGGTTTTCTCATAGTACTCTAATGATCAGTTTAACACAAACATAATAAAAAAGTATACATATATACATATAAAAGTATAAAAGTGTAAAAGTATTTTACTATATATGTTTCTCCTGGTACACAGTTTTCACTTGCAGAACTTCATATAAGAATAAGTGCTGCCCAAGTTTTATGTAAAGGGCTGTTACTTGTGAAAATGAGTTAAATGTGACTAAGCAATTATAAAATTGGTTTACTCAGAGTACTCCCATTTACCTGGTAGAAAAAGTATTATACAATTATTCTCCATCATGAAGTATTTTACCTGATGTAGTTTTCTTTTGTGGGGTTTCTCTAAGTACTACAGATGAAACCATCAAAAAATAAAAAATATATACATTAAAGAAGAAAATTGTGACAGATTCCCAATCTGAAAGTTACTGGATATAAAAATGACTGATGCAAATTATTTGAAGGTTAAAACATTTATGAAAATGAACTTTTTATCTGTAAAAAAATTTCAAGGTGCACATGAAAGGTTTGTGTAGCCCTCAAAACATTCTGTTTAATTCTGTTTAAAGTTGCTTTAGAATATTAAACTTGAGCTATATTCCACTATTGTGTTGCAAATTGTAACAATTGTCATCGTATTTGTGTTGTTGGTTGGTCAGGTCTGATTTCAATCGAAATTCCCATGATGTGTTAACATTGATCGGATTAAAAATAAATAGTTAAGTGATTGCATAAACAATATTAGACTGTTTGAGGTTTACTTCTAGTACTCCCAAGTTCTTTTAAAATGAAAGTAAACATAAACACGATAAATATTTCTTTCACTTTGGAAATCAAATAATAAATGATGCATTTTTTACGATGGTTTACCCCAAGTACTTTACTTAAAAAACAGCATGAAAAATAAAATAAACTTAAAGTAATAAAAAGCCGAAATCCTTTATTTAAAAAAATAAATAGGCTTCATTGGTATGTCTAAGTGCCCTGCAACAGACTGGCGTCCTGTCCAGGGTGTCCCCTGCCTCTTGCCCTATGATTCTGGGATAGGCTCCAGTCTCCCCGCGACCGCGACCCCAGGACAAAGCGGTTGTCAATGAATGAATGAACGGTATGTGTAAGTGTCTTTTCTGAACTATCCTCTAGTAGGTTTACTCACTACATTTGTGGGTAAAGAGTTTCCTCTAGGTACTCTAATGCATGTACGCGATCACAATCTGGGAACTCTAATGTAAAGGCTGTTGAACTGGGAGTGTGCATGTGTAAGTAAAATGGGAGTTTGATGAATTCTCAGGGATCAACAAGTGCTCGTTCTTCCCACAACCGTCTCATCACATTAATCAAAAGCGGTGTTTCTCAGCATCGTCACTTGCTTCTGGTCCCGAGAGTGGGATCATTACTGAGAACTCGAGCAGCTGTTAGGACTTGAACCAGGCTGCTTAGTGGGGCTCACTCCAAGCACTGACTTGTAAGTTCATCTTTACCAAATGATGTATATATTCTTTATCAGGCCTCGTCGCGCGCGCTGCCTTTGGCGGTCCTGCCGCTCTCTCTACAGGAAATCTCAGCTGATGATTGATCTCTCCGAGTCGTCTAATTTGAAATGGCATCAGTATCCAGCTGTGGCCTGATGACACATCCGACACATCCGGCACATCCGCCTCCCACCGCGCCTCGTAGATGCATCTATTCTGGCGAAGTGACCGTGGTGGATTTTTAAATGACCCCGGGGTCACTGCTCTTCTCGGCGATATCTAGGATGCGCCTCTTCATACCTGAGTGTGTAATGAGCGTCTGTGTTGAAGGTCGTATATCATCTTCATGCTCAATACCATTCCGGGAGCGTGTGGGCCGAACGTGTTTTTATTAAGAACGCGCCACGAAACTTCTTTCTGCTACAACTGTCATATTGGTCATCTTTGTGTAGGGTGGTAAAGATGTGTCCTTAATGTTCATTTAAAAATTGCTTTTGGAGTCCAGAGATGATCGGTGGAGAAAAGATGAGTCTGTAACCTTCTTCAGATATTTTTCAGAAAATAAATATTCTTACGCAGATTCACCATGGGCCTCATGTACTGGGAATAGCAAGGAAAATGGTGCAGACACAAAAATATTGGGATGCATCTTTTCTTTGTACATAATCAACGAGGAATACCGCGCAGACGTCTTTGTTCCATTCCATGCCTACGTTTTTGTGATCGAAGAAAAACAAGAATTTAAACTGGATAAACAGTTTCTATTCATTCGTTTTAAACATTTCTGACAGGTTTCGCACACTGTTAAGTACATGCAACATGTGGCAGGAAGCCTGCTGGTTTTATCCATTCATTCTTAAATAATACGTACGTTGCCATGGAAAAGCCCTCGAGTAAACGACCGGCTACACATCAAAATAAACTGCACAGTATGGTATTAAAGATGTAGAAAAAAGGCAGACTCTCCATGTTGGCTATAAAGCTGCTATAACACTTAAGCTTGGGTACAAGCGATAGTAGCAGATAATGGATGACACAGTACTACCTGGCAAACTTTGTTTTAGGGTTGCACGGTAATATTGTCTGACCCCTGTACGGCGTACATTTTAGGACATCGTCAGGTCTCCGGGTAAGATGTCAGGTTTCAACGAAAAACGTTGTCAGATCGTACATCCTTCTTAGTTCGTAGCTGTGAACGCTACTACCAACTAAGCTGTCCGGGCTAGTGATCTCAGGGGGGTAAGTCATCGTCTAAGGACGAGACCGAGGTTTTTCCAAAGCCTTTTGGTTTGATAAATGAGGTTTTCCTGAATCCTCACACTTCACTCTGAGACCTGGCGAAGTCCTAAAATGTACACCTTACCTCTAAGAACTTGGATGGCATAGCTTGTTTCTATATTGGCTTAGTGGGAAGGGTTTCGGTTGAGGTCGTCCCCTGAAGGGGGTTAAGAACCCAGTTCCTGACAGATGCAAGTTGTTTATCGATGCTCTCTTTGAATAAAGTTTTAAATGAGGTACTTGGCAGAGGTAGGCCTTTGCTCAGTGTTTTTCTCCTTTTCTAATGCTGTTATCATCCGTTTTCTTTTGCGACCACTGCCTCCTGACTTCCCCACTTGAACAAAAACAATTAGTCTCCTCTATCACTGTGGCGTATTAAACATTTAGGCGTCGCAGCACCCGTTGGGCCTCAGACGAGCTTTTAAAGTTAAACCAGCGGTAGCAGAGTTCGCAGCGAGAAAGATGAGCCTGGGAGGAAGCGACTCTCAGCACTCTGGCGCATGAGCGAGCTGCTGAGCCGGGGAGTCTACAGTATCACTGCGGCGTGTGAAGCAGGGCTGCTATTGAACTGTCAATTAGGCGGCGATAACGCTGTACTTGCATGCTCCTCATGACCTACACCAAGAGGCTTATGATTGCCGTGCAATTTTTGTCAAGGCGTCCTGATAGAAGGTCCTCAAGCCCACAAGGAGATATGGACCTGCTGTGTTAGTAGCTAGAAACTTCTATTGGTCTTTTTTTCTGTCATTC
Source organism: Callionymus lyra (assembly GCF_982586985.1). Classification (NCBI taxonomy): domain Eukaryota; kingdom Metazoa; phylum Chordata; class Actinopteri; order Syngnathiformes; family Callionymidae; genus Callionymus; species Callionymus lyra. The sequence goes on from NC_141824.1 coordinate 21,030,357, forward strand.
AGCTGCTATAATGTCAAGGGTAGAAATTTGTTGATGATACACTTTCATCTGACCAAAGGAGAAGAAATCATGTTGTTATTGGGATATTATCAACACCATTAGCATATGGCTGGGGACCCCCTTTGTAATACTCTGTAAATGCTTCAAAAATATACACAGAATCATTAACTTTTAAAGTTTTGATGATTCACTTTTCAGTTCTGTTTGTTTGTTATGGAAATCTGGGCAATTTTTCTGCACGTTTGTAAAAACAAACTTGACATATGCTGCTTCCTATTTTCAGAGATCTTATCTAACAGCAGTAGCTTCCTTAGCAGTGCCGGTTGTTCTGCTCCTTTCATCTTTTTTTGGTCCGTCAGAAACTAGTGATGGTATGATGAAGCTTCACGAAACAGTGTCATGTTGTTTAGAGGTCAGTAGGTGGCAACATCAGTTTAAGAATGATTATTATATACATATAATATGCGATGATTCCATAGAATGGTTGTTCAAAACAAAACAATTAAATAGTGCAGAGACCACCATCTAGTGGGTTTTGAAAATAATGACACTGCTTCATGAAGCTTCATCAGACCATCACTATCAGAAACCTGTACATTTCCTTCTTACTAGCTAGCTACAAGCTAGCCTAAACAGCCAGGTTGACGCAGTGTTACATCGTCACTGCTGGTTACGTACGATCAGAACCTTAGAAATCCGAAGATTTGTTGTAGGTTCAGGGCGAATTGTTGAAACAGATTTTATATTATATCAAATTATATTCAATTCCATTTCCCCCTCCCAATTTCCTGAGGCACCTCTGCCAGCCCCCACTTTATAAAACCAACCTTTTTTGCACCACAGTTTTATGTGGGCATTCTATCCATAGACCGACCTTCATATAACATATTTTTCACTAGTTTAAAGGTTTATTTTGTAGGTAAACTTGACTGAAACGAGGGTCTAAACAGTCACCAGCTAATTTTACTTCAGAGAAAAGCACCATCTTTTTTCAAAACACCTTTCAGACAGTAATAATCAATAGAACAAAAAAAGATTCAACATCTCGGTATCTGTTCACCTTCAGTGTAATCCCTCAAAACTGACTCGTCCCAACAATTATGTTCGCGCCGCCGTGATAGGAACACTTCAAGTCAACACCCGTCAAGCCCGTTTTAACACCATGTGACGTCGTGTGGACCGATGCTAGTTAGCTCCGCAAATCTGTTTCCCGTCTCCCCGTGGAGAACCTCTTCCAAGAGATGATCTGCGTGTCAATATTTCTTCTCTTGACTCTATTTCTGTCTGAGGTCAGTGCTGCTCAAGTGTTTCATCACGTTTTATCTTCTGGAATAAAAAAAAAAAAATCTCTCCAGTGTCGGTGCGAACGCTGCTGATCCTCGAAGTTCCCTCATTATGTACAGTACGTCTGCGATTGTGTGTGAATTCACTTATTCTATAGCAGCTGTAATACCAGCTGAACAAACCTCCCCACTTGAAAACAAATGCCAGTTAAGACTACTCAAAATCTCATTTTGTTACTGTTGAGATCACTGTGGGTCTCCATCACACTAGTTCCTTTCATTTTTTTAAGCATTTAATGTGTTGATTTAAGTGTCTCTTAAATGGATCCAAGACTCTATTGTATCATCTGTATGTGTCTGTTTTTACAAACTATTTACATTAGAAAATGTGCTTAAGCCCCGCCCACTTGAAAAAAACACAGTTTTTCTGGAGATTAAATGTTTGTTGTTTGTTTACCATATCCACACCCACTCTACTGTGATTGGCATCGTGGTTTGTCACCGTGCGTCATCAATCCCGGAAGTCTCCACCTCAAAGGGACTCGTTGTATAAAAAAAACAGGGCGTGATTACAGCTGGCTGGAGGCGGAGTAAAGCCTTTATTACGTCATAATGGGCTCCACTCTTGTAACCTCTTGTTCGCCCAGATTTCAGACAGGGGAGAACTTGGTCATGATGAGGAGTGAGTCAGGAAAGTTGGGTTTCCTCTTTAGTTAATCTTTAAAAACAAAAGTTCAACTAATGTTAATTCTGTGGGGTTTAGACTAGAGCTTGACCCAAGTGCTGATGTTAACAACCAAACAACAGACAAAAACAGAAATAATCAAAGAGGGTTTAATCTATAATCTGGCGCCTGTTGCTGCAGGAGAGGTGGCTTTAAGGTCTGCTGTTGAGGTGGTAATTGTGTGATGAGCAGCAACTGCTTTTAGAGCAACAGGCATCACAGGACTCAGAAAACAAAAGAACATACAACATTTGTTTCTGTTGCCATTAAAATAGGCTCGAGCCAATTCGCCGCAGCCAAGGAGGAGGATTTAATTCCTGATTTCAACTGCACCTCATGTTCACCGAGACAAGGTGACGCATCTGAAAAAAATACATTTGGAAAACATTCAGCTACATAATAAGTTGTCTGTTCAGTCAAATCTGCAGGAGGCCAGTGAAGCGGCACGTGAACGCATCTCCTGTGGTTTAGAATAATCAGCAGCAGGAAAAAAAACTGAGCTGTTGGCGAGCGCCAACACAGTCGGAGGACACGGTGGGGGGAACCACACATTTGCGTATACCTTCAAGTCCCCCTCAGACGCTCTCTCGCTGCCTGGTCCGATTCCGCCTCAAATGAATAATCCAGTAAAAAAAGGACAAATCTATTTAGAAAAGTTGACAGATACACATCTGCGGGGATAAGCCTCCAGTCAACGGCGAATGTGCTTCGACAAGAGGAACAGGCTTAGAGATTAGCTCCCCGCTGCCCCCGCGTGCTGTCGTCCTGCTTTTTGTCACGCCGCGTTTGCATACTCGCCCGAGCCCGAGCCGAAGCTGCTGGACGCCCATGTGATCACGCCGCTCAAGTTGACCACAGAGAGAGAGAGATTTGTGGGATGAAGACGTTAGCGGGAGAATCCGGTGACTGCCATCTTGGCAAGTGGAGCTCAGTCTTGAGTTAGAGATTTGGTGTAGAGCCGCAGTTAATCCTGCCTGAGGGACGCGCCAGATGTTCCTGGAGGAACTGTTTTAATTGAGCCAATTATGAGGGGAAAAAAAGTGATTTATTCTTCTATGATTCATGATGCCCCGCTTCTTGTCATCTATGATGCTGTCTTTTCTGTTATATATTATATAGAGAGAGATTTGTCCCAAAATTTGGCCAAGAAAGTTTATAAACAGATCAATATTTTATATTTTATTTGCCTGTTTTCAGGTCGAGACATACCAGTCACTTTTTGCTTCTTGGAATACGCTCACCCAGGTGTCTTCAATGCGACATTTGGACAAACTCCCAAATAAACAAACTTAGCGAAAGAATTTAGATTTGTTACCAAACTTTTAAAGAAGAGAAGGTTGAGCAAATTCCTGAAAATCTCTTGCAAATCCATGACTAGAACAAGATAGGAAACCCAGATCGCTTAAATGAAGGAAACAATTGGATATGAAACTTGACGATCTGCAGCTTATCCAGGACTTAAAAAGCAGAATTATGTGTTGACATGCTACAGAAACCTAAAGAACAAAATTTCGAAAGACGAAAGACGTTTAATTTCATATTCCAAGACGCAAAATGGCTTCATTTTGGAAGTCGACGGCATGACTGGACCGTAAAACAGAACAAAAATGAAACATTCAAAGTGAAATATTGATATTTTTCTATACATTTATTGAAAAATAAGGTTATTTCAACAAGAATTGACAACCTTTCAAATGTATTTTATCAAAAAACTGAGTTTAAATTTAATTTACACTATTTTTTATTTCCCCTTGAAGAAGTTGGTCATGACACAAACATGCATCATTGTTAACTGAAGTATTGAATTGGATTTTAAAGCTCCTTTAAGACACTTAAAAATGACTCATGAGATCTACGTCATGATGTGATTAAGCTCGAGGCCGGTCAGCTCAAGTCATTATATTTTTCTCTTTGAATTTACATTTAAATGATCCATGATGACGAGGAAGTGCAGATGATCTGAGCAGTCATGTGACACCCCGTTTCCATTGACTCTCGTCCTCCCTGATGTTTTCTCGTTGCTTCTGTCTTCCCTTTTTTCGCATTCCCCGACATCCCCGCGTCCTCCCCGGGAACGTCGCCTTTACTTCATATTCTGCTGTTTGCAGTGTTGACCTTTCCCAATCTCTCCTGGCCTCGTCTCAGTTGAAGTGGGCTTTGTGCCCGACCAGGGATGAGCCTGTGAATCTCATTTAGCTCCTGTGATCATCTGCTCTCTCTCTGCTGCAGTCTCAATGAACAAAGTTAATATTTTTCTCCGAAACGACAGCCCCTAATATTCCATGACCCACTGGGCATGTAATCTGCTTTAGCTTCTTCTTTTCTCTCTCCTTTCTTTCCCACGTACTGACTATTGACTTGCGTAGACGTCGTGTCACCTTGGTTTGTTTGCTTGTTTGTTTCAGAGCCCCCCCCCTTTAGATTATTTCCACCTGAGTTCAAACTGCAGTTATACATTCAATATATTTGCTAGAACGCTTTCCTTTGACGGACTTTGATTCAGGACTTTTTATATATTGTCGACTTTACAAATGTGCACACAAGAGCTATGTGCTCAGCCAGGTTCTCTGATGACTCTGAATAGTTGTTTTTTTGGGTTTATATTTTATTTTATTTTAAATCTTTCAGAAAGCAAGACAAAACCCTCGACCATGCCCCCTCCCCCCTAAACATCCCCTGCCAAAAATACATTAAAAAAAACACAACTAAAAGAAAACACACAAAATACCCAGCACTAAAATATAAAATATCTATTTTTAAATGATCCAATCAGAAACGTAGAGACTGGAATCCAGTAGAGTCCATGACTCTACTAGTAGAGATTGGAATTCCAATGTCTGCTATAAGAAGACTTCCTGTCCTGTTGTCCCCAATCTTTGACCTTTTTTCAATTTTTTAGGAGGGAAAAATGCAGTTACTTTCGTGGTGGTTATATTTTGTGCTAGGAGGGGAAAAGAGCTTTTCTCAGTGTTTTAGATTTGCATTTGAAACAATTATGGTACAGTAGAAATGCTATTGAAACACATGTTCTCAGTGTTAATTTTTAATTTTTAGTTTTTGTCTATTTTCGATTTTTTTTGAATGGAATGTGCACCACTCATTAGCAGTGGATTTCAGCAATGACTTATAGCACAGTATACATTTATGTGTGTTTAAAAAACAAACCTTTTAAAAAAAAATTGTTTTAGTTACATAGATTGAATAATGCAAATATTAAAATGAAACATTGTAGAAAAAACCCAGAAAAAATGGCTGCATTCAAAAATAATTGAAAGTCCAGTAAATAATTGTTGTTTACTTTGATTCAGTGTTTACCCTAGTTGTGGAGGCACCATGACAATGGCTTATCATTTAAAAAAAAAAAAAATACTGTGTTTACCCAACTAAATAACTATCTTAGTCTTCTTTTTCAGGAAAGTTTATTATGTTGAACGATACATTATTTGTCAATACAAACATAAATTGTTGAACATTCTACTTAAAACATTTTAGATAAATATTCAACTTAAATCAGTTAGCTCTCCAACTATCAAGACAACGTTCCTGATTCCACACAGAGCTGCCTCTCTCTACCCAGTATGACCTGGAACCTTCTCGCAATACTTGCTAATATTTTCAGTCTAGTTAAAGTTTAATTTGAGTTTCAAAAAGAGTGTTTTCCGAGCTGTCCCTGTGTGTTTTGATGAGATATTGATTGGATCATAAATGTGATTAAAATAAAAAGGTTTGATACAAATATCAAGGCAAGGTCAGGTAGTCTGTTGCAGTTTAACTCTTTAGGTCCATGATCTCACTTTGTGAACTCGATTTCTCAATGTTTGTCAATTTGACAAAACATTATTTTGTTGAATGGAAAACGCTGTGTTTGGACATCAGGTGTTTTTTTAGGGTTTTTGCCAACGAGTAAATAAGTGACTTCACATGAATCATGTAAATGTTCCAATGGTTGGGAGCCACTGAAAATGGCTGTCCCAGGATCTACAGCAGAATAAAAACCCAGAGTAACCTTTGATTGTTTGCATTTGACGCAGATTTGAAATCTGGATAAAAAGGAACATAGTTTTACTTTTAATGTATCTATTGATACTGAAGTGTAGATGGTGTTTACACATTTAGTCCACGCTTCTGTCGTGAATTCTGTTCCTAAATAATTTTCCCACATGGTAGTCTGCTGGTCAGTAGGTGGCGCTGACAGACTTAAAGATTTTGATTCTTTAATTAGAGTAAAGTTAACATCATGTGCAGATTAAGAGTCCTGTAGCGGTTCAAAGTGGAGTGGAGTTGCTCCCATGTTTGACCAGGTTTCACTCCCTCCTCATGATTCTTGTTAAAATAATCAACTTAATCTAGTAAAAAACTTGCATGACCTCAAAAAATATTCCTTACCTAAGATCTACACACAGTAGATGCTTTAAAATTCATCACACTCAAAAAAAGTATGAATAATTAATTGTAATTTTATCCCAAATCATACATTTTTATGGATTAAAACAATCATTTATTAGTAAAACGTATGAACACTTTATTACTTTGACAGACTAAGCAATGATTGAGTTCTGTTCTCAACGTTCCTTTGTCTGTTTTTGACAGTGTTTTTTCATTTAAATACCCACGCTTATACCGTTATTGGTCTCACAGGGAACATGGTTCCATCCCAGCTAGTTTGGGCGAAAGGCGGGGGACACCCTGGACAGTTTGATATTCCATCATAGGGCACAAATAAAGATAAAAAAGCAACTTGTACATGATTACACCGTCAGGCAATTTAGAGTCTTCAATTAATCGATGTTAGTTCTCCCATCGTGGGAGGAAACCAGAGTGTCTGAAAGCAAAAGGAGGACATTCAAACTCTGCATCATGTAGATGAGGTTCTCTCTAAAATCAAGCCTAATGGAAACCAGCGACCTTCTTGCTGTGAGGTTGCAGTAAAAGCATGATTTATAATGAAAAAAAAGAATGGCCTCGAAAGTAAACATCAAATAAACTATAAGATTTAAATTTGTTTTCATGAGTCGAAATTCTGTCTGATGCCGATTAAAATGATAACAATTATCATTTTTTGGCCACACAGAAATATTAAGGTAAAATACATTCAGACATTCTATGACGAAGACAAATACAAAAGCAACGACTATTCATTAGCAAACAAACCACTTTTGACAAAACCAAAGAAGATTTAAATGAAGCCAAACAAAAACTCATGCCTTCTGTTTCTGAAGGTCATAAAAACATGAACAAAAAAAAATCAACAAAGCTTTTTCATTTATCGGAACTTTGTTAGATGCGCAATTGGTATTAATCTTACGATACGATAAGTACCACGATACGGGGACAATGATACGATATAGTTCGATACTGGTGGAGCAAAACATTTGTAGTATTGTCGAGGACTTGACTCTGGTGTTGCAGAATTTACAGACCACATGACTCTTGATAAAGTCGTAACTGCTTTCATTTGTTTTGAAACCAAAATATGTCCAAACATCAATTAAAAAAACAGCTACTGGAGTCGAGTGTTTCCTCTCGTCCTCAGTCATCGCCTGGATATTGCATTGTTCCTTTAGCTGCGGAGAATGTGATGACCGCCATCTAGTGGACAGACTTTTAACTGCAACTCACAAAATGAACAAATCATTCACATGCTGTGAATATTTGCATGTTAAATGTAAGTAAAAATTGAATTATTTCTATTTTAAATACACCTTATTGACTATACTATAAACATGTATGTTGGTAACCAAGGTTCTTTATTTTTTGGGGTGAAAAAATTAAATCGATACGGTGCTGTCCTTTATCGAAACAGTGTCATGTTGTTACAAGGTCAGTAGGTGGCGCCATCAGTTTAAAAATGATGTCATGTTTTATTAGAAAAGTTGTTCAAAACAAAGGAAAATAGTGCAGAGACTGCCATCTAGTGGACTCATGATAATAATGACACTGCTTAATGAAGCTTCACCATACCATCACTACTTTTCAGGGTGTGCCGCTGCCTCTCGCCCTGTGCAGCTGGGATATTCCCCATCACAAACTTACAAACACATCACTTATTATTTTCTATTAAGAGAAGGGAAACATCGCTGTCAATCACTATGAGCAACAGGGGCAAGGAAATGTGATGAATGTTTGATCTCAAATTAAACTTTATTCTGCACTAAAGTGTTTTTTATTGTGAAACACCAGATACAGAAACACGCATCACTTCCTGACGCACCTTCAGATATGCAGTCGAACTGCAGCCTCCCGCTGGAATAACTCATGCAGCAACACTTGTTAGCGGCAAATGAAGTTATTTACTCCGAGATAATGTTTCATAGTTTATGGCTCCGAGAGTTGATGTGAATTAAAGTCCTCGGCAGTAAATAAATACAAGCGATCGGATAGAGACGAGGACTTGTTGTACAAGGGTGTTTGTTCTGTCGTGACGAGAGAAGTGATGGACGGCCTCCGCCTGACGTTTGAGCTCATCAAGGCTGATCCTTTCCTCGGGAACTTCACGTGAATATATTGCTTCATAATTAACTGCAAATGTAATTCTGTTTTCATCTCAAGTCGAACTAAAAACCTCACACCAGACGCTCAGGTTTCAAACTCTTCTCATGTCAACAAGTGTTCATGGTGGCCTTGGTTTATAGAATTGTTAGAAAACTGCCATCAATTCGTTTTTTTTGCCTTTTTTCCACTTACATTTTTGACTGTGAAATAAAAAACAGACAATATAATAACTAGGGTTGTCAAATTTCAAGGATAATTTCCAATGCAGATACTTTTTGATACCATGGTTAAAAAAAGAAGTAGCTTTACTTTGAAGTAAACAACTTTATTTAATAAAGAAAACCATTGATCAATCATTTTACATTCAAAGAGTTGTGATGGTAACATTTTTATTATTGTACAATTTATAAGTCCAATACATTATCACTGAAAAGGAAAAGGGGAAAATATAAAACAATCCTGAGGGATCAATAAAGTTTTACCTTACCTTACCTTATTTCAAATAACATTAGTTTAGCAACCGTCAGAAAGCGTCTCATATTTTTACATTAAATAACTTTATCATCAAATGTAAGTTAACGTAATGTTCTTTTGTCAGTATAGCTGTAGCTAAGTGTTTCTCTAGCGCTAATAACTAGTGGAGCTTCATGGAACAGTGTCATGTTGTTTAGACATCAGTAGGTGGCGACATCACTTTAAAAATAATGTAATTTTCATTAGAACAGTTGTTAAAAACAAAAGAAAATAGTAGAGCGACCGCCATCTAGAGGAACATAATGACTGCTCAGACCATCACTCATAATAACTACTCTAAGAACGCTTGTTGGTTGTGAGTTTAACGTGACACAAGTTATATCGAACTGAAACTCACTCACCTTGAACTCTGTAAACAAGTGTTTGTTGGTTCGAGGAGTTTCATCCGAAACACGTTTAACATGATTTTAACTCAAATATCAGATGTCATTGTTTTAAAGATGGCAGAGGTTCCATTCCGGGCTCACATGTGTAAACTAACGCGCCAAGAACACGTGTATTCGATACTTTCAGTACCAAAAAAAGCTGCTATCGTTGCGGTACTGAAGTATCAGTTCTTGCAACAACCCTCATAAAAACTGGATTTTTAAAAAAACATAATAACTTTAATAAAACACAAATAATCAAACTGAGATAATACATTTTAACTATTTGACAAATCTACACTTATTATGTAATTCACTCACATTTTTAAGCTGCTTTGGTAGAGCCTCTTATATATCTATGTTTGTTTATATTTGTGTTTTTTCCCCTGCACCACTACTTATATTTCCATTGTGTAGTAGTATGTTATTTTGTTATTTTAATTGTTATTTCTCATTTAATTATATGTTTTTTTATGTTTTAATGTGTTTCTATTGATGTTTGTTCTGTGGGAAAAATAAAGGAATATTGTATCTTAATGTGAAAGAACACTGTCTATCTACCCACTTAAAAAAAAAATCTGACTGAAAACAACTTGCTCACAAATTCCAACACTGCTCCTTCTTATTTGCTCACTCCCTCTTTATAAACTCATCACTGCAAGTGTGTGTTCAGAACCTTTTTTAAAATGATTATTCATGCTTCTATTGGAAACTTTGAGAACAATCTGGTCTGTGTTCAAACAGGTACTTGAATTTGAATGGAACTACAAAAAACATCCTGAATCCTTGAATTGTGAATAAAATCAAATATTGTTGGATATTTAATGAAAGTGTCAAAGGTGAAGTAGAGATCGCCTCCTGTGGACACATCTGGTTCTGCACATGGCCATCCAACTTTTGTAACCAATTGTTGCATAAATGCGGACATTATTGATGTAATTCGTGTCTAACCTGCCCACAGACGACAAGCACACGACGGTCACAGCACACCCGTCTCACCATCTGGTGTTCCCCATTTACAAACCCCTGTCGGGGTAGACGTATTCAGCACCGAAGAGGAACAACTGAAGAGCTTCAGGAGTGGAAGACATCAAAGACGATCTGGAGACATGTTCACGTCTCTAAAGGGACTTTTTGAGTGGAAAAGAAACTTCAATGAGGAGCTGCTCTGTTCTTTTTTATTTTTATATTTTTTATTTTAAACAAAAACACGTCTGTGTATTTCTCACAAGATAAAAACTCACCCCCCACTCCCCTAGACATCACCCGTGGAGCTGAGGGCGCATCCACTGACACCATGTGGGAAAGAGGGATTACTATAAAAAAAAAAGTGCTTCTTCTCTTCAATTAGATCTTTCTGTACCCATGTTAAAAACATTCAGGAACTTGAATGCGGACTTGCCTTCGAGCCGGGTTGTTGGAGATGAAGAGGAAATCATCCCTTGTCTCCAAACTTTTCCTCTTTGATTTATAGTCTCTTAAAAAAAAAGCTCAGAGTGGATATGATCAGTGATCCACAACCTTTGATCCGGGGTAAAAACCTTGTTTATTTAGATTAGCGATAAGAAAACTATCCTTTGATTGTTCATCTGCAGTTCATACTAGTCTGTGCTTTTCCAATTGTGAACTTTGACAATCAATAACTTAAGATGAACTAGAAGTTGTGACTAAAACAGTTATTGGTTCAAAGTGAACCTGGGACATTCAATGAGAAGGTTCTGTATCACTCTCCTTGTACAGGTAAAGTCGTTTTTAAACCTATTCTCATCCCTCATGTCTCTTCTTTGAGTTCACAAGTCAGATTCCTAACCTGTGACTCTTGACACGGCAATACGCTTGTTTAAGTGAAGTTTAGTCACAAAATAAACCCTGTAAACTAGTGAAAAATGAGTGAAAACACAAGCTGTTTCAGATTGATTTTATCCCTAGGTCGGTCTGTGAATTTTAATGCCCGAGATTAAACCGGTCGACGGTAAAAAACAGTTTGGGAACCACTGGACATGATGAGTTCATACACGGCTGTTTCACATCTTTCTAAGCCATGGTGGATGTTAAGTTTCCGCTGGTGATCATCGCTCAGTGGTCATAATAAGCAGCATTTATCTCTTTGCCGTCATTTTGCCAAATTGGACTGAATGACTGAGCTGGGCTGATAATAATTTACTTCTCAGCGGCGCTCTTCTGGAGCGTCCTTCCTTCCTCCCCTGAAAAAAGGGCCCAGAGTTTAAAAAAGACGCATAGAAAAGCGCAAACTTAAGCTCATGCATGTTTATAGCCTTTTATTGACTTCCTCTTTAGAGGCTTCCCACGGCTCTCTAAAGCTGGAGAGTAGAAAGTGAATGCTGGCATATTTGCAAGTGAAGGTGGGGGATAAAAGCATTGAAACTCATGTCCTCATAAAGAGGGATCAGCAGTGTAAACGCGAGCAGCATAGCGATGCAGGAGGACTCGCAGCCAGGGAGCACGAGGAGGAAGAAGGAGAGAAGCCCCTCGAAGCATCTCAGCCCGGAACGAGATGGCAGCGAAGGAAGGTGCTCCGAGTTAACACTCCGTTTCCTCATCTTTGAATTGAACCAGTCCTGCGTCTGCGTTGAATACCGACTGATTGACAGCTCGGAGTTGAAGAAGAAACTTTTTTTTAGGGGAGTGGAGTCACACAGCCATCACCTCCCACGCTCCAAAAAAAAATGTGTTCGACCCTCTGTAGACCGCATCGTTCAAGGATTCCGAAAACACCCACAGCCCGTGAAACACCTAATTGATCCATTCATTTCGATGTTTTTATTCAGTCCATTTGACTAAAATCAAATATTTTGTTTTTTTCTTGCTTTTCCTTTTTGTAACACGTTTGGTTCAACAAGTCTCACCTGTGGTCACCCACTGCGAGTAGCGACCGAAAGAACAACATGTGTTGTGAAATGAGTTTTCGCCCTCACAGACGGGGTCAGAAGCTCGGCCATCTGGAAGAGACTCAAAGTGGAACGAGCCGAAATAGCTGCGCAAGTGAGAAGAAAGACGTTTATTGGACTTCGAACATAATATTTTTGTCTCTTTTAAGAGGTTCTTTTGACATGTTTGATCAATAAGGGGATAATGGACTGGGATTCTTGCTTGTCTTGTTCTTGTTCCTGATTGTGTAGCATGACATTGTTTAAACCTCTGTTACAAACGAGCATCAAATATTATTATACTATTAGGTTTTAAGTCCGGAAAAATTGTTACTGTCGAGACATCAATACAAGATGGATGTTACAGACCATGTATGGAGGAGTTTGGATGTTTTTAAGTGTCTTTTTGGATGAAGATGAAGACAACTGAGCCCTTGTCGCTACATTAAAATGAACAAATATTTTTGTCTATAACTCTTAAAAGGAACAGATTACTCAAATAATCCCAACTCATGAAATGCAAAATTTGAGTTTTGGGTGAACTATACCTTTAAGCTTTTGGTTTGTTTTCGTTTTGTCTTGTACTACTATATTTAGAATTGTTATTATTACTATTACTATTGCCTTTTTCTTTAATTATAATAACTCTTTTTTTTAACGATTAATTAGTTATTATACTGTTAAAAAAATGTTTATATTGAATTGAAAAAAAACTAAATTTTTTAGAAAAAAAAAGGCTATTACAGGAAATCAAGAAAACTGGATAAAGGAAATTAAAGAAAACTGATAATGACAAAAGATGCCTGAATTAAAATAAATCATTGCAAGTTTCGGGAAAAGGCAAAACAAAACATTTAAACAAATAACCAAATCAGAAAATGTTTCTTTAAAAACGATACACAAACGCTGCCTGTGAGAGTGGAGTAAAATAAAAACAGTCTAAAACCGGTTCAAACTATGAAAAATACACAAATAGCTAAAGAAAGTAAGTTTGAAACTAAGTCAATAAGAAAACGGTTTCAGACCTAACAAAGTTGTCGACTGATCAAAAGCCAGATCCACAAAGACATTTTACAGGAGCTTTGTGAACTTCAAGTCCTCCAGGATGTTCTGCAGGACGATGACGAGAAAGCTGTGATTTTATTTAGTTCCTCTGGAATAGTGGTTATTTTCAATGCGGCCCTCGGATAAAGTGCTATAATGGCTGCTCTGGATGGTCCCGACACATCCCGGGCTCGGAGAAGATTACACATTTAACTTCCTGTCATTCTGCCGGAACATGTGGACATGAGGTGTGTGTCGGGTGACCTTAACCACTGGATGCTGTGGTGTCCCCCAGATAATGACCACTCCGAGCCCCAGGAGCTGACATCATCACCCCTTAAATACAGGGAGCATATGGACCGGCGGAGAAAACCTGCCGACAGTCACTTTTCACAAAGCCTGGATGAAGCTTTTGTGCCGCGGAAAAAAACTAAGAGAAACGTCTTTTGGCATCTTTTCAACTTCCTGAAGGCTGTGTTTTGTGCAGGCTGTAGTTCAAATAAGTAGATGTTTTGGAAAGTGTAATGCACTTTTTCTTGGTCGGGAGACAATGATACGTTGGGAAATACACACCAGATCGAAAGGTTTTGCGAAATTGCCCGTCTGGATGGAAGGTTGACGTTTGAAGGGCGAAGACAGGTCGTTTGTCTAAAGGAAATTGTTGGATTCTGTTTTTTTATTTCACTTAAAGCAGCTCTCTGCGATTTTTAGTTGAGCGATGCCAGTGGACTGAAGTGGGAATGTTTAGCCCGACGGCAGACGACATATCCCATGAGCACTTGCTAAACGTCGTAAAAGTTCCAATGTCCAGGTTTGCAGCAGTTGGACGAATTTTCTGTTTCCAGGCGTCCATTGATGAATGAAGGATGATACCGATGAGGTAATGAATCAGATGGTTGATAATGAAATATGATATGCGTTATGACGGCTTTGTAAATAACATATCTTTAACTTTGTTTTTGTACCGTAATTCGCCCCCGAGCCCCCCCCCCCACCACAACCAGCGCGATATACAGCATGTTCACACCATCCCCAAGAACTTTTTAAAGTGAAAATAAAAATCACACTTAACACCTCAAGTCACGGTATATGAGTCATTCAACTAGTTTTAAGTTGACGTGTCATCACAAGTTATTTTGGTACAAATATATTAAGTAACCCAAAACTAACAAGAGCTGCTTTACTCTTGCTTCGACCTTTGAATGGCAATTGAATGCTTAATAAAAAGTTCAAGCCGCAGTACTAGTCCAGACACAAATGCTAAATGTTGCTCCCTAGAACTGGTCCAATTAAAAAAAAAAAAATAGATCGGCTGTGTTTTCTCTAAACAATAAAGCAGTAACTACTGTATGTATGATGGGACTTATAGACGAAAAAAAAGAAAAAAGAAATATCTCCAAAAAGCTGTTTTTTTCAGTTCAATTTCATAACTAGTGATGGGTTCATGAGGCCTCATGATACAGCATCAACTCTATCATGGTACAGTATCAAATGTTTTAGAACAATCAGCTGCATCATGATACAGTTGATCCTGTACCATGATACAGTTGGTCCTGTGCCATGATACAGTTGATACTGTACCATGATACAGTTGATGCTGTACCATGAGGCGTCATCAACTGTATCATGATACAGCATCAACTGTATCAGAATAATCAGCTGTATCATGATACATTTGATGCTGTATCATGATAAAGTAGATACTGATACAGTTGATGACGCTTCATGATACGGTTGATGACGCCTCATGATACAGCATCAACTTCATCATGGTACAGTATCAACTGTATTAAAATATTCAACTGTATTATGATACAGTTGATGCTGTACATGATACAGTTGATGCTGGACATGATACAACATCAACTGTATCATGTGACTTCTTGATGCAAGAAGAAAGTGAATATTATCAAGAAATGCAAAAATAATATATCAGCAAGTATTACTGTATTTCCTTTATATCCAAACAAATGATCCTCTATTCAAACCAGACATTAAAATCAACCGAAACACATTCTTCTTATTGCCATTATCAGTAGAAGGTTCCACCTATTAGGAATGTTCTTCGGTACAGAGGTGCAAAATTAAACTTCAAACTTAATAATAATAAAATAAAATAACATCTTAAACATACATAATAAAAAAAAAAAAGTTTTACTATCAAAAGAGTCTGATTGCCGAGGGGAAAGAAACTGTTGTTGAGGGAGGTTCGGGTCCTGATTGACCACACAATGATGTGCTGTCATTAAACAAGCCATTAATCTGGAAAACACAAGTCAAATACTGGTGTCGAACTGAATCACTCAAAGGGCCACAATGTCCGTGAGCGGCAAAGTCATTTTAATGGGAAAGAAAAGAACAAACGACAGATTCCAAAGTTACGTTATAAAAAAGAAACAGCAGAAATGTAAGCGTTGAGCTCTCATACCCAGAGTTTCTCAGTTATTTCAAGGTCATCCTGTGCAAAGCTTGTCCATTATAACACAAGTAGAACTCATTTATAGGTTACAGGTTACATTAGTCACCATGGCAACACGCGTATTTGACAATAAAAGGATGTAAACTTGAACAGGTGATACAAAGGGAAGATTTCCGCTGTGTTTTTTATACGACACATAATCAGAGGTGTGGTTTCATTGTGTAATCCCTTTAATGTCCTCTGTACTTCGTAATCAAATGTACATAGATGCCGTTTTATTCACGTGACCACATTTTTTTCCGACAGCCAACAGTTTTATTTGGTGTTTATTATTGTATTAACTCTTAATTAAACTTCCTTAAGTTTATTTGTTTCAAATTTGTTTAAGTTTTTGGGAAAATCTCTTGCCCCTCAAAATAAATGGACATCATATTTATAGGAAATATCAGTTTCTTTTACAAAAAAGTTTTAAAATGTGTTTTTATTATAGTAAGATTTATTTTATGTTGCTCTTTATTTCTTTACTATTAATAATATATTAATAATAATCTTATCTTCAACATTTAAGTAGTATAATAGTAGTTTATATTGATATCATTGTGTTTGGATGGGGTTCTTTGTAAGAAAATGGGTTTGCAATGAAATATTTAGTCCTCATATTGAAGGATAACAAAACCCAAAAGCATCATTTTGGCTTTTGACTTTAATGCGGCCACGTCTGAATTAGTAATTGTATTACACAAATGAAACTTTATTGAATCTCATTCAAGTGCGATTCTACCTACAGGGCTGGTGGACGCGGGCGACTGTGGGGTGGTAATGGCGTGTGTAAATGTTTTATCAGAGCGCTGACGGCTGATCGAGTTAGCCGTGGCTCCGCGTACGTACAGCAACAGTAATTGGACAACAATATGTTTAAGTAGTGGGCTTCATTAGATAAAAAAAAGTAATAATGTGCACAGTGCGGTAGAAACTGATGAGACTTGTAATTGCGTCTGACTGCAATCCTCGTCTCGCTGTGACACTTCTGTAGCTCTAAGGATATTTTAAGGTTCCCGCGTCGGGTTGATATTGTATCACTTATATGTTTGCCACGGGCGACTCGAGGATCCGTAATAGGAAAATATGGGTTTTCAAGATATTCTTGGCGGCACAAAAGCGCCGTCACATTTAGCCCAGATTGACGTGTGGGGATTTCGGTCTGACAATGGCACAGATTTGATCAAGTCAACACGTTGAATAAGATTTGTACACTTTCATCACCTCTTTATGACACAAATACAAATCTGCCGGAAGATTAATGAGCACTATCTTGTCCTGTAAGGGATTTCTGGTCCTGAGCTTTGACTTTGAGTCTTTTTTATTAGTTTAGAAAAATCATACATTTGCTTCATCTCACTATATCAGCCCTGTGTGGTCCTCTTTTAACTATTCCGAATGCCAGGACTTGAAGTAGCATCTTCCTCCATCTATATCAGAAGGAAGAATTATTTGGGGGGATTTTTATATTTACTTTTAATTCATTTTGTTTCTATGTCATGTTATGTTATATATAATGTATTGTATTTTATCTTAATCATTGAAGCAGTGTCCACTAGATGGAGGTCTCTGCACTATTTTCCTGTGTTTTAAACAACTGTTCTTATGAAACATCACATAATTTTTAAAGTGATGGCGCCACCTACTGACCTCTAAACAACATGGCACTGTTTCATGAAGCTTCATCAGCACATCACTACCTACACTCTGTTGAAGGTCGTTGGGTCCATTAGTCTAGAGCCGATGCAACAAATAAACACGGAATGTATCAAAAATGTTCACAATTGTTGAAAAAAAAGTTCTTGAGTATCCATATCACAGTCAAAAGAAAACTCAAATCACACCACAAGTCATGTGTGGAACAAAAACTAAGAGACACAGGCGCTGAATAAAAAGAGGACAAAAACTCTACAAATGAGGAAAATGTAATCCATGAAGAGAGAATCTAAACCGTACAAACCGAGGGTGACGACTATAATCTAGCGCCTGTTGCTGCAGGGGTGGAGGCTTTAAGGTTTGCTGCCGAGGCGTTGATTGTTTGACGAGCTGCAGCTCAGGCGCTGTGGAACTCAGGAAAAATGGACGTACAAAACAATGTAAAATAAAATCATGAGACCAGACATGGACATGACACTAACAAGTCCAATAATGACTTGTTGAACTGGTTTTATGAAAATTACAAAAAAATAATTTAGTAATATCAATAATTCATTGAAAATCTTTAATTTGACCTGTTTAAACAGAAATACTTTATGATGAACAAAATGTGTCAAAATTGAAGAATGACAGAATAGATTAATTATCTTAGATGATCAGAAACAAAGCTAAAATCAAAATAAATGTGTGGGACTGGTGTTCACAAAAAAAAAAGGTACAAAACCCACACTTGAGTTACATAGACTCAAAGAAAGATACTTGCCTATTAATTTATTTATACATTTTATTAATTTTTAGAATCAAACAACAACAACACACACAAAGAAACAGTTAAGACAGACAACGAACCAACGTGAATAGAAGTAAGAATAACAAAAATACACAAAATCCTACAAAAAGATATTTAACAAAGTCAGAGATGGTTAAAAATAGTCATCAAATCTTTTTTCTTATAAATGTAAACACTTGTCCATTTCCCCCCATTTCTAATAGCATTTTTCTTCCTCCCTTTTTATTTTGTGAGTAATTCATGGCATTTTGTAGATTCCAGAATATGTTACTTTTGTATGACTTTATGAACTAAGAAATTAAAAAAGACTTCAAAGTATAGTCAAAATATACTATAGTTCCTAAAGTCGATTGAAATACTAAAGTTGCCATGTAAAAAAAAAAGTCTTTAAAGTATAATTCCAAAATTTAAATAAATAAACAATAAGATAGATTTGAAGAACAAGTCACTGTTAAAGAGATTGATAAACAGTTGAAGACTTGGTTATCACAGATTAAGAGTAATGTCAGGAATAATTCTTGACTGCATCACAATTTAAAACCTGCTATGGCGACGGCCGCCCTGATGCATCCGCCTGGTGACACTTTTATTGCACTTTGTCATCGTGCCCCGGTGTTTTAAAGAAGCGTCCTTCACACTTTTCTGCACAGATTAATTTCTTTGTGGAGATAAATCATCAGCAGCCATGGAAACGGCACAGCACCGCCAAAGAGCTTTGGAAATGTTTTTTAGGAATTCGCAGACCTGTCAATGTTATGTCGTGAACCTCAGAGGACCGAGCCGCTCCTCGCTTTAATGTGCCATTAGTTTGACACATGCGCTCACCTATAAGTTGAAGCTGAGCCAATTAGTGTTTGAATAGATGTTTCATATTAAAGTTTCATTGGGTTTCTTTTGCTGAGCTTTAAGTGGTCTTTGGAGACGCTCAAGGATGTGTGAAGAGAAACAGGAAGGAATACGTCTGAATGTTGCTGGGAGAAAAGTTTGAGATGCACAATTACAAGCGGATCCTTGGAGATGTTTGGAGCAACAACCAATCTGAGAAGTTCTGCTACCTGTTCCACAGCAGGACTCCCCCAACCTTTTTTGAACCGTGTACCGGTTCAATCTCAGGGTTCACAGACCGACGTTCAGATACAAATAAGTCAAAATACAATAGCAAGACCTGCAAAATAACTAGAATTAAATGCAACATCTCACTATAACGCTGAATCAGCAAAGAGCTCTGGACGGGTTAAAACAAGATGTTTCTGTGTTTGCATTGATGTATGTTTGATTGTATGCTGACGATGGTGTTCTGTGTTTGTGTGTCTCCCAGCGGTTAGTGACTTTGTGCCAATGTGTGAGTTTGTGTTTTCATGTTTTTTATATGGAATGAAGAATTGAGTTTCATGCTAATGTTATGCTAAACAGAAAATCTGGTCTTTTCAAAAAAATAAAAAATAAATGAAACACCTTTCAGGCAGTAATCATCAAAAGAACAGATTTTGCCTAGTAACAAATCTCTCAAGGTACCGGTCCCCAGGCCATGGGTTGGGGAGCATTGTTCTAGAGTTAAGAATTTAGGGGCAATTGTTTTTTATCAGAGCAGATGGTTCACTGGATTTTCTGATCAAGCCAGCATGTTTCATAAAGTACTATTTTCCACCGGCTCGTCTTAGCCATACTCTAGTCACCTCGACTGTACTGTAGTATTGTTTCTGTTCCGTTTCCACCAGCATATTACGTCGAAAGAGATTCAACTTTAGAACCTGGCTGGCACTAAAAATGTGCCACAATGTGTTGATATGAAAAGTGGTACCAAGGTCTGGTGAGAGGTCCAAAGGGGGACGGTGGAAACAAAATACTAAAGAGTTCCGATGATCAACTAAAAGTACTGTGTTATCGTCGGCCCTGAAACACACAAATACTATGTTTCATCAATTAAAACTCATTAATTTTATTTGGAATTGGACCTTTTTTTTTTACTCACCCTCATGTCCACTTAGTCATATATTCCTTTTTTTGATTAGAAAAATGTATGTTCATTTTACAGTAGTGACTGATGCTCAGTTATATTCGTACAAAAATACACACTCAAAACATTCAAATACCTCCATACTGCTCGTCTGTAACATCCCTCTTTTATTGAAGCCTCGACAATAGAGAGTTGTTTCGAAAAAAACTTAAATAAATCTCTTTTTTAAGTTTGTTTTTAGCAGAAGCTCCATCTACAAATGTATCCTCATTAAAAAAACATTGCAAGTGTCAGTGCCCAAGATTTACGCTGATGGCCTGGGATCTTACGCTACAAATAAGATAAAAAATATAGACTTATTTGAGTTATTTCGGAACAGTTCTTCTTGTCAGATTACTTTGAAAATAATACCATTTTTTTGGTGAGCTATCACTCTCTTGTTTCAATACTTTCGTTTAAGATCTTCACAGATACAATGTTTATTCTGCTTAGACCTATAGTTGGTGTACCACAGTGATTGTATTTGATTTTGATATTCGTGTTCAAGTGCTTATTTACTCTTTCACCTGCATACACACTCATGCACAGGTTTACAAGAACCCAGTTAAACGTATTTAATTTGAAAACCTTAAGTGGAACTTACACTTTAGTAGATTTTTAGAAGCTTTTGTTTGTATAAAAAAGGTTATTGTACTTTCTACAATCTTTCTATATATAATTGACTTATAGTCACCTGGTTTATGGACATTAATCTCAGCTGTGTTTTGTTCCCAGCATGCATTTGTCCAGCATGAACAACCAGAATCGGTTGTATTGGACCTGAAAAATAGACAAGGGTTTTTTTCCAGCCAGTGGAAAGTCACCATTAGGGCTGCTTGTATTCTCCGTGGAAAGCTAAACCCGGTCAGCAAGTTATTGACTCCTCTCTGCTCTGTACTTGAGACTCACAGGGTAATAAAGATGCGTATTAGTTCACTTATCTGGACCTTACGTAGGCATGATTTTCAAAAGAGTTTACAGCAAACAAAGATAAACAAAGAAACATGTAGATAATGAAAAAGGGCTCACCTTAATGTTGAGACGATGGGAGCTTTTTATTTAGGGTAGCATCTTGACATGGAACAGATACGTTTTGATTGTGTCAGTTTTATCTTGACCTTTAAAGTATATACTTTATTGAATATTGTTTCGATTGTTTAAGCGCTTTGTGACCCTGGTCTGGAAAAGCGCTATATAAATAGAAATTACTTACTTACTTTATTCATCCCTCTGGAGATCAAAGTGCAAAAAAAAGCAAAGTGCAAGGAGATAACAAAGTGCAAATATAAAGAGCATAGATCAAATGAGAGGATTTTCTTAGTTTTTCAGACAGTTATAAACAATACAATATAGATTTTAGAAATGTTTTTTTTTTGTCTTTCTGACGCCTGCTCCATTAGACTAAAAATATCATCCATTAAGTGGTTGAAAAGATAAAAGTGAATTACTGCCACGTTTGAAGATGATTGTTTCTTCTCTGAAAAACTGACTGAACACATTTGATTCAGTTGTTGATCATGAAAAGGTGTGAAAGTGAAAATTCTCTCATTAACACCCTTACTTGGATCATATGGAAAGAGATATGAAAGAGCGACATAAATATACTTAACCCGACATATTCATGAAGATCTGCCTTCTTTAACCCTTCTTTTGAACTACCTCATTATATGGGTCTCAGATTCTTATTCGGCTGAAATGTGTTGAGCTAATAACTAAACAAACAAGCTCATACCATACCATTATTATATTGTGATTAAGTAAGTAAGTAAGTAAGTAAGTAATTTTTATTCGTATAGCGCTTTTCCAGACCAGGGTCACAAAGCGCTTAAACAATCAAAACAATATTCTATAAAGTATATATTTTAAAGGTCAAGATAAAACTGATAACATAACAGGAGTTCCAGAAAATCAAGGAAAAGCCTGAACAAATAGAAACGTCTTAAGATGTTTCTTGAAGGAATCAGTAGATCCATCAAGCGCAAAGAGAGAGGAAGATCGTTCCAAAGCTTAGGAGCAACAGCCAATTCATTATTTGCCAGAGTTCTACTCAAGTGTTGAAAAAGTTTGTATTTCTCAACCTTCATCGATGTAGGTTTGATTGTACCCCGACGATGGTGTTTTGTATGTGTGTGTCTCCTAAAACTTTTTCCCAATGTGCGAGTTTGTGTTGCAGCGTTATTTATACGGATGTGTTCCACTGTTCTTTTACTAGTCAACTATTTCAGAGAAAATTTGGTCTTCTTACAAAATGGCAGTAATGATCAAAAGAACATTTATTTTTTTTACTTTCTGTGTGGCCCCCTAGCACATTTTTCACCGATTGATAGCATAGCATCATAATGTAAATAATTCATTATTTAACGTGGTTCTATTCAAGCCCTCTCAACAGTAGAAAAAGTGTGAGACTGAGACAAACTCAAGCTGCCTGGAATGTGCGATTGGCTCAAAAAGTAGATGAACTATGTTTATCTCTCTAAGTTCATTGTTTCCTCTCCATCTTTCAGCAGGTGTTTCTACACCATCCATCCATGTTTTTGCTTCTTCTAGAGAATCCAGAGCAAAGAGGCCCAGACTTCCGTCTTGAAAAAGCGCCCAAACCTTTGGATTAAAAAAAACATGCTGGTGTTTGCAGGTTATTCAAATGGAGAAAGACAAAGAAGCACAAGAGGAAAAATACTTTTTGGCTGGATATCTCTGCTGACTCATTTTCTTACCTCAACTCTTTTAAGCCATTATTCATGAGCCTGCTCTCCTCCCACAGTCCACTGCACCAGGTGTCTTCTTTTGATCACGGAGGAGAACAAGTAGCATGACGTACTTCAACTCCATATCAACTAATACATGTAATGAGCCTCGAATTAAAAGCTGCGGCGCAGACCGAAGTCCCGCTGGGTCCCTCAAGTGAAAGAATCAACTCGAACAATCTCATCCCCACGACTGCAATTACACACCAGTCAAACCTGCCCAAGTGCCAAAGTCTCCACGGAGATTGAAAAGACACAAATCCGGAATTAAAACCTCTTGTGTGCTCAATTCTGGCCCGCAGTCCTCAGCCAAGCAGCAGTGTGAAGATGCTCAGTCAGGTGCTGTGTTGCAGGAAATTGTGGATGCCAAGTCTCTGCCTCCTCATCTGTGAACACTCCACACACTGAAGCTAATCGCACAATACAGGAATTGTCATTAAGCTGCATTTTAAGCTGTCGGAGGACGCAGGAGGCATGAAATGATGCTTTGATTCACGTCGCCGCTGTGGAAAGATGTTCACGGTGCAGCTCCTTTATTTCTACCAACCTTTTCGCCATCGCTGTTGAGTTCTGATCTCTTTTGTGTACCGTCTTTTTGTTTACACGACGACCTCTGTTACTCTGTCATGAAGGTCACAGCTCCACTTTAGGGGTTATACTTGTATTTTCAACAGGACAATTATCTATCCCAACCAGTTGCTTTCTACTATCAGCTAAGCTAAATCTTCACTAGTTAGGGGTTGATAAAGCTTAATGAATCAGCCGATAAACTATAGTTAACACTACAGACTTTGGGTGTGAATTAGCAAGGATCTGGCGATAGTTATTAGGGAAACAGGGGTAACGATATGATATATTGCGATTCTGTAAACACATGGATGTATTTGTAGTATTTTCAAGTACTTGACAAGAACGCATGACTCTTGACAGAGTCGTAACTGCTTTAATTTGTTTTTGAAAGTAAAATATGTCCAAAAATCAGATTTAGAAATCCACTGTATCCTCTCGTCCTCAGTCATCGCCGGGATCTCTCAATTTTAATTTAGCTGCGAAGGACGTATTGACTGCTGCTATTCAGTAGCCTGTAGTTAATTGCAACACAAAAATGCAGTTAATATTTTCATATTAATTGTACATTTAGAAATATATATTTTATTTTGCAAACACAATATTGAATTACAAACCATAAAAGAACAATGGTATAATGGTATATTTTTGAATCGATACAGTGCTTTCAAATATTGATACAGTATCATGGAAAGAAATATCGCGATAAATCACCACAAGATACAGTTCCTCCAGATGGCAATATCAAGTGATGGTTTATATAATATGATTGAGGGGACAACATTATCAACTCTATCATGATACATGACAATTGTCTTTGATCAAACACTAAGTATAATGATTCTTCCTTCTAATGTAGCAACACAACTGAATTCCATTACTTCAAGTGGAAAGTCTTTTCTTGCTCGTAAGATAGAATACAGGTCATCTCTGAAATGAAGTGTGAGTTCACAGTTCACTGCAGATTTCTTATGAATAATTAATATTAAATCATCTCTTTCTTTCTCTTTCACTCTACATTTACTGTGTCAATATTTGCATTCTATGTGAAATAAATGGCCAAGGATATTACCATATAAATAGACCAGATGAGCAAAAAATAAAAATCTGATCAATTCTGGATTTTACTTTTGAAATTGGATGAAGCAGAAAATTAAAATGGGTTATTTATATATAAATTACAAACAAATAAACCATTGAATAATTTAGGAAAAGCTTTAAGTGAATTTAGTTTATTAATAAAAGTGAAATTTCACCAAAAATCCCTAATTAATTTTCTACTCACCCCCATGTTCAAGGGTTGGGCATCCGGGCACTGGTCTATCTATCTATCTATATCAAGAACGGACTATCTTTTCTTGGTCCAAAAAGACAAAATTAAAAACAACCAAATACCTCTGCACTGCTCATCCCCGTAATGTCCCTCTTGTTTTGAAGTATCGACAAGAAATTGTTCCAAAAAAATGACATCACTCTATATTTTAAGCGTGTTAGTAGCAGAAACTTGCAGTGTTTCAGTTAAAAAAACCCTCAGTAATAATATATCATATGGAGTTTACGTTACTAATTTTAGCAGAGAATCAGATGGAGTGCACGAATGCTCTTACCCAGATTCAACACTAATAGACTAAGGGACTCATTCTTTCCTTGTGCTATTTATGAATCCATCGTCGGTGTTGGTGTGTCTTGGAAAACAATTTCCCAACCTTGACTGAAAAGAGCGCCTTGACGTGTCACAGGCTATTGTTACTTCAGAGAAAAACAACTCTTCTTTCCAAATAAAACACATTTAAGAGAGTAATAATTAATAGAACATAGACATAAATGATTCTTTCTTCCTGTGCGCCTCGGTAACAAATGCCTCATGGACTGGTACTAGTCCCCCGGGGGTTAAGGGACCACTACCTTAGTCGACGTGAGGGTGAGTAGAAAATTAACTTTCCCTTCAACATTTGGGCGTTAACACTTACTCTCGTCTGTGTATTTGATTGACAGCGACATAACAAATAGTGTAGAATCCATGACTGAATTCCTGTGCAAACCCTTGGAGCTAAAAGCTGAAAATAACGTTCTCCTGAGGGTCGTAGACGCATCCCAGAGCAATATCCATGTTTATGCCCTCATTAATACGGAGACACAAGAGTTTCAAGAGGGTGCTTATCAAAAGGCAAATTATCAAGCATGACATAAACACACGTAATTAGACCATCAATCAAGTAAATTAGTTATGGATTATCTCTCTGTAATTGACCCTTTTTTTTGTATTGCCGGTTCAAAGTTAAAAAATGGTGGGAGGATGTTAAAAGTGATTCACGCTTCCGTGTCCTGCCTCTCGTTTATACCGTTTTTTGCGTCGGCTCGCCTCGGCTATGATTTTGTTGTTGGCGGTGACGGATCCCCTTGAAATTGGTCTGAAGGAAAGAGAATGGACAAACAGTCTTTTCTGTTTGATCATGAAATGGGGCAGGAGCGGGTTTAAAGTGATGAATCATGAGCTAATGCTCAAAGGCGAAACGCTGCGTGCCAACGTGATCGTTTCGCTCTCCCGGAATGTAAATACTTCCTGGCCGCACTTCTAAATGAACTTGATGTACTGTATCAGAGGACGCCACAACAGAAGTGGCGCCGGTGTGAGGAGGTGATTTCCATGGAGACACAGTCGCTCCACCTGACTGAGCTTCTACTCTCTCCACAAAACTTAGTTTGGCTTAAAACAAGCCGGCGGTCGTGATCGTGATGCCTCCAGATGTTCACTGCAGCAAACTTTCATCTGATTCTTTATTCAGACCCGTGAGCTCATCTATAGAATATAAATATGACCCGACCACAAGGACACAGACACAGCTGCTGTGAATCAAGTGAGAATTTATATACATATACTATATATATATTATTTTACTAGAGCTGGAGGAAAAAAGTGAAAACTGTAACCGAACAAACTGACCATTAAGTAAAACAAATAAAGAGCATCCAAACTTTTCTAGTTTTTATTCCATACATGTGCGCTATTGCGTGTTTGGAAACAAAATAAAACATTGTGTTTTATTGACAGTAGTTTTATTTCATAGTATATGATTCAAACAGGTCAACTTTACACATAATGTCTCAAGGCCATTTCCAGAATGCTTTGCAATACTGTACGTTTATATTATGGGTCACAGACCCAATAAACTGCTTTTAAAAGTTTTGAAAACTGCTTTTAAAAGTACTTAAAACTGCTGAAAACTGTGAAAACGCAACTCTCCTGACTCACTCACATGTTTCAAATGTTGAAGTCTTCCTCTCCAAGATACAGTAAGTCTCTCATCATGACCATGTTTTGAACTTCATTACTTTATAAAGATTTCCTTCGTCTGAAATCTCGGCGAACGAGAGGTTACGAATTGGATTCCTTTAGGACGTAGTATTTGGCTCCACTTCTCCTGCAACCAAAGAACCCTTTGAACCTTCTCTGTTTGTACAATGAGTCCCTTAGAGGTGGAGACTTCCTCAATTGATGACGCTGCTTGACAAACCTTGATGCTTGACCAATCACAGCAGAGTGGGCGTGGTTATGGTTAACAAGATTTTAGCTCGATTCAAAGAGATTTTTGTACAAACAGACACATACTGATGATACAATAGAGTCCAACATCTATTTAAGACACACTTAGATCAAAACATTAGATGCCATTTAAGATAGTTAAAATATTGCTATGGTAGATTAATGTCACAATATATGTATTGTATATCTGTTTAAAACATCCTCCCACAGAGTTAACTACTAAAGTCACTTTCAGGTCAGAATTATAAATAGTCAAGGTCTTTTATTTTTAGCTCCGTCTCTCTCTCTCAGCACTGTACTGACTGAAAAAAAATAATGTCTAGATGCATGTATGGAATATTTGAATCCTACATAAGTACTAGTTCTTAAACTTCTCTTGTTGTCTTTGCATTCACTTCTAATCCTGTCACTGCTTGAAATGCTACTACTATTGTTGCTACAACTAACACGGCTACGACTAACACAACTAATGAAGTGACTGCTTTTGCAATGTCTGCTGCATCTAATGCTACAATAGAAGTGTTGTCGAAATCAACAAGCTCTATTTATGCCTCTGTGCTCATAGCAATTATTCTACTAGCGTGCAGCTTCTGCTTAACATAAATCTGAATAAAATAAATAGTCTCACAGTAACGTCTGCCATTTTGAGGATTTCACACAGATAAATACTCAACAAACTTTATAATTCACGATTATTATTTCAAGATTTATTGCATTATGTTATTGTTTACTTCCTTACTAGCTGCATGGATAACGGATTTAAAAGTAAGTAAGTAATTAAAGGTCATTTGTAAATCAACTTTCTAGACCAGGGTCACAAAGCAATTTAACAATCAAAAAATATATACAGCTAAAATACATGCTTTTAAAGGCCATGACACATAAGACAAAAACAGGATTCCCAGAAAATCCTGCACAAATAAAAATGTCCTAAGATGTTTCTTGAAAGAGTCCGTAGATCCATCAAACACAGAGGGAGAGGAAGATCGTTCCAAAGCTTAGGAGCAACAGCCTGGAAGGATTTCTCTCCTCTGGTCCGGAAGCGTGTTCAGGAACCATCAGTAGATTCTGATCCACAGACCTCAGAGCCCGAGCTGGGGTGTAAGGCTGGATCAGATCACCGGTGTAAGGAGGAGCCTGACCATGAATAGATCTGAAAGTAAGAATTAATCCTGAAAGAAACTGGCAGCCAGTGAAGAGTTTTAATGATTTGGGAAATGTGAGTTCTTCTACTAGAGCATGTCAGAATTCTCGCTGCAGAGTTTTTCTTTTTTAGACACCAAAATAAACTGTTAACGAAAATAAACGGTTAAAAATAAACTGTTGCATGGGAGCGTTACAAGCGCGGTGAGCGCAATGAAATGTGTGAAGTGTTACCGTCGTTTAGTACAGTCTTGAACCATCAGTATGGTTTAAATCGATTTCCTAAAATAGCAAAAATACACTGAATCAATGTTAAACCATTTTCAACCAACATCGACAACGTTGTATTTTCAATCATATCAAACAGTGATCAACTGTATATACATTGATTATGTTAGGTCCCAGCTAAATTAATAAATACATTTGTGGTCTGGAAAATACTGAGTGTTGAATTACAAAGACATCTTCAGCTGATAAAGCAAATCATTTAACTTATCTCAAATTTGTCATCAAATGAACACAAAAGTATGAAGGAAAAAAAAACAAACATGTTTTTTTCATGTCATGTCTGGGTAGTTATGAGTTCATTCAATGACAGATTTTTAATGTTGAAATGGTTACAGTAACAGTAAGACAACCAACACGTACCAATCTGACAAATGATCAACATTAAATCAGTGTAATTTGCTGTCTGGGTTGTTTTTAAAGCACTACTGAAAGACATTTAAAATTGTAAAAGTCTTTTAAATTTGGCTAGTTAAGTTGATCTATACATTTATCCATTTAAATCATCGCAACTATGACACTTTATTTTCCCTGGAAAAAGTCAGTGGTGTCAAACTCAATCACCAAAGAGGCAAAAACACAGTCCAAGTGTCAGGCTGAAGATCTTTTCAGTCTATTGAAGAGTCCATCACTGGGATTCTGGAAACCTTCACCACTGACTTCATAACACAAGAGACAGTCTCTGGTTTTCTCCTTGAAGCTGAAACCTTTTCCATCTTTAAATTCAGTTTTCTGTAGGATTATTTATTAATATTTATGAGCTGTACTTGCTGCAGTGCAATCTTTGTGAGCTATGATATTAAAGAACGTGTTAGAAAATATCGATACAGATACTGTGTAGAGATACTCTGATTGATATTGACAGAATACCTGAGATACTGTATTGATATCCGACAGCACTGTACTTTTTCCTAATAATTTTGGACCATAGTTAAGGACACAAGGACAACTCAAATGTTCCACTCAATCACTTTTATTTTTCTTTTGGCTTCTCAGTAATTAGGTTGTAAACATTTAAAAACAGATCAACAAAAAACATTTTAAATATCCATTTGAATTAAACATTTTTTAAGAATTTTAACTAAATTTAAACATTCAAACATTTTAATTTCATTTAAACATTTTAATCAAATATTTTAAATGAATTAATAAGCACTAAATCTAATTTCATGAATTTTCCAAAACCCTTTTTAGTAAAGCTCTGATATTTAATTGTGTACTATTCTTTTGAATCTTTTACCTTTAATTGTCCAAACTCAAATAAAATGTTATTTTAGCAAAATCCATTAATCACAAAAGCAATATAGCAAATGCTGCAATGTGTTCCTTAACTAATATTTACCGCAATTAAACATACATTTGAACATCTCAGAAGCATTTCAAACACAATCAAGTAAATACAACATTTCACCGACCATTTGCGTCTTTGGACAGAACCCATTGTGAACTTGGAGCGTCTTCTCTCTCTGACTGAGAACCTCCATGACTTCACAGGTGCTCCACATTAGTGCCAATGACTGAAGCAGCTGGTTTGCTGCTGCTGGTGCACTCTGGGAAGTGTGGTTCTTTGACAAATTCTGAGATACAGCTGAACTGTTATTTTACGGTTTAGAGTTGAGGTAGGTGTGTTTAAAATAAAAATAGTTTTTTTTTTTTTTTTTTACAATTAACCTGCAAATATTAACAGCATTCATTCATTTTTGTGTTGCAATTCAACTTCTGGCCGCTAGATGGCAGAATCCATTACGCCCTTCGCAGCTATAGAAATCAATGAAATCCCTAGAGTTCCGGGAGATGACTGAGCCTCCAGCAGCTTTTAAAGATGATGTTTGGACATATTTTAGTTTTAAAACAAAGGATCTGGTCTGTAACTCTTGCAACACCAGTGTCAAGTACTGTACTGTACAATAGTAGTACTAATATATTCTTGTTCCTACAGTATTGTTATGTATCGCAATATATTGTATCATTGTCCCTGTATCTTCATACGTATTTAACATCACATTCTTTTCAACACACAGTCCTAGTTAGCTAGTGGTTGATACACGAAGAATTAGGACAGCGTTTTTGTTTCTTCATACATAAGGTCTAATGCTGGCCACATCAACTGACCTGACGTTTAGATGAGGTCCCCTGGTCTTGAGTTTGACGCAATTGTTTGTGAAATAAATATGCAGTCCATCCATTGGTAATGACTGTCGACACACGGACACAGCTCGTTACAGCTGTTGTTGCTACGACTGTTTATCTAAAAAGAAAAACCCAAGGTAGTTAAATCGTTAATAGAAAGTTTTCTCATGACATTTAAAAGTTGTCTGTCAGTGCCTGAGTAATATGCCTACATCCACAGATATGTGGGCAGACATCGGGAGCCTCCGCATTAACTATGCACCAGTTCTGAAACTGTTGACTTTGTGTTTCTAGAAAGAAGTTGGACATTTTCCGGCGCTCTTCAAAAACAGTTTTCTCTGGGAGACGGCAACTCCCGCCCATCAGGGAGAACCATCTCGGGGCGCTGCTATATTCATTTATCCCCTCGGCCTAGCTGCCGGCATCGACTGTGACATCATTGGACGCTTGTCAAAGATTTCCCCAAAGTCTGACAATTAAATATTTAGCTTGTGTAAGGAGTTTAACTTCACGTTCCTTTAAGTCCACAAGGCATAATATGTTTTCTAAAGAGAGCTGCTTTGTTGAGGCGACAATTTGCATAATGGTAGATTTATATTTTGTGCAAGTGTTTGGATTCCTGCTGTCCTTTGTGTAGAAGACGACAAATGAAACTAATCGCAACAGCAGGATCCTATAGCTGCTGTTGCTGGCAACACAAAAGCCGCTCAGTGGTGGCTCTCTAATGAAGTACAGTTACATTGACCTCAAGTAACTCTTGGATTCAACTCCATGAATTTCTTTGATTTCCCTTATAATCATGTGAATGGGGTGAACAAAGAAACTAGATTTTGACTTTATTTATTCGTTTTTTAAAATGACCTTAAAAGCACACTTTCACTTCACAAGTCACCAACTATATTTCATTGAAGTCTTTATAATGTGAGACTGCCATTTACTTTAGACACCTTTGGTACATAAGTATACTTTAAAATAACTGCTGTATGTTTGATTTAACATATGCTATATATTGACATGTTATTATTTTATTAATTGTAGTAACAAAAAATGTCAGCTACTTCTTCTCCTTTATAAACAATGAACAACACATTCTCTCTTTAACCATTTTGTTATCTCAGGGTCAAGGTGACCCGGTGGCCTGAAAACAAATGTGTTTGTGGTATCCCTTGTGTTGACTGAGCCAAGATGAACAACCTCCCTGGCTTCCATAAATACATATGCAGTGGTGGCGGATGTTCATCTTGACCCAGAGACAACACAAGGGATATCACAAACACATTGTGACCACCACTGCATGTGTATTTTTGGAGGCCAGGGAGGTCGTTCACCTTGACCCTTAGATAACACAAGGGTTAAAAAAGCAATATGTTGGAGTGATATCGTTTTTTTTTTCTTGCATCCCCTAGGATATTATAAATAGTTTAATGCCTAGCTTCTCTGTTTCGTTGTTGCCAAGTTATTCTTCTTTTTTTTTTTTTATAAATAACACTTTCAGTTTATGGTTTTATCTTCCTGGTTTATTCAAAAAGTCTTTCAGTACTCCATGTGAAAACTTGGCCTCTGACCCACTGCAATATAGCAGTTTGCTGGTCATGTGACCCTGGTTATCATTCATTCATTCATTGACAACCGCTTCATCCCGGGGTTGCGGTCGCGGGGAGGCTGGAGCCTATCCCAGAATCATAGGGCAGGAGGCAGGGGACACCCTGGACAGGACGCCAGTCTGTCCCAGGGCAACCATGGTTATCATTACCTAAAATATATAAACAAATTATAATAATGTAAAAATGTTACATAGTGATGTTTAACACTTGATTTATGTGTTATTTCAGGGTCAAAGTGACCCAAAGGCCCCAAAACAAATATGTTTTTGGTATCACTTGTGTTGCTTCTGGATCAAAGTGAACAACCTCCACCACTGCATATGTATTTTGGTGAAGCCAGACAACACAAGGGATACCACAAACAAATTTTGTTGTGAAGCCTTCGGGTCACTTTGACCCCGAGATAACACGAGGGTTAAGAAGTTGATTTCAATTGAGCCAAACTTGACCTACTTGACCTCTGCGACTGATGCGTATATTTAACAGAAGTGAGCTTCAACTTTCTTCATTAGGGTTCGACACACTTAACTCACACCCGTAAAACAGATGCAGGTTATTTCAGGTAATGTTAAATTTTGACGGCAGCCGAGGGCAAAGACAAACGACTTCTCTAAAGCACGTCGAAAACATCCATTCCGACTGATATAAAAATCCAGGACGACGGGAGAGAAACTCAAGGAACAATTTAGAAAAACCAGGCCAGTTATTATTCCTCACTTTTGGTTGGAAAGTGTTAATTTCATGCCGTGTCCTATTTTCTCACTTTGCCACTCATGTATTGTGGCGAGAGGTAATTGTAGGCCACGGTGTCTTCAGTGCTGGATAACTACATGTCCAATGTTTCAAGGTGTGTGTGTGTGTGTGTGTGTGTGTGCCTGCAGGGAAGACCCATGCTGCGGGTATCTGTCACTCCACTACAGCGGAGAGCTTATCACAGAGGGAACATTTTCTGCACCGCCAGTTATTCCAATGAGATTCCTTCTGTGTGTCTGATTCTTACAGGATGAAATTGGCAGCGTTAATATGCAACTTTATACTGCAGAGATAAGATGGTAAAAGACCGCCCGCGCCATAATTCCACGCAGACGTACGCTGTAATTTTAAATTAAACCTCGGCTGAAAAGCATGAATGGACGCCGTCGGCGCGTGACGCCCCGGAATCTACACGGATATGAATCTGGAGTTTATTAACGGCGCCGATGTCAATTGGTTGTAAAAAAGCTTCCACCTGGCGTGAGCGGGAGAGAACGATGATGGCGGCTAATACATCATCCCTGAAGTGTAAAGCAGATAGGAGTCACTCGACTTATTGACCGGGTTTAAAGTTCTTAAGAGAATTTAATTTAACGAGCAAAGTATGTTTCAGGAATAAAATGCTTATTGTAGCGAAGCATTGTCATTATTTTCAGAGTCCTCTAGATGGCGGTCTCTGCACTACTTTCCTTTGTTTTGAACAACTTTTCCAACTAAACAACACGTCATTTTTAAACTGATGGCGCCACCTACTGACCTCTAAACAACAAGTCTTCACATGACCATCTCTAGCTAAAAGCTAAATTTACTTGTTACGTGTGTCTTAAATAGATGTTGGACTCTATTGTATCATCAGTATGTGTCTGTTTGTACAAAACTCTCTTTTCATTTAAATATTTACATTAGAAAATGTGCTTAAGCCCCGCCCACTGAAAACACTTTTTCTGGAGATTAAATCTTGTTTACAATAACCACACCCACTCTCCTGTGATTTGTCAAAAATTGAGTTTTATCACTGTCGTCTATATCATAAGTCTCCCCCTCTAAGGGCCTTGTTGTATAAACAAAGCGGGGTGTGATTACAGCTGGCTGGAAGAGGATTGCCATAATTACATCATAATGGACTCCGCTCTCGCAACCTCTCGTTCGCCAAGATTTCAGACAGAGGGAGAACCTTATGAAATAACTTAAAAACATGGTCTAGTGCCTTAAGTCCTTTAAGCTTGTGCTCGCTTGAGTCAAAACTGTCAGAAAAGATTTTCTAAATATATAATTGTATTGGTACCATGAAGCGCTAGTGCGAAACTGGCTTTTAAAACTCTTGAAACACAGTGTCAAGAATGACACACAGGGTCTAAAACCAGCGCATCCCAAAATACGTGACCTGTGTAGAGTTTGTATGTTCCCCCCCATGTTGCGTGGGTTTTACCTTGGTTTCCCCCCACAGTCATTAAAACATACAGAGGTTAATTAATAACTTGGACTAAATGTCTGTAGGTATGAGTGTGTCTGTGAATGGTTGTTTGTCTTTGTGTGTCCTGTGACAGACTGGCGTCCTGTCCAGGGTGTCCAGGGTGTCCAGGGTGGTGACGGTGACCCCCCCACACACACACCACACTAGGGAATGAGTGGTAAAAAAGGCGTGAATGAATGTCCACTATACTGCCTGCATATCCTGCATCTATACAATTTTTCGTTTTTTTATCTGTGTGAGTGTCAGGGTGCCACACTGTCATCGCAACACCTTCAGTCATCGTCCCAATAGTAAAAAGCAGGTGTGACTCACTCTCACTTTTGTCTTTCTTTAACTACCTCAATAGCTCAATAGGTATGTGTCAACAGCACTAACGTCCAAATTTAACTGACTGTTCCTGAAACAGGAAGTACTTTCTTTTGATAAGTAGCTTGGTTCTAGGAAGACTCGTGGGAAAGTGAAAATTGGTCCAGAATTTGACAAAAAGAAGTGAAATGTTGCCTCACATTTGAGCAGATTGTAAAGCGGAGTAGATCTTGGCACAGTTTGCTCCAGTTACCTCGGTGATCACGGCCTCATTTCCTTTTGTGAATAAGTGTGTTCGGGGGTGTGTGTCTCTAATGTGGTCGGACAAAACAACGATGTTGTGCGTCTGTGTGGAGAATGAAAACCTTGAGGATGAGAAATCCATCATGTCTTCAGGGACTCAGCAGACTCGATCATTCTGTAGATAAGATAAAGTGCTGCTTTGTATTAATTATATTCACTGTTCATCTGCTCACATCTTTCATCGCCAAACTCACCACGAGCTGCAGAAGCAACAGGAAGTCAATGGTACAAATACATATCTCAACATCCTTTTTTTTTTTCTTATAAAGAATAGATTCTGGGCTCGGGTTTTTCAGACGAGGTTGTTGTTGTGCAACCAGAATTAGCGCTAAGGATCTGGGAAGTCGGAAGGAACGCAGAGGTGTCGGGCTGACATTTACAGCCGGCAGCCAATTGTAACAGCAGCGAAAGTGTGAGTCTTCACATTGAAACATGATGAAATCTACTGACAACATCAGTGTTTGTTGTTCTCTGCAGGTGAGTTTAGGCAATTTAAACGCTCCTCAGAAGAAATAACAGCATCATTCTGTCTGGGTTTGTGTCAGGGCTGGAGCGTCTGCTCCGTGGCTGATGCTTTTTTTTGGGTTGATTTTTGAACAGAAGTCACGAATGCTGAGAATCAGAATTTTTAAATGTCGACTCGAGTTGGAGTCATCCTGTAGTGATACTTTGAAGGTGTATCCATGTGTAACAGCAGGTATTTATCTTTATCATCATATAGCCACTCACTGCTCTTCATTTCCTTCTTTATCCAACACAGTCTCTCCAAACGTCTCCTTCTTATGGACTCGTTCCCGATCAGAACCTGCACCGATAATGAGGTTGAAATGATGTATCTCTGGTTTAAATTCTATCCATCCTCGTTCTCTTCGTCCATTTCTTTACCATTTCTTATCCTTAAGACTAGGAAATAGATTTGGAAAATGAATACATTAAAACAATATATTTTTCAATGATTGTTTTTCCAATTTATATCTAAATAAAATGTACAATAAATACATATTATATAATTAAATATTAATATGAGGTTTCTGTCCATAACATATTTGTACAATCACTCTTGTTGATATCCAAACATTTTTTAATGTTTAATTTTATATTAATTGTTTTTTCCTCTTCATATAAAAGCTTTTCTTTCTTTCTCATAACAGTCACTGTAAAAAGATGGACTCATTACCAAACTCTCCACCTGTTCCGTCCTGCATGCACTCTCTTCTTCACTGTCTTCATCTCTGCCCGTTGAAAAAAATGCAATTGTCAAAAATGCATTTAAAAAAAGGAATGGTGAGTGATTTATTTGCAAACGCCCATTTTTGATTCAATAAAAAATAAAATAAAGCAGTTCCTAAAACAAAAAATGAAAACCATTGATAGAGAACAAGGTACATTTTTTCAAACAATTTCATAGTAATAAAAAATCAAGATAAACCCAACTTTTTAAGTCTTTAAATGGTGAACAAGTAAACAAAAGGAAAGTTTTATAGAATAATAATAGAAATACATTGTTAGATTGGGTCAGTGACAATGGAATGGAAGTAAGTGTGTCAAAAATATGACAGTTAACGAAATACAAAACTAAACAAAAAGAGCAACACAGAAGACGTGACGAGGAAAAAAACAAACAACTATTACATTTTCAACGCATAAAAGCAAAACAAGGATAAATACAAAAACAAGAGATGAACAACAATCGCGCCAATCCGAGAAAAAGATAGTTTGTCGACACATTAATTCATTAAAAAACAACGGCGTGTCATCGACGAATATAAACATTATGAGCATAATTTTATTGTTTATTTAATTAATTTCAAATCCGGGAAAAAACATCAACAATAAAAACATAAATTTAAATGAATTTAATTAAATTAAGGAATTATAAAAATGATAACATTCAGTCTGTGGTGTTGATTAAATATAAAAGATAATTTATCGAAGGCACGAAGTTGAAGTCCTGCAACTCTGGGAAGTATTTTTATTTAATTATTCTGCCTTCAACCTTTTTGGTTTCATTAACATTGCTAATTCTTTCTCTGCGGATCCATCTCTAATGGTGTTTGGCAGAATTGTATTTTTATCAAACAGCCTGTGCCAGATACATATTTAATGGTTTGCAAATCTGACGAGCGGTTATATTTGACTGAGAGTGTTACTTGGATTAAAATCCGGGTCAGAAGTTTCATCTGATTAACCAGGTAAACATGGATGTTGGACGGCAAGTAGAACTATAAATGTGAAACGTGGTCCAAAAGGATTTTATATCAAAGCTTTTGAGCTGTTTTTTTTTTTAAATTATGCAACAACAACCGACCAAATGGCTCAAAAAGAAAACCTCCGTATTAGCATTAGCATGATGTTGAATAACTTAGTGACCTTTCGTTGAGGAAGAGCAAAGAGCTTATTCACAAGAACCTCAAGAGTTCACTGGCTTTTCAGTACGATCGCTGACCGAGTTCACTGAGAGGGGGTGAGAAAAAGAGGGAGAAAAAAGTTGTTAAAGAATGTTTTGGCAAGTTGTGGAGTGTTTATCGAGTTGTTTATGTGAGCCTCAGTCTAGTTCTTGAATAGATTAAATAAAAGTTCTCCTTTTAGTTTAGAAAGTCTTACAAAACAATCAACCCTCCAAGGCTGTGCAAGGCTTTGGAAACATTGCAAGACAAGTTGAGTTCAAAAAAAGGATTCCCAAAGTGTTGGATATGGATAATTATTAGTACAATTATGGAATAAAACAATTGGACTGTCTCTCTGTCGACTGTTAAATGTTCCTAATCACCTAAATACCATCTAACGCTTTTTTTTTTCCATGTTAAGCTAGTAAAACCACCTGCTACACATTGGTTACCAGAAGTGATGGTGTGATGAAGCTCCATCAGTTTAAAAATGATATGATGTTT